>NC_091318.1:28890597-29060597 GCF_038502225.1 Cherax quadricarinatus | reverse complement strand
TCCTCATAACCTTACTCTTTCCTGTATTCACTTTTAATTTTCTTCTTTTGCACACCCTACCAAATTCATCCACCAATCTCTGCAACTTCTCTTCAGAGTCTCCCAAGAGCACAGTGTCATCAGCAAAGAGCAACTGTGACAACTCCCACTTTATGTGATTCTTTATCTTTTAACTCCACACCTCTTGTCAAGACCCTCGCATTTACTTCTCTTACAACCCCATCTATAAATATTCCATCTCACACTATGCAAAAATTCAATGCACATAAAAGGCCCTAAAATCTGGAACTCATTACCTGTAAATATAAAAGAAACACTACCTGTTTATAAATTCAAGTCTCTTCTCAAAGATCACTTACTCACCCAAAACCAAATAAATACTGAATAACTGAACCTTATAAATTGTATATCTTAAATGTTTCTCACAATTATATCACATAAATGTTAAACCTAAAACACAATCTAACTTTATTATTTTTTAAATACACTACCTAACAGAATACTCAAT
This sequence comes from Cherax quadricarinatus, assembly GCF_038502225.1. Taxonomy (NCBI): domain Eukaryota; kingdom Metazoa; phylum Arthropoda; class Malacostraca; order Decapoda; family Parastacidae; genus Cherax; species Cherax quadricarinatus. The sequence goes on along the minus strand of NC_091318.1, from coordinate 29,060,089 downwards.
TCTACTGAATTTACAACAATGCATACAACCATATGACCTGTCTTTGTAATACTCACTTGTGCTTTATAGTAATCTGTTTACATTAAAGTTTTATCACTGATGTCATCATTGCTTAGTTCATCTTAAGTTAATTTTAAGCCAGCCCGTAATGCTATGCATAGTATAAGTGGCTTTGGCATGCTGCTCTTATCTGTATTTTTTTGTACCTCTGTATGTGTGCTCAAATTTTTAAATAAATAAATAAATAAATAAATAAACAACCACGGTGACATCACACATCCTTGTCTAAGGCCTACTTTTACTGGGAAATAATTTCCCTCTTTCCTACATACTCTAACTTGAGCCTCACTATCCTCGTAAAAACTCTTCACTGCTTTCAGTAACCTACCTCCTACACCATACACCTGCAACATCTGCCACATTTCCCCCCTATCCACCCTGTCATATGCCTTTTCCAAATCCATAAATGCCACAAAGACCTCTTTAGCCTTATCTAAATACTGTTCACTTATATGTTTCACTGTAAACACCTGGTCCACACACCCCCTACCTTTCCTAAAGCCTCCTTGTTCATCTGCTATCCTATTCTCAGTCTTACTTTTAATTCTTTCAATAATAACTCTACCATACACTTTACCAGGTATGCTCAACAGACTTATCCCCCTATAATTTTTGCACTCTCTTTTGTCCCCTTTGCCTTTATACAAAGGAACTATGCATGCTCTCTGCCAATCCCTAGGTACCTTACCCTCTTCCATACATTTATTAAATAATTGCACCAACCACTCCAAAACTACAGTGGACCCCCGGTTAGCGATATTTTTTCACTCCAAAAGTATGTTCAGGTGCCAGTACTGACCGAATTTGTTCCCATAAGAAATATTGTGAAGTAGATTAGTCCATTTCAGACCCCCAAACATACACATACAAACGCACTTACATAAATACACTTACATAATTGGTCGCATTCGGAGGTAATCGTTATGCGGGGGTCCACTGTATATCCCCACCTGCTTTTAACATTTCTATCTTTATCCCATCAATCCCGGCTGCCTTACCCCCTTTCATTTTACCTACTGCCTCACGAACTTCCCCCACACTCACAACTGGCTCTTCCTCACTCCTACAAGATGTTATTCCTCCTTGCCCTATACACGAAATCACAGCTTCCCTATCTTCATCAACATTTAACAATTCCTCAAAATATTCCCTCCATCTTCCCAATACCTCTAACTCTCCATTTAATAACTCTCCTCTCCTACTTTTAACTGACAAATCCATTTGTTCTCTAGGCTTCCTTAACTTGTTAATCTCACTCCAAAACTTTTTCTTCTTTTCAACAAAATTTGTTGATAACATCTCACCCACTCTCTCATTTGCTCTCTTTTTACATTGCTTCACCACTCTCTTAACCTCTCTCTTTTTCTCCATATACTCTTCCCTCCTTGCATCACTTCTACTTTGTAAAAACTTCTCATATGCTAACTTTTTCTCCCTTACTACTCTCTTTACATCATCATTCCACCAATCGCTCCTCTTCCCTCCCGCACCCACTTTCCTGTAACCACAAACTTCTGCTGAACACTCTAACACTGTATATATTTAATTAATTACTGTATAGTACTGTATTATATTTCAGTTGATAATGTATAAGAAATGTGAGTACATTACAGTCCTCACATTTAGAATTCAGATTTAGGTTAATATGGAGTTCCACAAACTGTATCTCATTTGCAGATCTAAGGCTGATTGTATTACTGGTAGATGCAAGGAGTAAGTGTAAAACCTAAATACTTGTTTTAATTCTGCCTTTAGAGGAGACGGTAGCCTTCATATAGTATCCTGTCAGCTAAGTCAACAAGATGCAGGTTGAAGATATGTGAGTCAGCTTCCTGTGTTGGGAGTGTTGATATACTTTAGTTCTAACCTCTTAAATTTGTCAGGTTCAATGTGTTCTTTAAATTACAATTCAATTTTACTAACCCTTGATTTAGCATGAAGTTAATCTTTTAAAGTAGCTTCGTGTAGTTTTGTGGTAATATAGACACTTCTATTTAAATTTTATTTTAACTAACTGGTTTCTTTGGTTTTTCTCAGCAGCAAATAATATGACATGCAAATGAAATATTATTAGTGATACTCTCTTAGGAAATGTAAACTTACTAACACAATGACAGCACAGAGTTCCTATGATATAAAGGCTACCTATTTTTCTCTGCCTCTGCTTCAGATTGATCCAGGTTATGAGACTGAATACTTTCTGTCTAGGCTGAAGGACTGACAACCTCATTTTCCACTATCTCTAGTTCATAATCTTTGTATTGAATTAAAATAGTCACTGAATGGCTAAATGTTTTTAAATAGATACCCAAGCATTGCCCATATGTCTTATTCATTTACTTTGTTGGTGTTGTTTGCAAATAATATGACATGACATGACATCTCTACTGCCTTTGGCCTCCTCCTTGCTGCAGCATTTAAAGCCCAAGTTTTGATGACTGGAATTTTGATGTTTGACTGTATTTAACAGAAATACTGTAATACTTTTTTTTGTCATAAACATGCCATCATTGCAAACTTTGCCATAAAATTTAATTTAAATTCTTCTGTCTTTATTAGATAAGATGAGTTATAAAATAAATTATAATTCTATTTTAGTACATCAGGTAAAAAAAAAAGGGGGGAGGGGGAATGTCCATGCCAGTAAGTCCATGAACCATAAAGTGCCTGTCTTTAGTAATTTTTAACAACCTTAACATTAGTGATAGTCATCTGAATATGGTGAATGTTGTCATATTTTAAATATAATATAGTTACTGTAGTCATTGATTGTACACATTCTTTTGAGTTATTCTGAATCTAAATATTTGTGTAATTTTCATATACAGTACCTACATTTGTATTAATATAAACATATTTTCATTTAGTACCTTATGTCTTATTTTTATTCGTGATTTTTTATGAAAATTTAATTAGTGTATTGTACCTTATGAATATGGAGCACTTACAGATTTGAAGGTCAGAAATATAATGTTGGTTGTCATTATAAGGTTGCTACACAAATAACCCGCGCATAGGAGAATGACAACGTTTCAGTCCGACTTGGACCATTGACTATGTGAGGGTTATTTGCGTATTGTTCCAGTCACAGTAATGTGACTGGAACAATACACAAATATTCTTTACGAGGTTGTTATTATGAGTTCCCCTTGTTGCATCCAGAGTGATGGACGGCCATCCTGTGCCAGTCCTCATCCAATGTGAGGACACAGGAAGCTTTGAACTGGACGAGGAGGCCCTGGAGGAGGTGTTATTAAATCCCAAGATTGCTGATAAGTATGTGTGTGTCCTGGCTGTAGCAGGGGCTTTCCGCAAGGGCAAGTCCTTCCTCCTTGACTTCCTCCTGAGATACATGAGCTCACAGGTTAGTTTGTGGCTTTTTTCCATCACTTGATTAATTTATTTGGATTTGCTTTTTATGTTTATTCTTTTATTTGGGAATAAGCTAAATGGAAATGTTGTTCATTATATTAATGCAAGTGCTTCACATAATATTATAATGCAGTATGGTAAATAGTTACTGTACCAAAAATACAGTACACTCGGGTATTGTACAGAGGTATTTGTACATTGGATACATTAATTATATTAATAGTATTATGTACTACATATAAGAAAGGCATTTTTAATTGTAGATAACAGCAAGAGGATAGAGAGTGATATGTTGTGTATCTTTATAAGTACATATATGCTTCTAAGCTGTTGTATTCTGGGCACCTCTGCAAAAACAGTGATTATGTGTGAGTGAGGTGAAAGTGTTGAATGATGATGAAAGTATTCTCTTTTTGGGGATTTTCTTTCTTTTTGGGTCACCCTGCCTCGGTGGGAGACGGCCGACTTGTTGAAAAAAAAAAAATAGCAAGGGTTTATTTCTGCTGTACAGTTAATAGTTTTTTTTTTTTTTTTTTTTGTTTCAACAAGTCGGCCGTCTCCCACCGAGGCAGGGTGACCCAAAAAGGAAAGAAAATCCCCAAAAAGAAAATACTTTCATCATCATTCAACACTTTCACCACACTCGCACATTATCACTGTTTTTGCAGAGGTGCTCAGAATACAACAGTCTAGAAGCATACACATATAAAGATACACAACATATCCCTCCAAACTGCCAATATCCCAAACCCCTCCTTTAAAGTGCAGGCATTGTACTTCCCATTTCCAGGACTCAAGTCCGACTATATGAAAATAACCGGTTTCCCTGAATCCCTTCACTAAATATTACCCTGCTCACACTCCAACAGATCGTCAGGTCCCAAGTACCATTCGTCTCCATTCACTCCTATCTAACACGCTCACGCACGCTTGCTGTTAGTCCAAGCCCCTTACCCACAAAACCTCCTTTACCCCCTCTCTCCAACCCTTTCGAGGACGACCCCTACCCCGCCTTCCTTCCCCTATAGATTTATATGCTTTCCATGTCATTCTACTTTGATCCATTCTCTCTAAATGACCAAACCACCTCAACAACCCCTCTTCTGCCCTCTGACTAATACTTTTATTAACTCCACACCTTCTCCTAATTTCCACACTCCGAATTTTCTGCATAATATTTACACCACACATTGCCCTTAAACAGGACATCTCCACTGCCTCCAACCGTCTCCTCGCTGCTGCATTTACCACCCAAGCTTCACACCCATATAAGAGTGTTGGTACTACTATACTTTCATACATTCCCTTCTTTGCCTCCATAGATAATTTTTTGACTCCACATATACCTCAACGCACCACTCACCTTTTTTCCCTCATCAATTCTATGATTAACCTCATCCTTCATAAATCCATCCGCCGACACGTCAACTCCCAAGTATCTGAAAACATTCACTTCTTCCATACTCCTCCTCCCCAATTTGATATCCAATTTTTCTTTATCTAAATCATTTGACACCCTCATCACCTTACTCTTTTCTATGTTCACTTTCAACTTTCTACCTTTACACACATTCCCAAACTCATCCACTAACCTTTGCAATTTTTCTTTAGAATCTCCCATAAGCACAGTATCATCAGCAAAAAGTAACTGTGTCAATTCCCATTTTGAATTTGATTCCCCATAATTTAATCCCACCCCTCTTCCAAACACCCTAGCATTTACTTCCTTTACAACCCCATCTATAAATATATTAAACAACCATGGTGACATTACACATCCCTGTCTAAGACCTACTTTTACCGGGAAGTAGTCTCCCTCTCTTCTACACACCCTAACCTGAGCCTCACTATCCTCATAAAAACTCTTTACAGCATTTAATAACTTACCACCTATTCCATATACTTGCAACATCTGCCACATTGCTCCTCTATCCACTCTATCATATGCGTTTTCTAAATCCATAAATGCAATAAAAACTTCCCTATCTTTATCTAAATACTGTTCACATATATGCTTCAATGTAAACACCTGATCTACACATCCCCTACCCACTCTAAAACCTCCTTGCTCATCCGCAATCCTACATTCTGTCTTACCTCTAATTCTTTCAATTATAACCCTACCGTACACTTTTCCTGGTATACTCAGTAAGCTTATTCCTCTATAATTTTTACAGTCTCTTTTGTCCCCTTTCCCTTTATATAAAGGGACTATACATGCTCTCTGCCAATCCCTAGGTACCTTCCCCTCTTTCATACATTTATTAAACAAAAGTACCAACCACTCCAACACTATATCCCCCCCTGCTTTTAACATTTCTGTCATGATCCCATCAGTTCCAGCTGCTTTACCCCCTTTCATTTTACGTAATGCCTCACGTACCTCCCCCACACTTACATTCTGCTCTTCTTCACTCCTAAAAGATGGTATACCTCCCTGACCAGTGCATGAAATTACTGCCTCTGTTTCTTCCTTAACATTTAAAAGTTCCTCAAAATATTCTCGCCATCTACCCAATACCTCCATCTCCCCTTCTACTAACTCCCCTACTCTGTTTTTAACTGACAAATCCATATTTTCCCTAGGCTTTCTTAACTTGTTTAACTCACTCCAAAATTTTTTCTTATTTTCATTAAAATTTCTTGACAGTGCCTCTCCCACTCTATCATCTGCTCTCCTTTTGCACTCTCTCACCACTCTCTTTACCTTTCTTTTACTCTCCATATACTCTGCTCTTCTTATAACACTTCTGCTTTGTAAAAACCTCTCATAAGCTACCTTTTTCTCTTTTATCACACCCTTTACTTCATCATTCCACCAATCACTCCTCTTTCCTCCTGCCCCCACCCTCCTATAACCACAAACTTCTGCCCCACATTCTAATACTGCATTTTTAAAACTATTCCAACCCTCTTCAACCCCCCCACTACTCATCTTTGCACTAGCCCACCTTTCTGCCAATAGTCGCTTATATCTCACCCGAACTTCCTCCTCCCTTAGTTTATACACTTTCACCTCCCTCTTACTTGTTGTTGCCACCTTCCTCTTTTCCCATCTACCTCTTACTCTAACTGTAGCTACAACTAAATAATGATCCGATATATCAGTTGCCCCTCTATAAACATGTACATCCTGGAGCCTACCCATCAACCTTTTATCCACCAATACATAATCTAATAAACTACTTTCATTACGTGCTACATCATACCTTGTATATTTATTTATCCTCTTTTTCATAAAATATGTATTACTTATTACCAAATTTCTTTCTACACATAGCTCAATTAAAGGCTCCCCATTTACATTTACCCCTGGCACCCCAAATTTACCTACTACTCTTTCCATAACATTTTTACCCACTTTAGCATTGAAATCCCCAACCACCATTACTCTCACACTTGATTCAAAACTCCCCACGCATTCACTCAATATTTCCCAAAATCTCTCTCTCTCCTCTACACTTCTCTCTTCTCCATTAATAGTATTGAAGTTAATTTATTTATTGGTAATTACCTATTATAGTAATAGTACTGTAATAGTTTTTGCATCAACAGGGCAGATTTACAGGCCATACTTAGTTTATTCTGCTATTATTTATACATACAGTGGACCCTTGGTTTTCGTGTTTAATCCGTTCCAGAGCCATCGGCCAAAACCAAAACCATTTCCCCCAGAAGAAATAATGTAAATGGAATTAATCCGTTCCAGACACCCGGAAGTATCAACCAAAAAATTTTTTTACCTTAAATATACATTTACATGCACAAAAGAATGAACATTAAACATGACACTTACCTTTTTTGAAGGCTGTTGTTGCAGGAAGGAAGGCAGGCAGGGAGAAAGGGAGAAGAAAGATAGGTTATTGTTTGCAAGGGAAATCCCCCTCCATAAGGATTCTAGGTACCAAGTCCTTATCTACTGTCACTTCCCTCCTTTGTTTTTTACTGTCACTAGGACCAGCTTGAGAGTCACTGGACCCCTGTTGCACAAAATAGTATCTGTCCAGATAGGTCTGTTTCTGGCGTCTCTTAACCCTTAAACTATCCAAACGTAGATCTATGTTTTTTCAACATTTGAAAGTATGTAAAAAATGTAGATCTCTCTCTCTCTCTCTTTTTTTTTTTTTTTTTTTTTTTACATTTGAAAATGTGTAAAAAAAACCTGATCTACTTTTTTTTTGTTATATTTGAAAATATATATAAAAAACCGTAGATCTACTTTTGGAGCACTATGCATGTGAACGTAAATCTGTTTGGACAGTTTAAGGGTTAAGATTTGCCTAAAATGGGACGTGGCAGTATCGTTGTAAAAGTCACTAGCACGGATTGCAGTAGCTTTCTCAGGGTGATGTTGCTCCACAAATGAATGCACTTTAGTCCACATTGCACAAATCTCCTTAATCTTTGAAGAAGGCACCTTCTTCCATCTCTCTTCCTCCTTCTCTGAAGCAGTTTTCTCAACTGTGGTCTGTTGCTGTTGCAGATGAAGCTCTTGCAGCTCATCAGTGGTTAGCTCTTCATTGTGGTCCTCCACCAACTCTTCCACATCCTCCAAACTCACATTAAACCCCATGTAATTCACCAATGCCACAGTTGATTGCACAACAGGTGTAGGGTCTGTAGATGAATGGTTCAGAGAACAGACACGTTGATAAATTAGACACATGTGCAACTCTAGGGTATCTAGAGTTGCACGTGTGTCTAATTTATCAACATGTCTGTTCTCTGAACCATTCATCTACAAACCTGTCTGACACTGCAACATCTTGGGATCTTAATGCTTGGGAATTCTTCGCTTGCCTAACCCTTGGGCACGACCTACTTCCACTTTGGTCAAATGTGACACCAACTATGACTGCTGCACCTCTCCTGCCTACGGTATATAAGTTACTTCTCCGCAGATATGCTGTATTCTTTTCAAGATTGATGGACTGACCACATCGACTTAAGGCTGAGGGACTGATTACCTCAAACTACTCCTGTTCTTCACCATTCTCCTTTGTATGGACTGATGAAGCCACTGTGTGGCGAAACGTTTCCTCAATAAAGATACCCTAGAGTTGCACATGTGTCTTAATTTATCAGGTGTAGGGTCGATAGGGTCAGCCTCAAACCTTTCAAAATCCTTCTTTTGGACACAATCTGGCCACAGTTTTCTCCAAGCAGAGTTCATCGTCCTGGAAGTCACTCCCTGCCAAGCCTTATCTATAAGGCCTATGCAGCGGAAGATACTGAAGTGATTCTTCCAGAATTCTCTTAGGGTCAATTCAGAGTCCGAGGTTTTGGCAAAGCACCTTTGAAACATTGCTTTGGTGTAAAGTTTTTTGAAGTTTGCAATGATCTGCTGGTCCATGGGCTGGAGGAGAGAAGTGGTGTTAGGAGACAAAAACTTCACTGTTACAAAACTGAATTCCTTAGACAATTGGTCTTGCAAGTCTGGAGGATGAGCAGGAGCATTGTCCATTAACAGGAGGCACTGGAAAGGCAATTTCTTATCCAGGAGGTATTTTTTCACATTTAGAGAGAATGGATCACAGTAGAATGACATGGAAAGCATATAAATCTATAGGGGAAGGAAGGCGGGGTAGGGGTCGTCCTCGAAAGGGTTGGAGAGAGGGGGTAAAGGAGGTTTTGTGGGTAAGGGGCTTGGACTTCCAGCAAGCGTGCGTGAGCGTGTTAGATAGGAGTGAATGGAGACGAATGGTACTTGGGACCTGACGATCTGTTGGAGTGTGAGCAGGGTAATATTTAGTGAAGGGATTCAGGGAAACCGGTTATTTTCATATAGTCGGACTTGAGTCCTGGAAATGGGAAGTACAATGCCTGCACTTTAAAGGAGGGGTTTGGGATATTGGCAGTTTGGAGGGATATGTTGTGTATCTTTATATGTTTATGCTTCTAGACTGTTGTATTCTGAGCACCTCTGCAAAAACAGTGATAATGTGTGAGTGTGGTGAAAGTGTTGAATGATGATGAAAGTATTTTCTTTTTGGGGATTTTCTTTCTTTTTTGGGTCACCCTACCTCGGTGGGAGACGGCCGACTTGTTGAAAAAAACAAAAAAAAAAAAAAAATTTTTTCACACTGGGGCCAAACACTTCATTAAACCATTCCAGGAAAATTTCCCTTGTGACCCATGCCCTACTGTTTACCTTCCACATCACACACAATTTACTCTTAACAACACTGTTTTTCTTGAACACTGGGATTTTCAGTGAGATACACCAGTAAAGGCTTCACTTTGAAAATCCCACTAGCATTACCACACAAAAGAGTTAGCCTGTCTTTCATAGGCTTGTGTCTTGGGAGTGCCTTTTCCTCCTTCGTGATGTAGGTCCTCTTTGGCACTTTCTTCCAAAAGAGGCCTGTTTCATCACAAACACTTGGGGTTGAAATTTTTCAGACTCTACATAACATTTGAATTCCCCAACGAATTTTTCAGCCGCTTGTTTGTCTGAACTGGCACCCTCACCGTGCCTTACAACACTTGTGTATGTCACTTCGCTTCTTGAAATTTTCGAACCAGCTTTTGCTGGCCTTTAATTCACTTTCATCACCACTTGTTTCAGGCAGTTTCTTTATGAGATCCTCATGCAACTGCCTTGCCTTTTCACAAATAATGAACTGCACAACGCTATCTCCTGCTAACTCTTTCTCTCTGATCCACACCAACAATAATTTCTCCACTTCTTCAATTGTTTGAGATCTCTGTTTGGTTATTGCATTCACCCCTTTTGCAACATCAGCTTCCATGATTTCTCTTTGCCACAATGGAGCTGATTGTTGATGGTAACTTCCCGTACATCCTGTCGAGTTCAGCAATGCGTATGCAACTATCATATTTCCTCAAGATTTCTTTTTTCAGTTCTGTAGTGTTCCTCACTTTCTTTACCAAAGCACTGGCACTAGGAGCTTTCTTTGGGGCCATGGTCGCTTATTTAGCAGTCATATACGATAAACAAGTGGCAAAAACAATGGATTATTATGAAATGTTTCATATGACCTGGCAGGATATGTTCACTGACTGGGAAACACCGCTACACTGGCTGAGAATGTGTGCGGGAGGCGGCTTTGTCTGCGCACTGGGGACTGGACAGGTTCTGTACGATCGATGAAAACTAAAGCCAAAAATCGACGAAAAAAGTCGGCCAAAACCAAAATCGGCGGTAACTAAGATGGACGAAAACCAAGGGTCCACTGTATACTGTTGATGAGTGTTTGATATTAATAGAGGGGATTTGTACTGCGTATTTTTGTAATACATTGGCTGTTTTACCCACTGAGGCAGAGTGACCTAACTTAGGCAAACACATTCACTATCACTCATTCTCTAGTTATCTTTCAAGAGGTGCAATGGACATCATATTTCTAATGTTTTATAGAACTGCAACATCTCCACCAATCCTTCAGATTGTAGGCATGGTACTTCTCACGTTTAGAACTCAAGTCTACCTAACACATCTTGCTCACTCATAAAGCCAGTGAAATACCAAAAGTCTCTATGCATTCATATCTATTGCACTCATGCCTGCTGCATGCTCAACCTTACTGCATTATTTCTTATATGCACAGAAAGGCTCAGTGACAAAGGCATTTTAAGCACATCACAGGTCACCTCTTTTAATTAAAATAATGGATATTTTCAGATGTAGAAGTGTGGTTTAATTGTGTGACTAACATATAGGCCCCAGATGTTTTCCATTAATGTTGCACTAACTGATTTACTTCACATCTTATGTTTGTTTATATATGTAATTGTGCTCTAAATATTGTTTATATTTTTCTAAAATTTGACTTCTCTTTTTTCATGGGCTTCATTCATGGAAAGGTATTACTGGTAAGAAGATATTCTCTTTCATTTTTGCTTGGTCATGTGTGTTTTGTTCAGTTCATTTTTTCTCGCATCTTTGTCTTTGCTTCATAGCATCTGTGATGCCATCAACTTCCTTTAATTTTATGCTTTCATATTTTGTCTTTTATTGCTGAATTTGAAAAGCACCTCTGGGAATATTTGCTGTAAAGAATTATAAAGATCCTGAAAAGAGATTAATGAATCATTATTTTTGTTATAATTTCTGCAATAATAAAAAACTTAAATGTGAATAATAACTTAAGGAATCAATTCTCTTCCCGGAGAGCAAGGACATGCTTTCAGTATTGAAAAAGGGGTACAGTGGTTACTGCATGCAGTGGGTTACTGGATGTCTGTGCAGTTTTGGAAGGACAGCTTGGTAAAGTAAAACAGATGACAACCTTTGGTCACCACAATGTAGGGTTAGCAAATTGGTTAAAAATGAATTCTATTCCTCTGTCTTTAATTGCAGTTTTATAGTTATCACTGTATTGCTGACTATTATTGGATGCCTAGTGATTGTAATTAAGTTAAGTTTGAAAAAATAATGGATTTATGAAGGCAAAATTTTAACTTTCTCCCTTAGACATTTTCTTCATTTCACCTGGGCTTAGGAAGAGATATGTTGTGGTATCAGACTTGAGATATGTTGTAGTATCAGACTTATTACAGGGTATTTAATTATACATAAATTTAAAATGAATACCTTTTCCTGTATATTTTTATCGTTTGAGCAGTTTTTCACATTTGTAATTGTTAATTCAATCATTACTCATCCTATCATGTGCTAGTACTCACAAATGAAATGTGAGAAAAATGTTAGTAGGCCATATGAAGAATATAGGTTGTGTGATAGTATAAAAATAGTATCAGAGAGAGGTGTAGGATTGACAGATGATTGTCACCAGAAAAATCATATAAATAAAACTGTATGAAACTTTCATGTCAGGATATCATATTAATGAAAATAAGATACCAGATATACTAAGCAAATTTCCTAAATTTGCTTGTAACAGATAAGTGAACTGTAGATATAGATTCAAATGTGCATCTGTTAACCCTTTTGGGGCCTAGTTCCTAGGCCTTTTGTGTATCTATATGCTCTTGCACTACCGTCCACAGGATGGATGTGGGGTGCACAATAAACTAGCCACTTTGGTGGCAAAATCAGTCAGTCAGTACATTATGAATTAGTCTTCAGATATATGGATGGGGCAATGCTCTAAAATATATTTACAACATATGTTAGACCAAAGTTTCCATATACAGTGGTATGTCAAATATTGGCCAAAATTTGTTCCAGAAGGCTGTTCAAGTGCTGTTAGCGAACGAAATTGTTCCCATAAGGAATAATGTAAATTGGATTAGTCCATTTCAGACCCACAAAAATACACTTGCATAATTGTTCGAGTTGGGAGCTGTTCATAATTTGAGGTACCACTGTAGTATATACTATATAGTGGTGGTGTGACATTCACATAAAATAAATTTTGTGGATAAAATGAGGCCTAAAGATGAGCCACAAATGCCTCCCGTAGCTAATGCATGTAAGCTACAAAGTTTTAACTCAAAAATTGCCTTTGTTGGCTAATTGAAGGAAGCAAGGACCCCCTGCACACATGAAATTTTGGGAATGTTTCCTTACACCTGGTGCCCCTATTCACCTAGTAGTAAATAGGTACCTGGGTGTTAGCCAACTGTTTTGGGTCACATCCTGGGGGACAAGATTAACACTAGTTGCCCAGAATGCTTGACAGGAAAAGGTTTTCTGTATGCCACTGATGTCAGCTAGGTCTGTAATAGTTGTCATGTATTTGTAGAAATGAGGATTATTATTATGGTATATGTATATGTAGAGTTTTTATGAGGATAGTGAGGCTCAGGTTAGGGTGTGTAGAAGAGAGGGAGACTACTTCCCGGTAAAAGTAGGTCTTAGACAGGGATGTGTAATGTCACCATGGTTGTTTAATATATTTATAGATGGGGTTGTAAAGGAAGTAAATGCTAGGGTGTTCGGGAGAGGGGTGGGATTAAATTTTGGGGAATCAAATTCAAAATGGGAATTGACACAGTTACTTTTTGCTGATGATACTGTGCTTATGGGAGATTCTAAAGAAAAATTGCAAAGGTTAGTGGATGAGTTTGGGAATGTGTGTAAAGGTAGAAAGTTGAAAGTGAACATAGAAAAGATTAAGGTGATGAGGGTGTCAAATGATTTAGATAAAGAAAAATTGGATATCAAATTGGGGAGGAGGAGTATGGATGAAGTGAATGTTTTCAGATACTTGGGAGTTGACGTGTCGGCGGATGGATTTATGAAGGATGAGGTTAATCATAGAATTGATGAGGGAAAAAAGGTGAGTGGTCCGTTGAGGTATATGTGGAGTCAAAAAACGTTATCTATGGAGGCAAAGAAGGGAATGTATGAAAGTATAGTAGTACCAACACTCTTATATGGGTGTGAAGCTTGGGTGGTAAATGCAGCAGCGAGGAGACGGTTGGAGGCAGTGGAGATGTCCTGTTTAAGGGCAATGTGTGGTGTAAATATTATGCAGAAAATTTGGAGTGTGGAAATTAGGAAAAGGTGTGGAGTTAATAAAAGTATTAGTCAGAGGGCAGAAGAGGGGTTGTTGAGGTGGTTTGGTCATTTAGAGAGAATGGATCAAAGTAGAATGACATGGAAAGCATATAAATTTATAGGGGAAGGAAGGCGGGGTAGGGGTCGTCCTTGAAAGGGTTGGAGAGAGGGGGTAAAGGAGGTTTTGTGGGCAAGGGGCTTGGACTTCCAGCAAGCGTGCATGAGCGTGTTAGATAGGAGTGAATGGAGACGAATGGTACTTGGGACCTGACGATTTGTTGGAGTGTGAGCAGGGTAATATTTAATGAAGGGATTCAGGGAAACTGGTTATTTTCATATAGTCGGACTTGAGTCCTGGAAATGGGAAGTACAATGCCTGCACTTTAAAGGAGGGGTTTGGGATATTGGCAGTTTGGAGGGATATGTTGTGTATCTTTATATGTGTATGCTTCTAAACTGTTGTATTCTGAGCACCTCTGCAAAAACAGTGATAATGTGCGAGTGTGGTGAAAGTGTTGAATGATGATGAAAGTATTTTCTTTTTGGGGATTTTCTTTCTTTTTTGGGTCACCCTGCCTCGGTGGGAGACGGCCGACTTATTGAAAAAAAAAAAAAATGTAGAAAGGTTATGAAAGAATAGTAAAAAATTTTTAGCACAGTCAACAAGGAGAATAAGAGGCCACGAATGCAAACCGAGAAAAATTGGTGTGGAAAGGTTAATAAAAAAAAAAGTTTGCACAGACTAATTGGTATGGAAGGGAGGGTAGTGATACAACCACTAGGAATTGAAAAACCTGTACCGCAGGTTAACACTGAGGCTGACATCATGAGCATACCATATTGCTCTTTGTCTCTAGCTTCCAAAGGGTAATGGAAAAAATGTAGTCAGGTATGTATCTCATGTGACTGCATAATAAACTAGCAGCTCATGGCATTGGGGGGAGGGTGCTCTCGTGGATCGAGTCATGGCTCACAGACAGGAAGCAAAGAGTGTCCATAAATGGGGTTAAATCCGAGTGGAGATCAGTAACAAGTGGCGTTCCACAGGGATCAGTCTTGGGCCCGTTGTTGTTTATAATATATATCAATGATCTTGATGAAGGAATTGCTAGTGATATGAGCAAATTCGCCGATGACACGAAGATAGGTAGGATAATTGATTCAAACGTAGATGTTAGGGAACTTCAGGAGGATTTAGACAAACTCTACTCTTGGTCAGAAAAGTGGCAGATGCAGTTCAATGTAGATAAATGCAAGGTTCTGAAGCTCGGGAGTGTCCATAACCCTAGCACTTATAAGTTAAATAATGTAGAACTTAACCATACAGATTGCAAAAAGGACTTGGGGGTTATGGTAAGCAGCAACCTTAAACCAAGACAGCAATGCCTAAGCGTACGTAATAAGGCAAATAGATTACTGGGATTTATATCAAGAAGTGTAAGCAACAGAAGTCCAGAGGTCATACTGCAGCTTTATACATCATTAGTAAGGCCTCACCTAGATTATGCAGCTCAATTCTGGTCTCCATATTACAGAATGGACATAAATTCGTTAGAAAACATTCAGCGTAGGATGACTAAATTAATACATAGCATTAGAAATCTTCCTTATGAAGAAAGATTGAAGACTCTTAAGTTACATTCACTTGTTAGACGAAGAATGAGGGGAGACCTGATCGAAGTGTATAAGTGGAAGATAGGTATTAATAAAGGGGATATTAACAAGGTCTTGAGGATATCTCTCCAAGAGAGAACCCGCAGTAATGGATTTAAATTAGATAAGTTTAGATTTAGAAAGGACATAGGAAAGTATTGGTTTGGAAATAGGGTAGTAGATGAGTGGAACAGTCTACCTAGTTGGGTTATTGAGGCTAGGACTTTGGGTAGTTTCAAATTTAGGTTGGATAAATACATGAGTGGGATGGGTTGGATTTGAGTGGGACTTGCACATCAGAGCTTATTTCTTGGGTAGCATTGAAAATTGGGTAGGTCAAATGTTTGTTAGTGGGATGAATTGTAAAGGACCTGCCTAGTATGGGCCAACAGGCCTGCTGCAGTGTTCCTCCTTTCTTATGTTCTTATGTTCTTAGACTGTTTTCTGACAACAGTTGATACAGTCTAGTTTTACCAAGGAAGTCATACTAAAACTCAGTAGTTTTCTTCAGAGACTTGTTCTCGGCTACCTTCAGCAAACTTTTTTTGTGTGGCCATTCCCATGTCTTTTTTCCATAAATGTTGGTTGCTTGAGGCAAACTTGTTTTTGAACCAATATTTTCTTCATTAAATACTTTACCTAAAACAAATTTTTGGACACTTTATTTAAAGCACATAAGTGATTGTTCTTTCTATATGTCATATTGGAGTAGATATAAACTCATATATGTGTCTTGATTAATGTATTTTATATTTTCAGCAATCACAAGAGTGGCTTGGTGATGTAGACCAACCGTTGCAAGGTTTTAAATGGCGGCAAGGGTCCAAACGAGAGACTACGGGTGTTTTGATCTGGAGCGAACCTTTCTTAATTAAAAAGAGATCTGGGGAAGAGGTAAGTGTAGTCAGTTTGTGCATACCCTCATTATCACCTTACAATCACATAATACTCACTCATGAGATACCTTGTTCCAGTATCTCTTCCTGCTCCATCTTATGTCACAATATATAAATCCGTAGGCCTTGCTTGGGTTTAAAAATTTAAGGTAACTATTTTCTAGTTTGATATCTTCAATTACAGTTCATCTTAATTATTGTCATCCACAGATTGCTGTTATTTTGATGGACACTCAAGGAACCTTTGACATACAATCCTCCATGAAAGATTCCACTACTGTGTTCGCTCTTACAACAATGGTATCATCAGTGTTAGTGTATAATCTAATGAACAACATACAGGAGGACGATTTAATGAACCTTCAATTGTTCACATCATATGGCATGTTAGCGCAAGAAGATTGTGATAGTGCCCACCCATTTCAGGTGAGTTTTTTTTTTTTTACCACCACAGTGGTGGCTTGAAAATGTTTGATGATTCTTACAGTGGGGTTGATTTGTTCATGGTGTTTAGGCTGTCCAGGGATATTGTCAAGGATGCATAATATCTTAGATATAAGGTCAGACTCCCTACAGTGGTGCTCTGCCTCCGCTATTAAGTGTTACATGAACCAGTCCTTAAAAAGTTAGCTTGTAATCCATGTTCCCTCATTTACAGACACGTGTACTGGCATTACATTCTTACTCATTTGTATTTATTTCTTGTGAATTGAGGGAGTAGTAGGCAAGCAGCAGCTTATGTATAAACTGCATTATTGTTACATAGTCATCCTATTCTTTGCAGACCTTCAAGGTAACTGAATTCTTGGAGATGTACCTCCTAGATGGCGTCACCTTCTGAAATTATGCCTCATTTATCATGCATTGAAAACTTTCATAGTACTGCATCTCCTAGCAACTTTAATACCAAATAATACTGAAATAATGCTAATCATTATTTACACAACTTTGGTGCAAATTGGTTATGAGTTTTTATACATAAAATTTGATGAGTACAGTAGTGCTGTAAAGACCATAGTACATACAACATTTTGAGCAAAACTAAAGGTGATATAAAAACTCAGACCAATATATTGTACTCTTCTCATTGTTCTCGGTAAGACCTATTTTTTCTCATGTATAGGAAGACAGGATGAAGTGATTGAGAAGTATAACATTGCACTCACTTGTATGTACTCAACTATATGTGTGTGGCCTAATGGAGGCTCTTTTTTTTTTTTTTTTTTTTTTATTTTTATCCCTCAGAGATTACACTTTCTGGTGAGGGACTGGGGTTTTCCTTATGAAGTTCCTTATGGCCACCAAGGTGGACAAAAGTTATTGGACGAAATATTACTGGTAAGATAATGAAAAGTACAGTATTATTGTATAGCATTCTTAACCCTTTCACTGTCCAGATCTCCAAAATTAAGTGCTCAGTGTCCACCTTTTTTTTTTTTTTTTTTTCAAAAAAAAAAAAAAAAATCAGAAATAGTAGAGATTCTCTTTCTGAAGGCAGTGATGCCAAAAGCATGAAACTTTATGGAAACATTATGGAATTATACAGGCACATAGTTAATGAGGCCTGGTCTCAGACCGGGCCGTGGGGGCATTGACCCCTGAAACCCTATCCATTTGGGCGCAGTTTATACAACAGGAATTTTGCTGACTTTGTGCTATTTGAAGCCAGTTCCATTGCTCAGTTTGACCAAAATATATACTGTAGACATTCCAGGCACTAAAATAACATTTCCTCTTTTCATTACTCACATTCCAAGGCCTCTCCATTACTACACTTGCCCTTCATTTTGCATTCATCACAAAAAACTGAAGATTTACCCATTTCTCAGATAATAAAATGTAACCAGGAATGATTGGTCGTGGTTTATAGCATTCCAATAATTGAATCAAAACTATTAAAAACCCATAAAACAGGCCCGAGACAATCACCAAAAATTTAATATTTCGTCTATTTTGAGACTGATTTTAGGCTTCTGGTCCTGGAACCTACCAGAATCATCTGTGTCAAATACTTCCAAGAACAGCCAATAAAACTATAAAAACCATCCTAGAAAACACCTTACATTCGCTATTTTAAACCAAATACTAAGGTCAGAATTTTGCTTTTCCTATCATGCACTGCATGAGGCAGGATTTTTATTATACTATGCTTACTCACCGCGCAGACCCATTCTCTCGTATCTAGGCCAGTTTTTCTGAGTGAGCTCAACTCATGACTTAGATCTGCACGATGTAGTGTAACGTCAGTAATGTAGATCTATGTGACAGATGGTGAAAGGGTGAAACGAACTTGCACGATCCAAATTCTTCCATTTTCAATACAGCCACCTTATTACTTGTTCAGGGCATTGCATAGGACAGTGGTTCCCCAACTTTTTGTTTTTGGCCATGTACCCCCTTCCAAAGTATATCTGAGTCCGCAGCTATACAAGCGAGGGTTAGGGGATCAAGAACCTCGCGAATGTTGAAAAATCACAAATGTTTGTTGCCCCAATATATTGTAGGGAAATATAATACAATACTGCTTCCTTAACCCATTGAACCATGAACAATCATAAAATATATGAAAACATTGTAAAATATTGTACTAGTGCCAGCCCTTTGGTGAAGAAGGTGAGAAAAACTATAGAATTCAAGAAAGAACTCGTAGCAGAGTACCAAAGTGGAGAAGGAAGATAGAGGGGAGAATGTGCCTTCTTCAGTGATTCTACAATATGTATGATACTAAAGCAGCACGAGTTGATAAAGGCTATAGCGCCAGCCAGCGATAAAGTGTAGCATTAACAGTGTAGCAAGTAAGTTAAGCGATTAATCAATAGAAAGACAGTACGAACCTAACTCCTCCAATGTTGTTGGAGTTATAGAGGGCGACTGACAACACCGCTGTCTTTCGTCTCTTCCTCCTCTGATGCCGCCGCCTCCAGTGGCCCTTGTACACCCAACAACTACAACACAGCAACACTCGTGACATACTTAATGACATGTTTTATTCATTCTAGAGTATATGTCATGTTTCTATGTTATTAATATTGTTTATTATGTCATATTAGATGAATTGTGATAGAGAAATAAGCTGTAGAGTTGATATTAGTGTCATATTGAAGGACTATCTTGTCCTATCTCCAAACAAACTCTGCCACAGCCACAATTCCTAACATATGTAATGACACGTTTTAAATATGATTGGGCGGCTGGGAATTTGCGAATGTTCGAAGCCCACGAAAGTGGAAAACGTGAATGTTGAGGGGGACCTGTACTTTGGACTAAGTTATGTTAAATCTAAAAAATTTTTTTGCCTCTGAATGTTGTCCAGTTAAAAAAATTTGTAATAAAATCATTAAATTAGGAGTCCATTAATTTGAGGTTTTACTGTAGTAATTGCAAATTCAGGCATAGTATACGAACTGTTTGAACTGCCTCCTTGATTTAAAAATGTAATTGTTTTTTGTTGCCCTTGGGAATGTGCAAAGAAAAATTTATTTGAATATTGTTAACTGTGAGGTAGTGCACTGGTGCTCTGCCTCCATTGTGAAGTGTAACATGAACCAATCCTGAAAAAGTTATATTGTCATCCATACAGTACTGTATTTCATATCAAGACACTCAAAAATATACAGTGTAAATGTAAAGTAGTATGAATAGCTATCTATTTGTTAATTGACTTGAATGAAGTATGCATAATATTTTAATATGTTTCCCAAAGACATACATCAGGGCAAAGTCAAGGATTCATCTGCATTGTTAGTAGACATTAACATTAATTTAGTAAATATGAATTGAACAGTTGTTTTTGACTACTGGAATTAATAAAATTTAGAGATATTGTATTGTAAGGTCATATAATTTTGTTTAATTAATCAGGTTCTCTTGTTTTGTGTGCATTAGGTAACAGAAAAACAACATCCAGCTCATCAAGAGGTTCGGCGTGATCTCCGCAAATGTTTCCGAGATATCAACTGCTACTTGATGCCCCACCCTGGCTTCAATGTCATCCAGAAAGCTGATTTTGATGGCAGACTAGCAGGTAAGTGGCATATCTTTTATCTTAATTTTTTGTGATTAATTTTATCCTGTTCAGAAAATATAATAGAAATTTAGTTGGAAATAGATCTGACTGTGTATTAGTATGTATTTAATTTCCATTTAAACTAGGTGGAACAGTTATGTCAAACTTTTCAAGAAGGCAGAGCTTATGTCCTTAGCAGTAACAAGATTGAATTTATGTAAATGATGAGTAAAATGAAGTCATATTATGAATTAACCCTTTCAGGGTTTCGGCTGTACTAGTACGGCTTACGAGCCAGGGTTTTTGACGTACTAGTACACCTAAATTCTAGCGCCCTCAAATCTAGTGAGAGAAAGCTGGTAGGCCTACATATGAAAGAATGGGTCTATGTGGTCAGTGTGCGCTGTATAAAAAAAATCCTGCAGCACACAGTGCGTAATGAGAAAAAAAAAACGTTGACCGTGTTTTTGGATTAAAACAGTGACTTTGCACTGCATTTTCGTATGGTATTTATTGTTGTATTCTAGTTTTCCTGGTCTCATTTTATAGAATGGAAGACATAGTACAGAAATTGAGATGATTTTGACTGGTTTTACAAAGAAAAGTACCTTGAAATTGAGTTTAAAGTAGCAGAAATGTTTGATTTTTACCAAAGTTCTAAAGTAAACAAATCATGCTGTGCGTCCAGTACACGTCAACTGGTGAGTCTAATGTTCTTTCACAAGAGTGCTGATATTATTTATACCATTTCTACACCAAGGCAGTAGTCTACATAACAGTAAATCTTCTATTTTTTTGTGAGAACAAAAATTCAAAGTGGAAAGCAAAACAATGTAAGAGGGGCATGGGGATGTGACTAATGAACAGAGGAAATGTTATTTTAGTGCCAAGAATGTCTTTCTTGTTTATTCGGGACCCTATTCGGAAATTGGCATCTTTTGAATTTTGTGTGAAATTAGCAAAATTGCTAAATTCTGACCACTGTATTGGATAGTTGAAATCGGTAAATGGGTGGTTTCTTGTACTCATTCGATAGACAAAATGGAGTTCTAGCGAAATAGTTATGATTTTTGTCGGCAAGTACACTGAATTGGCCGAAAATAGGGCTCAAAGTGGGCAAAATTGCCGATGCGTAAACGTCGAGACTGCTAACTTCGCAAGAGCATAATTTCGTAAGTTTTCCATCAAATTTCATACATTTGGTGTCATTATTATCGGGAAAAGATTCTCTATCTTTTCATAAGAAAAAATATTTTTTTTTTTTTTTAAATTTTGCCGACCCTGAGAACAAGTCTCTGAGAGGGCCTGTCGACCCTGAAAGGGTTAAAAGGAAAATAAAAGCAGTGTAGTGCAAATAAAGTTTTTCTGACTTAAAGCTGTGAAGAGCCTGCGTACCACACAGGAGACTGACTGATTTGGCAAATTGATTTCTCAATCAGATGATACATATTGAAGCTCTCGGATATTATAAAAGTTTTAGATCTATAGGTTTAGTAGAGATACAGGAAAAGATGTAATTAGCAATTCCAGTGGAACAGGGATAGATAAAGATAGAAATGTTAAAAGCAGGAGGGGATATAGTTTTGCAGTGGTTGGTGCTATTATTTAATAAATGCATGGAAGAGGGTAAGGTACCTAGGGATTGGCAGAGAGCATGCATAGTTCCTTTGTATAAAGGCAAAGGGGATAAAAGAGAGTGCAAAAATTATAGGGGAATAAATCTGTTGAGTCGAGTTATTATTGAAAGAATTAAGAGTAAGACAGAGAGTAGGATAGATGAACAAGGAGGCTTTAGGAAAGGTAGGGGGTGTATAGACCAAGTGTTTACAGTGAAACATATAGGTGAACAGTATTTAGATAAGGATAAAGAGGTTTTTGTGGTATTTATGGATTTAGAAAAGGCATATGACAGGGTGGATAGAGAGGCAATGTGGCAGATGTTGCAGGTGTATGGTATAGGAGGTAGGTTACTGAAAGCAGTGAAGAGTTTTTATGAGGATAGTGAGGCTCAGGTTAGAGTATGTAGGAGAGAGGGAGATATTTCCCAGTAAAAGTAGGCCTTAGACAAGGATGTGTGATGTCACCGTGGTTGTTCAGTATATTTATAGATGGGGTTGTAAGAGAAGTGAATGCTAGGGTCTTGGCAAGAGGTGTGGAGTTAAAAGTTAAAGAATCAAACACAAAGTGGGAGTTGTCACAGCTGCTCTTTGCTGATGACACGGTGCTTTTGGGAGATTCTGAAGAGAAGTTGCAGAGGTTGGTAGATGAATTTGGTAGGGTATGTAAAAGAAGAAAATTAAAAGTGAATATAGGAAAGAGTAAGGTTATGAGGATAACATAAAGATTAGGTGATGAAAGACTGGATATCAGATTGGAGGGAGAGAGTATGGAGGAGGTGAATGTATTCAGATATTTAGGAGTAGATGTGTCAGCAGATGGGTCTATGAAGGATGAGGTGAATCACAGAATTGATGAGGGGAAAAAGGTAAGTGGTGCACTTAGGAGTCTGTGGAGACAAAGAACTTTGTCCGTGGAAGCAAAAAGGGGAATGTATGAGAGTATAGTTGTACCAGCACTCTTGTATGGGTGTGAAGCATGGGTGATGAATGTTGCAGCAAGGAGAAGGCTGGAGGCAGTGGAGATGTCATGTCGGAAATTAGGAGGTGTGGGATTACCAAAAATATTATCCAGAGGGATGAGGAGGGGTTGTTGAGGTGGTTCGGAGATGTAGAGAGAATGGAACAAAACAGAAAAACTTTGAGAGTGTATAAATCTGTAGTGGAGGGAAGGCAGGGTAGGGACGCCTAGGAAAGGTTGGAGGGAGGGGGTAAAGGAGGTTTTGTGTGCAAGGGGCTTGGACTTCCAGCAAGCGTGCATGAGCGTATTTGATAGGAGTGAATGGAGACAAATGGTTTTTAATACTTGACGTTCTGTTAGAGTGTGAGCAAAGTAACATTTATGAAGGGATTCAGGGAAACCGGCAGGCCAGACTTGAGTCCTGGAGATGGGAAGTACAGTGTCTACACAAATAACCCGCACATAAAAGACAGAAGCTTACGACGACGTTTCGGTCCGACTTGGACCATTGACAAAGTCACACTAGTGTGACTTTGTCAATGGTCCAAGTCGGACCGAAACGTCGTCGTAAGCTTCTGTCTTTTATGTGCGGGTTATTTGTGTATCGTTCCAGTCACGGTATTGTGCCTTTTTGTTAATTATTTACAGTGTCTACACTCCGAAGGAGGGGTGTTAATGTTGCAGTTTTATAACTGTAGTGTAAAGCATCCCTCTGGCAAGACAGTGATGGAGTGAATGATGATGAAAGTTTTTCTTTTTTTTGGGGCCACCCTGCCTTGGTGGGAATCGGGCAATGAGTTAATAATAATAAGGAAAAGATGTTATTAGCAATTCCAGTGGAACAAAATGAGGTGTTCTGAGTATGTCAAATATTGTATCTGGCACATGAGATGCATCAGGTGGCGATCTCATTGATAACCTATCCCTCAAGCTGCTAGTGCAGGTATTATTGTCTTGTCATGTTGCACCCATAGCTTGAAGAAAGGACACAGGCACATAGCAATCCTTTATAGTAATGTGTTGTTACCACGGTTAAACATTATCACAAGCATTATTCACTTCTTCTTTTTCTTCATTTCTGTTGGCAGAATGGCTTTTGTATTCACATTTATTACAATGTGCCATGCTGCCAATTTTTTCTGGTTTGAGTTTTTCCTAATATGCATACATTACTGTCACATTTTCTTTACCGTTAAGTATTTCATTATAGTGTAAGTACAGTAAAAACTGTCCAAATATTTATATGGGCACTTTTTTTTTTTAAGACATCAGCACATATGTTGTGTAGTAATATTAAAAGGTAAGATATTTCATTATAATGTAAGTACTGTACAGTAAAGTTGTCCGAATATTTGCATGTGTACGTGCTGTGTAGTAATGTGATAGGTAAGTTTGTCAACATTGCTAACATTGTGCTGTTTGGTACCTTAACTCGAGCTGTTGTCAATACTTGGTAAGTACACACATTTCATAAAAACTGGGACATACACTCGACTCCATCTCTATTTTGTTACCTTCATGATATTGTTAAATTGTAGTGTATTCTAACAAGGCTGTGACTGTATTAGCGTAGGTAGAACTACTGACAACACGGTAGGTAAAAGGACACAAGTGCAACTAATGCTACATTTTATTGTGACAACGTTTCGCTCTCCAGGAGCTTTGTCAAGTTGTCGTGGCTTGACAGAGCTGCTGGAGAGCGAAACGTTGCCACAGTAAAATGTTACATTAGAGGCTGTGACTGACTTCAAGAGTATTTCTACCCTTGCAACCCTGCCTAAGGCCAAGCTTTCCTTTTGATGGTCTATTTATTAAGGCTGGTGCTATAAGTAGGCTGCTGGCCCACATATCATCATAATATGGTTGATTTGGCACCTGGCAGAAGTAATGATGTGTCATAGTTTCCCTTTAAAGGCTTATACAGTGTTCTTGTGATGTATCTGATATCAACTTGTAACAGGTTGTCACAAAAATGAGCCTTGATTACTACTACTGTAGAGTACATGTATTGTCTTCATGGAGAAATGCTGAACACGTATGGGTCATACAGCACCTGGGAATGGAAGGCAATCAGGTTGGATCTGTGGAAGGGAAGGGTATCTCCTTGTAACAAAGAGCCCTTCACCACTATCAAGGCACCCACCTTGAAAGGTACTGAGTTCTTGAGAATCGGGAAAGTGGGGTTGTTGGTATTGATGTCACAATGGTTAATCACTACATTACAATGGTATTATCCAATTTATGTTATATGAGGATCTGCGTATCGAGTTAAGATGAGGCACTTGGTTAGTGTAATGAAATGTGGGGATAAACTAGGAGAAAGGTTATCCCCCAAAGCCTCGTAATTTAATTACTAGTGAACACGTTCAGTGTTTGTAGTGTTGTATTTACCAGTAGTGAAATGCCAAACATATTCTAACTAGATTAGATAAGTGAATGAATTGTGTGTATTGATATAAGAAATATAAATAAATTTATTAAAAATTATGGTGTTTAAAGAACAAAAAGGCATAATACCATGACTGGAACAATGCACAAATAACCCGCATGTAGGAGAGAGAGGAGCTTACGACAACATTTCGGTCCAACCTGGACCGTTTACAAAGTCATACTAACTGAAAAGAGTGAGGTAGCCATTTATATACTGGCTACTTCACTCTTTCCAGTTATTGTGACTGTAAATGGTCCAGGTCGGACCGAAATGTCGCCGTACACTCCTCTCTCCTGTGTGCCGGCTATTTGTATATTATAGTGCTCATTCTGAAGTCATGGTGAGAACAGTTTAATATCTTCTGAGAAAAAGAGCCACATGCTAATTCAGATTAGCACAAGCTTATTCAGAAGTGTTCCTCAGGAAGTAAGCATATATTTGTTCATCATCAGGTTATCATATGAAGGAACTCTTGAGCACCTTAAAAGTAACACTTCCCTCCTTTTGCTGTCTCCATTATTATATTTAGGTGAAGCATTAAATCTTTAGGGATCATTCATCACCTGGAAATGGGAGGCAATCAGGTTTGATCCAAGGAAGGGGAGGACAGGTCCAGTTTCATGGCTCATGAACTTTTCACCTGTATGAAAGCCACTTGTGTATCTGACTAAAGAAGTCTCTTTCACAGATGAAACGTTTTGGCAGTAAAGATACCCAGGCTTTGCATATGTGTCTTATATGTTTGTCCATCAGAAGCCTAGCATGTTTGTTCATTGTTAGGCTATCATATGTTGGTGAGTAGGCTAGATTGTGTTTGTTCATCAGTAGGTTAGCATGTTGGTTAGTAGGCTAGCATGTGTTTGTTCATAAGTAAGCTAGCATGTGTTTGTTTATAAGTAGGCTAGCATGTGTTTGTTCGTAAGTATAGCATGTTTGTTTATAAGTAGGCTAACGTGTTTGTTCAGAAGCAGGCTAGCATGTGGTTGTTCAGAAGTAAGCTAGCATATGTTGATCAGTAGGCAAGCATATTTTGGTCAGTAGGCTGTCATGTGTTTGTTTATCAGCAAGTTAATTTATGTTTGTTCATTAAGCTAGCATATGTTCGGCAGTATGTATTTGTTCATCAGTAAACTTTTCGTTCATCAGTAGACTAGAATGTTCGTTCATCGGTAGACTAGAATGTTCGTTCATCAGTAGGCTAGAATGTTCGTTCATCAGTAGACTAGAATGTTCGTTCATCAGTAGGCTAGAATGTTCGTTCATCAGTAGACTAGAATGTTCGTTCATCAGTAGGCTAGAATGTTCGCTCATCAGTAGACTAGAATGTTCGCTCATCAGTAGACTAGAATGTTCGTTCATCAGTAGACTAGAATGTTCGTTCATCAGTAGACTAGAATGTTCGTTCATCAGTAGGTTAGAATGTTCGTTCATCAGTAGACTAGAATGTTCGCTCATCAGTAGGCTAGAACTTTTCTTCATCAGAATGCTAGTATGTTCAGTAGGCTAGCATGTTCGTTCATCAGTAGGGTATCATGCGTTTGTTTTATCCAAGGTTAATGCAGATTTACATGAAGTAAGCCTGCCATTGATCTTCAGCACGATAGCGTGTGTGGGTTTAAAGACTGCAGTATCAGATGGTGTTAGAAACCCACGAGTTGTAGTTGATAGAGACGAACAGGCAGCAGTTGGAACCTTTATTAGGCGAAAACATTGTTGTAAGTTTCATTCTTTTATGTGCGGGTTATTTGTGCATTTTTTCTCTCATAGTATTGTGCCTTTTTTGTTCTTGATAAAGTATGATATACATCATACGTGGTGGTAACAATAATGTTATGGGGGACCTTCCCTTCGCATGTTTTCCGGCTTTTATTGATTTGTGAAGTATGTGTGGTGTCGGCTGCTGCTGTTAGTACTGCAGGTGTTGGTGGGAGTGTAGTCCAGGTGTTGTACTCCAGGTAATGAGAGTCCAGGTGTTTGGGGAAACCATCGGGTGGTTGAGGTGCAGGACACAATGTAATAATAATAATAATTTCTTTATTTACTACATGTACATAGTATACAGGCCTAGCTGACATCAATGACATACTACTATATAGAAAGCTCCTTATAATGCTGAGCATTTCGGGCATATTAGGTCAGTGTCCCAGGATGTGACCCACACCAGTCGACTAACACCCAGGTACCCATAGTACTGATGGGTGAACATAGACAAGAGGTGTAAAGAAACACACCCAATGTTTCTACCCTGTTTGTGACTTGAAAAAGCCCACTGTGTGGGCGAAACGTAGTCAATAAAGGATCACATTATACTGCATATGTGTTTATATTTCCATCCGTTTCTACCCTGGCGGGGAATCGAACCCGTACCCTCGCCGTGTGATGCAAGAGCTTTAGCCACCAGTGATTGGGATACATGATGTATTAGGAGACAAAGCATGAGATAGGTGGGATGTAGGTAATATATAGTGCAGTAGGTAGGAAACAGGATGCAGGAGGCACGATGCAGTGGGTAGGAGGATTTAGTAGGTATTCGCCACTGGATAACGCAGATAAGTAGGATACAGTTGGTTGGGGTAGGTAGGAGGCTACATGAGGCAGATTATATAAGGTAGGGGATAGTACGTGAGGCAGGATGCAGCTTACCTCCAGGTAGGCAGTACATGGGGAAGTAAAGGTGTTATCATGGAGAGTCATGGTGGTGTCGTCACTGCCTCACAACTCGCCAGTTTTCATTTCCGTTAATGGCGGGAACAGCCACGGCTGTTTCCTCAGGCATTCTTGCTGCTAGGGTTAGTAGTGTTATATGTTACTTAGTATATATCATATCTTACTCCATCAGAATTATATTGTATTATACTAACGAATATAATAGTATACAAATGAAATAAAGCAGAAACAAGGGTGTTTACATTATTGTTCAATTTACGTTCATTAGTTCTATAATTTTCATCCGGTAACTAGGAGTTTTTCTCCCCCTTTCCCCCACTGTCTATCCCTCCCTTATTTTCCTACTGTGTAAAATACTAATGTTTAGAGGTGTTAGTCGCCAAACATTTGTAAAACCATATCACTAACATTCGTAATGTCACTGATCATTCTTAATATCTGTTTAAACGTCTGAATTGCTTTTTATTCTGTATTCCTTATCTTTGTCCTGGTGATAGCGTAGTCGTGATTGATAAGGTAGTATGATATTGCATCATGCTCAGAGATCCTATTCTATACTGTAATCCTGTAAAGTAGTCTGCACTATGCTACTTTATGGTAGTAAACCACCATAGCCTAAGACATGGGTGCAGAATCATTGCACCATATCACGAGGCTTCTTCAGCCAGTGTTTAATTTCCTATCATGTACTCTAATGTTATTGTGAAGTGATCAAGATCTTGTATGAGATTCATCAGGACCGTCCTCTTGGCTGAAGGGCTGATTACCCCATCTTTTACTGACGCCTGAATATAACCTCTGTATTGAGTTAATAACGCCACTGGTTGGGAAATCATCTTTATAATAAAGGTATCCAGGTGTTGCACATGTGTCGAATTCATCAACTTGTCGGTATTGTACACCATATTTGCTGTTATCCTTATAAATGTAGCCTCTTAGTGTAGTGTGAGGAATTGCATGATGCAGGTTATATACGTATGTTGATCATAACCTGATATATTGTGATGGTAGCGAGACTCGTACATTATATGATGGTAGTGAGACTCGTACATTATGGTGGTAGTAAGACTCATATATCATGACGGTAGTGAGACTCGTACATTATGGTGGTAATGAGACTCGTACATTATGATGGTAGTGAGACTCGTATATTATATGATGGTAGTGAGACTCGTACATTATGATGGTAGTAAGACTCATATATCATGACGGTAGTGAGACTCATACATTATGATGGTAGTAAGACTCATATATCATGATGGTAGTGAGACTCGTACATTATGATGGTAGTAAGACTCATATATCATGACGGTAGTGAGACTCGTACATTATGATGGTAGTAAGACTCATATATCATGATGGTAGTGAGACTCGTACATTATGGTGGTAGTAAGACTCGTATATCATGACGGTAGTGAGACTCGTACATTATGATGGTAGTAAGACTCATATATCATGACGGTAGTGAGACTCATACATTATGATGGTAGTAAGACTCATATATCATGATGGTAGTGAGACTCGTACATTATGATGGTAGTAAGACTCGTATATCATGACGGTAGTGAGACTCGTACATTATGATGGTAGTAAGACTCATATATCATGACGGTAGTGAGACTCATACATTATGATGGTAGTAAGACTCGTATATCATGACGGTAGTGAGACTCATACATTATGATGGTAGTAAGACTCATATATCATGATGGTAGTGAGACTCGTACATTATAATGGTAGTAAGACTCATATATCATGATGGTAGTGAGACTCTTACATTATGATGGTAGTAAGACTCATACATCATGATGGTAGTGAGACTCGTACATCATGATGGTAGTGAGACTCGTACATTATAATGGTAGTGAGACTCGTACATTATAATGGTAGTGAGACATACGTAATGATGGTAAGAGTAGTGAGTAATACATATTGTGACACACTGGTGGTGCATGTGTTGTGTGTATAATGACAGTGACTAGTGGCGTCATTGTGACTCACCACCCTCACTCCCTTTACACTATTGTTTATATTTCACTCTCCTCCCCCCTTTATCCTTACCCCTTACTATCCTCCACCTTTATCCTTACCCCTTACTATCCTCTTCCTTTATCCTTACCCCTTACTATCCTCCTCCTTTATCCTTACCCCTTACTATCCTCCCCTTTATCCTTCCCCCTTACTATCCTCCCCTTTATCCTTACCCCTTACTATCCTCCCCCTTTATCCATACCCCTACTTTCCTCCCACTTTATCCTTACCCCCTACTCTCATCCCCCTTTATGCTTACCCCCTACTCTCTTCCCCTCTAACCTCCTGCTCTCCTCCCCTCTTTCCTCTACCCCCTGCTCTCCTCCCCCCTTTCCTCTACCACCTGCTCTCCTCCCCTCTTTCCTCTACCTCCTGCTCTCCTCCCCTCTTTTCTCTACCCCCTACTCTATTCCCCTCTAACCCCTGCTCTCCTCCCCTCTTTCCTCTACCCCCTGCTCTCCTCCCCACTTTCCTCTACCCCCTACTCTTTTCCCCTCTAACCCCTGCTCTCCTCCCCTCTTTCCTCTACCTCCTGCTCTCCTCCCCTCTTTCCTCTACCTCCTGCTCTCCTCCCCTCTTTCCTCTACCCCCTGCTTTCCTCCCCTCTTTCCTCTACCCCCTGCTCTCCTCCCCTCTTTCTTCTACCTCATGCTCTCT
Organism: Cherax quadricarinatus; assembly: GCF_038502225.1. Taxonomy (NCBI): domain Eukaryota; kingdom Metazoa; phylum Arthropoda; class Malacostraca; order Decapoda; family Parastacidae; genus Cherax; species Cherax quadricarinatus. Next base: position 29,029,310 of record NC_091318.1, on the reverse strand, counting down.
TCCCCTCTTTCCTCTACCCCCTACTCTCCTCCCCTCTTTCCTCTACCTCATGCTCTCCTCCCCTCTTTCCTCAACCCCCTGCTCTCCTCCCCTCTTTCCTCTACCTCATGCTCTCCTCCCCTCTTTCCTCTACCCCCTGCTCTCCTCCCCTCTTTCCTCTACCTCATGCTCTCCCCTCTTTCCTCTGCCCCCTGCTCTCCTCCCCTCTTTCCTCTACCTCATGCTCTCCTCCCCTCTTTCCTCTACCCCCTGCTCTCCTCCCCTCTTTACCCGTCTGGTGACTCATTCCATCTCCCTTAACTCATATTGCTTCACGTTTTTTCCCTTACATCTTCATGATGGGTTATCGTGTACGCCCATCAGCTTCCCTCTCTCTCTCTCTCTCTCTCTCTCTCTCTCTCTCTCTCTCTCTCTCTCTCTCTCTCTCTCTCTCTCTCTCTCCATCCCTCATTCCCCCTGCTCTCCCCCTTTTCCTTCCCTTCCATCTTCCCCTCCTACTTTTCTCTCCCCCTTAATTTCACCTCCCCTTCCTCTTCCTGTTACTCTTTTTCTTTCCTTCTGCCGTCTCTCTTCTCTTGTTAGGAATGTACATTGAATGTATATTTTTAAAAGAGGCATTCCCCACTTCATTCCATCTCTTGTACATTTCCTATACCTTTATCATTTCTCTTTCCTTTTTACTCGTCAGTGTTCCACGCCTCTCCACCCTCGTCTCTCCCCCGGCCTCATTCATTGATCTGTGTCATGTCTCCTCTGCCCCATGACTCACCATGTCCACACCCACCCATGTGTTGACCTTGTCTCAGTACCAACACTGGTTGTTATACACCAGTCCTGTGCAGCTTATACCTTTGCTGCTGCACCTATTATATATTTACCTAACAAGCTTTTACAGTTCCCTGTGTTTTTGTGTGCATCTTAGACGGTTACCCGTAAATGCTGAATCAAGCATACTTGGACGAATATACGTGGATGAATATACTCGACAGTATGCGTGGACGGAGACAAATGGGCGTAGTAAACTGTGCAACCACATTTCACTCTTGAGTGGAGTTTGTCAAGCATCTGACACCGCTCCACCAAGATTGACTCTAAATAAAAGGCCTGGTTGTCAAGGCGGTTGAAGAGGCAGTCAACGAGGAAGCATGCCTTCATGCCCGCCGAAGTAGCAAGCCCTCGAAACCGATCATAGGCTTATTTTGTACACGTATTCTATAGCGTTTTTATTTATGCCAGTTTTCCAATTGTATACTTCAATATCTCCCCTCATTCCACATTTTTCAAGAGTGTACGTTCAGGGCTCTCAGTCTTGTAGGTAACAGTATCTTTGATTTCTCACTATACAGTCTCATTACCAGAGAGAGCTCTCAGAAGTGAAGAAACAGCCTGCCGTTGTCAACAGCAACAACAGCTGGGCCAGGATCAAAGACAACCGTCAATAACTCAGAAGCACCCACCATTTCTTAACTAATTTTCTTTCAGTCATCTACCACTATTTGTGAATCAATATTTTCCTTTTCTTTTTTCTTCCTGCTGTCTACTGCTATTTGTGAACAAATATATTTTATTCCTCTTAAGAGGAATATTGCTGGTAATAGTCATGGTGTTTTGTCATTGTATATGTGATTGTGGTATGTCCTCTCCTCTAGTCTTGCAATGAGGGCATTATCAGTGCCTCGAGTCTTCATAACTTACATTTGGATAGGTGATGGTATGAGACACCCACAAGATGCTCGAGACGTTGCAGTTATATGGAATCCTCTTATTAATAATGTTCCACCCACACTTATGCTTTATCAAGGCATAAACCCATCTGATGAAGAATTTAGACACATGTGCAACCTCTGTATATCTTTAACTGTAGACGTTTCGCTATCCATCGGCTTTATCAATACAAGGACATAATGTGAAGACTGTAGAAGTATATACAAAAAGACGAGGTAATCAGTACCTCAGCCTTAAGAAAACGTTGTCTTAATAAAGGCTCAAAATATCTTTGTATTTCCTGTGTGGGCGCTCTGCCTTTCAACTACCCTAGGATCACACCCATGTTCGACACCCTTTATAATAAAACCAGGAAGGACTGAAATCTGGTCTAGTTTCCATTTTCAATTTGTGAGTTTGTCGTGAAATGTAAGAGGCCCTTGGCCGTCTGGAGTTGGAAAATGTGGCCAGGAAGGACTTAAGGTACCATTGTGGCAGTGGCCATTGAGTTGTGAGGCCGAGGGCGAGCCTGCTCCAAAGTATCGGTAGGTTAAAAATGGCAAATGACAAATGGTGCCAGATTATTGCTATGGTGGGAGTTGGGTGCTGAAGTGGAGGGGAGTGGTGGTGACCATGGACCACAAGCATGTAACGGGCCGCCACACGCTGCACTAGAATCTCACATGTACGTTACTGCCCCACACGTGACAGCTGAAGGTTGGGAGAAGACGGCGGTGGGGGAAGAATGTGATGGACGGGGAGGTGGGGAAGTTCACAGCACACACCATACCTGCTGACTCACGCCCAGCCTGCAGTTGGATTGAGTTTGATATCTTTTATGTATCCCATACCCATTCTCCGGGCAGTTTTCTTTTTACTTATTTCGTGTACAGAGGTCTATATTGGATTTATAGATTGGATGGTGGTAGTAATATTGTGGTGCTGGCGGTCCATTGCTTGCTGCTCTCTCTCTCCTCAGCGCCAGGGTGGTTGCATGATTTATTAAGCTTAAAGCCTATCATCATCATCATCGTTGTTGAATTAGACACATGTGCAACTCTTGAGTATCTTTATTGAGGAAACGTGATGAAGCCACTGTGTGGCGAAACGTTCCCTCAATAAAGATACCCAAGAGTTGCACATGTGTCTAATTCAACAACAGGTCGGTTCTCTGAACCATTCATCTACAATCATCATCATCATCATCCTTGAGCACTAAACCCTTATAGATCAGCATTTGTGTAATGAGATTTAGTCAATTTTGATCCCTTGTAGATATATTTTGTCCAGACACTGACAGTATATACAGTGTGAGCAGCTCTCAACTATTTTGTATGACTGATTACCTATGGTCATTCAAAATACCAAAACTCACCACGTGAGGTGACTACTATTCAAGTTTCTTAAAGCCTGTTAACTACACGAGAGTTATTAAGGTTATATGCGTTATTGCACCGCCAGTGAAGGATACTTTAATTCCTGAAATGTGGATTAAAATAAACTCTTAGTATATACCATATATGCACTGAGAGAGACAGACTTTTCGGTTTTAATACACTTAAAGCGTGAGGTGTTCGCTTACCTTGGTGGTAATGATGTGTGTTTGAGGGCAATGTTTTGTTCCCACCGTAGACTGTATTTACCTGTACTTTACTGGTTGATCCCTTGTGGGTTCAGCGCTTAGTTTTGATTATAATAATTTCCTGGTGGTTCCGGTGATCATCGCTCCCACGGTCTGGTCTGACCAACCCTCCCCATTGCTTGGATAATCAGGAATTCAAGAGGAGTTATTTAATAAGTTCCCTTTTAAAAACGGTAGGGTTGTTTTGGTACAGTGGATGCGTCGTCAGTAAGTGGTATTAAGTGTTATATGTTAATTTTGCCATAAGGTGCGACTTCATAGGATGAGTGAAAATACCGCCATAAGATCAGTATATTTTAGTACAAGTAGTAGACACGCCATATAAACTCCATCGTTGTATTACTGTGTATATTAGTGTGTCATTGTAGTATAAAGCATTGTGTTGTGGTGTGGTCCATAACCAAGTCATCAGTGGAGCGTGTCACGGTTGCGAGGGAGGAAGAGGCTACCTCTCAGAAGACAGCAGTCGGCGACCTGTGGAACGCCACCACCTGCAGGAGGAGGGGAGGTGGGGAAGGGGTGATGCAGCCGGTGTGTGTGTACGTGTGTCAGCCACATGGTAACAACACTGGTAGTCACAGACATGACATGCACAACACCAGCATACAACACTGGTAGTCACAGACATGACATGCACAACACCAGCGTAAGAGTAGTACTCAAGTGCGTCATGGTAATGAAGCTGAACACACCCCAGGAAAAAGTTAACTAAAGTTGTGCAATTTTTATATATTCCAATCATTCATATGTTTGCACCGAAACTAAGCTAGTTCATCTCACTTTAATGTTGCTGAAATATACGTAATATAAAAGTAGCATATACCTATCGCCTCTAAGAATTTTCATAAAATTGTTTTTCTTGGGAAGAGAAAGCCCTTGTGGCTTAGCGCTTCTTTTTGATTATAATAATAATAATTGGGAAGAGAAGCCGGGAGGAGGTGTACAAACTGCAGGTGACCCGTAAGAAGAAGCAGGAAGTTTGACTGATGAAAAGTGTGGGGGAGAAATATTCGATGATGGCGCTGCTGGGTTAATTATATTTGGCATAGATGAACTCGCCCTGTTATGTCACATGGAGTGTGACTTGGCCTGTGGATAGAGACATCTATATATATTTCAGGGCCTTTATTAAAGAAACCAGTTCACCAGGAGTGGAATCTTCAGTCCTAATGGTCCTTTAGGACTGAAGAAGCCACTCCTGGCGAAATGTTTCCTTTACTACATGTCTTGAACTGTCAATGAATTGAGAAAGTCCTCATGGAAACGGAAACAGTGCAGAGACGTTATATCGATGATAGATAACATATAACTTGTGGTTCTTCAACCTTTAATAGGCAAAATATTGATCATAAGCTTTAAAAAAAAAAAAACTTACGCGATACAGACTGAACAAGCTTATATTCGTGATCAGCACATTAGAGTTAAATTTTGTTGGTTAATCTTATCAAGTCACAACTGGGCAAGGAAAAGACCAGAAGACAAAATTAGACACGTGCAACATCTGGGTACCTTTGTAGACGTTTCGAAATCCAGTGGCATTATCAGTACAATACAATACAATACAATACTTGGATATATATTGACTAGAAATACATACATTAGACAGTGAAAACCGAGGTAATCAGTACCTCAGTATTGTATACCACTGATCAGATAATCTCGGCACAGAAGACATGACAACCTATTTGCTAACTCCTGGTTCAACTCTTGGGCATAATTTATTCCACTGGGGAAGACGGGAGGGAAAAGGTGGTGGTGGTAGTAGTATTTATTACTATTAAACTCCAGGTAGAAACTGTTATAATAGACATAGTATATATGAAGATAAATTATATGTTAAGGGGCTGAAGAAAAGGGTAACCCGACCCTCTTATACACGTCCTTATGCGCGTATTTAAATGTACAAGAGATATAAATTTAATCACAATATACAAAGTAAAAGTTATTGCTGCTTGAGGCAGTGTTTCAGTCATGAAATATTCCGCAGTGAGTCAGTGGGGTTGCATGCCCCTCATGTTGTGCCACTGTGGCTGCCCCAGTGGGCTTCCTGGTAAACGGGAAGGACGTGGTGGGTAGACCACAAGTCAGCGGTGGTTAATGAAGACTCGGGAGAGAGAGATGGGAAAATTTTGTGAATAGTGATTATGGGATTCACCGCTTATCCTAGGCTAGGCGCCCATACTTATCTAGGGTCTGGCCGTGTGAGTGAAGCACTGCGTACTTTGATGTAGAGTGTGCAGGTTCAAATCCTGCTGTGAACTGAGTTTATATATGTATAACAATGTGGGTTGGTTGGAGGAGGTAGTGGAGGGTGGGGATGTGTTGTTGGGGGTGGTGGGGGTTAAGGAAGTTGGAGCGGAGAGGAGCTGGGTCTGGTCTCAGTCTCTTCCACTTTCTCCGAACGTTGCAAGTCACTGACCCACAACCGTTTGAGAATATTGCATTTTTATTTTAAGAGAGCGTTGGCATGCGCGCGCTGGCGCTTGTATGCGCAAGTATATGTAGTGAGCGTGGTGGATGCTAAGGTTACAACACTAACAGTTTATCATCTTTTGTAATTTATTATTTTGTAACTATGTTTGCGTTGCCACAAGTCTTGGTTAACTTATTTTAGCTATTAGCTGTGTGTGACTAGAATAATAAAAAAAGGCTGCCGAGGCTGGAACAACTCGTTAAAAACCCACACTTAAGAGACTAACTTTATGACGACGTTTCGGTCCCTTGTTCAATAACTGTGATTTGTCATTAGTCTAGGAGGGACCGAAACGTCGTCACAAGGTTCCTCATCTTCAGTGTGGATGTTTGGTGAATTTATTGTTTGTCGCATTTATTGTTTGTCGCATTTGACAAGCGCGATCATGGCGTAATAGCCCATAAAATACGTACTAAAGGAATAACTGGTTAAGTGGGGAGATGGATCTTCAACTTCCTAACAAATCGAGCGCAAAGAGTAGTGGTCAACAGAGTTAAATCGGAGGCTGCCATAGTGAAGAGCTCTGTTCCACAAGGCACAGTACTCACCCCCATCTTATTCCTCATCCTCATATCAGACATAAACAGAGATATACATCACAGCACCGTATCATCCTTTGCGGATGATACTAGGATCTGCATGAGGCTGTCATCTGCTGAGGACGCGGTTAACCTCCAAGAAGATATAAACAAAGTTTTCCAGTGGGCAACGGTAAATAATATGATGTTCAATGAGGACAAATTCCAACTACTCCGTTATGGAAAACTGGAGGAGATAATAACTAGAACAGAGTATACTACAAACTCTGGCTATACAATAAAGCGGAAAAATAATGTAAGGGACCTGGGAGTAGTAATGTCTGAGGATCTTACTTTCAAGGATCACAACAGTGCCACGATCGCACGTGCAAAGAAAATGATAGGATAGATAATGAGAACGTTCAAAACGAGAGATGCAAAGCCAGTGATGATCCTTTTCAAATCACTTGTTCTCTCTAGGCTGGAATACTGCTGTACATTAACATCTCCATTCAAAGCAGGTGAAATCGCAGATCTAGAGAGTGTACAGAGATCCTTTACTGCACGTATAAGTTCTGTCAAGCACCTTAACTACTGGGAACGCTTGGAAGCACTTGACTTGTAAACGCAGGAGGGAGAGATGTATCATAATCTACACTTGGAAAATCCTGGAAGGAATGGTCCCAAATCTGCACACAGAAATCACTCCCTACGAAAGTAAAATACTGGGCAGGCGATGCAAAATGCCCCCAGTAAAAAGTAGGGGCGCCATTGGTACACTAAGGGAAAACACCATAGGTGTCTGGGACCCAAGACTGTTCAGCAGCCTCCCATCAAGCATTAGGGGAATTGCCAATAAACCCCTGGCTGCCTTCAAGAGAGAGCTGGACAGATACCTAAAGTCAGTGCCGGATCAGCCGGGCTGTGGCTCGTATGTTGGACTGCGTGCGACCAGCAGTAACAGCCTAGTTGATCAGGCCCTGATCCATCGGGAGGCCTGGTCATGGACCGGGGCGCGGGGGCGTTGATCCCCGGAATAACCTCCAGGTAACCTCCAGGTTCATATAATTCAATGTGGATGACTTATAATGGCCATAACATATGGGAGAAAATCTGTCTAGTGGATGACTGTGCAGCGATCATTGATGTGTGTAACCTGTACTCACTTGGCGACAAGTTAGTTGCAATTACACAATCTCACTCACATGAGCCTGATTCACGTGAGTGAGGTTGTTTCCTCATGGTTGTAATTGCTGTTGGAAACTATGTATCATTAGACAGAGGCAGTCATCATGGTATTGTCGGCATTCATAGACATGGTGACATTGTCTGCAGTGATAATGTGATGATATTTGTGATATTATTGTTGGCACTGGTAATATGTTTGGTGATAGTGGTATGGCAGTGGTGATATTATTGTGAGCAATAGTAATAATGATGTTGATACTGATGCAGCCTATACAAGACGTTATATAACGATGTACAGCCTATGAAGACTAAAGCACAACTTGCAGAACTAGCTTGCACTAGGCCTGTATGGCAGTAGTATACAGCTAAAGCATAACTTGCAGAACTAGCTTGCACTAGGCCTGTATGGCAGTAGTATACAGCCTGTACCAAGAGGAACATTGGGCGAGTTTTATAGATTTTTGGAGAGAGCTGTATGACAGACTAGACGGAGGGCGACGAGGAAAGAGTGTTGCTGCGTCGGGATATAGGAATATAGGAGAGGAATATTGCAGTGGGATGAGGTTCGAGGATGTCTGTATTGACATGACATCAGCCTGAAGGTAATGATGGTGTTGGGTGACCTTGTGGGAGAGCGCCTTCCCCTCAGCAAATGACCCTGGGAAACTCTTGCATACTTTGCTGCTGCAGTCCTGCAACACCCGCTACAAGAGCCATTTTTCTCGTTTTCTGGCCTTGTAAACAAAATTCTTATTTGTCTTGTCTTTTTCCTCTACATATGCTCCTACTCTTGACAAAAAATATTGATTGCAACTACCATTTCTTCCATCAGTTCTTCAGTGTTTTGTTTCTCCCATCACACTACTCCCACCATACACACTGATTACTGTATCATATTGATGGTAAACAATGCCGTGTGTGACACTTGAGTATATTATCAAAAATCTGTATTCGACTGAGGAAGACTGTTGTGCAAGCGAAACATTTCGGCAATAAAGATACACAAGCGTTACACATGTCTTATTCTCCATTCTGTTTACAGTAAACTACGACGGTGATGACTTCTGATTATTACTCTGAATAACCCGAGACAGCTGCTAAATAGTGCGGTTTGTTTTCGTTCTAATCGCGGTCCTCTGCTGATGCGATCCACAACAACAACATCCTAGGAGGACCCTACGACGTCGACGGAAATAAAGCAGTTTTTCTTGGGTTATTAATAGCATTGGTTGACAGGTAGTGGCTAGCAGGTAACGGGCACTAGATCAAGTCTATGTTGATGCTCATGCTGGGTGACTAATTTCGAGCATATACAATATATACTGAAAGGCGGCAGTTGTTACTTGGTAATGCGTCAGGACGAGACGAAACTTCTAAAGTTTCCTCTCTAGAGTGTGGGTTATTTTTGAATACAGGAAGACACATAAGACGGACCGAAACGTCTGAAGTTTTCAAAGTGCAGGTTATTCGTGAATGAAGAAATATCCCACCGATCGTAAAGGTCTTAGGGACTGAATGACCGGTGTATTTGGAGGCCGGGCTAAAACAGGTGATGAAGTATTCTTAAGTGTGTATTTATCAGGCATTGCTGCCTCGGCTCATTTAGCTACCATATATACGTTGTCAGTTACTCAGTTTATCTACCCGTGCGCCAGCTTCGGGTATCCTTGAGTCTTTCGGGAAAGCCTGCTGTTGCACCACACATGACACGGCTGTTTTGTGCTGTTTTTAAACTTGTTAATCATAATATAAAAGAATAAGAATGGAGGAACTCAGCAGCAGGCCTTCTGGCCCATACTTGGCAGATCCTTCTCAAATCCATCCTATATCTGTATTGTAATTATTAATGGTATTTAATTGTTGCGCATGCGAATGGTGTGAAAGGGATGATCTGTAGTTCAGTGGGAGAGCGCTCAGCTCAACCAGAAGGACCATTGGTTTGATTCCCAGGCAGTGGAGGTGAGAGACCTTTGGGCACGTGCTACACTTGCCATTTTACAACTGTTGTGGGTGGGTAAAAATAAGGCTTTGTTGGGTTATCATAGGTAAGTAACCTCTCCGGGGGTTAGATCAAACTAATAATCGTGTTACATGACTGTTGTAGATTAAACACGTACAGTAGTGGCCTACTTCGTTGCAACCCAGACGTTCGTTATGTACTTTGTGAGGACAGATGGAGAGAGACGGAAGGTTAACACTTGCAGACTTGCTCTTGTTATAACACACGTCGCTACGGCCATTTATTTCCCAGATGATATTTATAGTGTGTCAGTCATGGCGTCACACCAGTGCTGCTACAACTCTCCGCCACCTTCACTGCGGGACGTACCTGCGACCGTTTTCCAGGAGTCTTGTACCTCGCAGCTCAGTCTGAGGCCAGGCTTCTTCACTGATCACCTGATCAACCAGGCTGTTAATAGCAGCCCGTAGATTCACAATTATGAAATGTTTAACTCGATATAGTTGGAGAAATGTTGAAAAAAGTTTATAATAGATAAAAATTAGAACGTTAGTCGTATTGTGTTCACGAATAAAAAAAACATTTGCTTCACATAGAAATGTGTAAAAATATCCAACCAGTTGGAATCTATTAGTGAACAAAAAATGAGTTAATGTATATAGAAAGAAAGTTACTGGAAATGTCCTTGTTCTCAGATAGGAGAGCTGATAGGTACTTAATTAAAGAAAAGGGATGTGAGAAATAGACAAGGATAGAATGATACCAGCAGTAGGGAAAACAAGGGGTCACAACTATAAGTAGTGTGGAAGGGATATTAGTGAATATTACTTCACAGATAGTGATGGTTGATGACTGACATTTAAATGGAAACAGGAAGTGACAAAACCATTAGGAACTTTAAGAGGACAGGTTACCACAGTCATAAACTTTATTCCTAGAACTACAACACTAAGTAATTACACATTGACAAATAAACAGATAGAGGTATTTGCGTCAGTTGTGTGAAGATAGTAATGTGTTGGCGTGTTTACTGACTGCTGTTGTCTCTCTGTTGTTGACACCTGCACAGATATTGACTCTGATAACGTAATAGCTGCTTTCACCTATTTCACAGTAGCTATTTTGCATATTGTGATATCACCTGTTTACTCTGATCTTATAAATGTGTGTAATGTGTGATAATGTGTGATATATATAATGTGCATGTTGTGTGCATAGTGCATGCGTGTACACGCGCTTGTGTGAAAGGTTTATAATTTGGAGAGAGAGAGAAAGAGAGGTGGTGGTTTAGTTTGTGATAGTGTGGTAAGTGTACATTAGTGTGAAGTTTATTACGTAGACCGTGAGTGACACGATCCCGTCTTTCCGTAAATTAATTTTCCTTCCCTATAACTTCACTCTGAAGTATCTGTCCCCATGTATCCTTTGTCCATTTGTGCTTCATTCTCCATTGTGTACCTATCCTTTTCATCCCTCTCCGAGTGTTCTCTTATCTTCCCTCAGAAATATTCCTCCCTCCTGGTGTTCCTCTGGTCTCTCACACTGACTTCCTTGTTGTGGGCGCGTGCGTAAGATGGTTACCACGTGATATCATCTGTGGGAAGTACGTATGAAGTTAATCCTTACACTCAGACACACCAACATTGGGAGATGTAACCGTGGCAGTCCCGCCTAGTGTGCAGCCACCGTGAGAGTGTGGGCAAGTCGAGAGTGTAGGGGTAGGGGAGTGTTGGAGAGGGAAGTTGGGGTAAGATAAGTTTAGATAGTATTGGTGGTGGGGGCGTTAGAGTGTGGGGGTAAGTTGCGGATAGTGTTGGTGGTGGTTTTGTGTATGTGTACTGGAGAGAGATTATTATTATTATTATAATTCATGTTAAGTGCTAAACCCATGTGGGTCATTCAGCACAAGACATGGTGGAGGCTCGATCCTCAATCTGCTGAACGCGAGACAGATGCGCTTCCTATTTGTGCTCACCTAGTTGATACTGGAGAGAGAGAGAGTAACTTGAGGGAGTGTTCTTGGTGGACGGAATGTAAGTTGAGGAGGGTGTTCTTGATGGAAAGGGAGTGTGTGGGGGTGTTGACAAAAATCGTTTGTTTGTGTTGAAGAAGAGGAAATTTTGAAGGGGGCGTGGTAGTAGTAGAGGGAGGAGGTAAACATGGTGATGGTGGTGGGGGAAGCAGGCGTGGCTGGTGGAGGTGGAGGAGGCAGGTTTGGCTGACAGTTGGCCTGGAGCGGTGTAGCAGTAAGCATCATAACCAGTTGCAGCAGCAGCAGCAGCAGCAGCAGACAGGAGTGGTTGTGTGTGCGTGTATATGTGTGGGCAGCAGCCACGTGTGCCCTCGCTCTACCTGGTGCCCTCATGTTGTGCTCTCTCACGGGGCAACGCACTCGTCTACCACCATAGTGCACCTCCTGCATGGAATACACAAAATTAGTGTTATACTTGATTTTAAACCCGTAAGGGTCACACAACGCCTGGGGAATGAGAGGCGATCAGATGTGATCCAAGGAAGGGGAGGGTAAGTCCAGTTCCTTGGTTAGGAGCACCTCACCCGGCATCAAAGTACCTCCCGTGAGGGGTGTTGTTATACTTTAAAAATCAACTTATACCGTTGTACCGAAGAAAGCTTGAGTGTGCTGGTGCTTAGTGTGATGGTTGCAGTGTTGTTAATATTATGAGGTTTGCAAGTGCTTGGAAAGTCTTGTAGGTGGTAGTGAGAAACGGTGAGACAAGGACCACGGTGGTAGTATGAAGCAGTGAGACGAGGACCACGGTGGTAGTGAGGAGCGAGTGAGACAAGGTTAGGTTACGTAAGGTTGGTCAGGAAACAGGACAAGTGTTTCCTGACGTGAGACAAGGACCATCCTGTCACTGTTATTTGACGTGGTGTGTATTGGGACCTGGGGTCCATGTGCCCATTTTCCCCATTATCCAGTACCACCTCACATCCTTAAGGGTCTGCAAGACCCTTAAGTCCTCCTGGAGGACTAAGCGAGTTCCCCACACTTTGGAGGAAGTGTAAGGCAGCTCTAATCACCTGGAGTGTCTGTAGGACCATCCCAATCTCCTGGAGGAACTGCAAGGCCCCTGTCAGTGTGAGCAGTGGTACGCTGCACAGTAGCACGTGACAGGATCTGCAGCAGACTACCCCCTGTAGGATCTGCAAGTATCCTACCCTCAGAATGATCTGCATGTAATCTACCCTAAGATGGATCTGCAAGTAAGCAACCCTTAGGAGGATCTGGAAATAACCTACCCTCAGGAGGATCTGCAACTCACTCAGCCCCTAAAGAACCTGTCAGTGCCTCACCCACCATCACGAGGACCCGCAACTCTTCCTCATTCAGCTTCCTTTTAGAAACTGTTACTAAAAAAATTGGAGGATCTCTCCTACTGAGGCCCCAACTCCTCTCACGAGGGCTTGTGCTGGCCCGGATAGCACCTTGGACATCAGGAAGGATCTCTACTCACCCCAAGACAGTCTACACTGATAAAGGTAATGTATGCCTGTCTCACCACTCCACGTAAACCAGTCGTGAGAGATTGCAGTGGTGCTGCTCGTCTGCATGTTGTAGTGGTGTTTTGTTTGTAGTAGTGTTGGTGAAGGAGGGGACGAGGGGTGACAGTGGTGGTGAAGGAGAGGACGAAGGATGACTGGTATTTTGTAGTGGTGGTGAGGGAGGGGACGAGAGGTGACTGGTGTTTTGTAGTAGTAAGGAAGGGGACGAGGGGTGACTAATGGTTTTGTAGTGGTGGTGAGAGGACAGGGGTGTGGCAGTAGTGTTTTGTAGTGGTGGGAAACTTCAGTGGGGCAGTGAGGATTTTTTTTTCAGCACATCGGCCGTCTCCCACCGAGCCAGGGTGACCCAAAAAAGAAACACTTTCACTATCATTCAACGCTTTCACCATCATTTACATATAATCACTGTCTTTGCAGAGGCGCTCAGATACGACAGTTCAGATGTCACTTAAAACAGCTAATATCCTAAAACCTTACTTTAGAGTGCAGGCGTTGTACTTTCCACCTCCAAGACTCAAGTCCGGCTAACCGGTTTCCCTGAATCCCTTCACAAAATATCACTCTGCTTACACTCCAACTCGTCAGGTCCCAAAAACCATTCGTCTCCACTCACTCCTATATAACACTCTCGCACATGCCTGCTATATATCCAAACCCCTTGCACACAAAACCTTGTTTAACCCCACCCTCCATCCTTTCCTAGGACGACCCCTCTCCCCCCTTCCCAACACTACAGATTGATACATACTCCAAGTTGTCCTATTTTCCTCCATCCTCTCTTAATGGCAGTGAGGACATCATCAGGTATTCCAACAAGGGTTCATCAACTACGGCAGCTTCAGAGGCTTCCTACCAGCAGAGCTGGAGTTACTATCAATTGAGAATTACCATCTCTCAGGATAGCCTATCCCACACACAGGAGAAATGGAATTTATATGAAGTCATCTCCATCTCAGAGCTGGGGCAATATAAATAAGAACATAAGAACATAAGAACGAAGGAACACTGCAGAAGGCCTACTGGCCCATGCGAGGCAGGTCCAAGTCCCTACCGGCTTAAGCCAATGCACCCAACCTAGTCAGGTCAGGTCACATTGACTTAAGGGAGGAACACGGCAACCGACCTGTTAGCACAAGCTATCAGGTCCAACTCACACCCACCCACATCTACTCATGTATTTATCCAACCTATTTTTAAAGCTACACAACGTTCTGGCCTCTATAACGGTACTTGGGAGTTTGTTCCACTCATCCACAACTCTATTACCAAACCAGTACTTTCCTATATCCCTCCTGAATCTGAATTTTTCCAACTTAAAACCATTGCTGCGAGTCCTGTCTAGGCTAGATATTTTCAGCACACTATTTACATCCCCTTTATTTATTCCTGTCTTCCACTTATAAACCTCAATCATATCCCCCCTAATTCTACGTCTTTCTAGAGAGTGCAGTTTCAGGGCCCTTAGTCTATCCTCATAGGGAAGGTTTCTGATACATGGGATCATCTTTGTCATCCTCCTTTGTACATTTTCCAGAGAATTTATATCCATTCTGTAATACGGTGACCAAAACTGTGCAGCATAATCTAAATGAGGCCTAACCAAGGATGTATAGAGTTGAAGAACAACCTGAGGACTCCTATTATTTATGCTTCTTGATATGAAGCCAAGGATTCTATTAGCTTTATTGCGAACACTTATGCACTGTTGTCTTGGTTTCAGATTACTGCTAACCAGAACTCCTAAATCTTTTTCGCAATCCGTAATATTAAGATCTACATTATTTAGTTTATATGTGGCATGGTTATTGTCCTGTCCAACATTTAGAACTTTGCATTTGTCTATATTAAACTGCATCTGCCACTTCTCCGACCACTGCATCAGTCTATTCAAATCTTCCTGGAGTGCTCGAATGTCCTCGTCAGAATGAATTCGACGGCCTATTTTGGTGTCATCGGCAAACTTGCCGATGTCGCTCTTTATGCCCTCATCTATGTCGTTTATGTAGATTGTGAACAGCAGGGGGCCCAACACTGACCCCTGTGGAACACCGCTCGTGACGCTTCCCCACTCTGATTTCTCCCCATTTATGCAAACTCTCTGCTGCCTATTTGTCAACCATGCCTCTATCCAGGAAAAAATTTCTCCTCCTATTCCATGTGCTTTAATTTTCCTCAATAGTCTCTGATGTGGGACCCTGTCAAAAGCCTTACTGAAGTCCATATACACAATATCATATTCATTACCATGATCTACCTCCTCAAATACCTTAGTGAAAAAAGTTAATAAATTCGTAAGGCAGGAACGCCCCTTTGTAAAACCATGCTGAGATTCGTTGATTAATTTATGCTTTTCAAGGTGGCTACGAACTGCCTCGGCAATTATTGATTCCATAAATTTTCCCACTATGGAGGTTAGGCTTATTGGTCTATAGTTCGAAGCTAAGGACCTGTCACCTGTTTTGAAAATAGGTATCACATTTGCCATTTTCCACTTATCTGGCACCATGCCAGTTTGTAGTGATATGTTGAAAAGATTAGCCAAAGGTGTGCTAAGCTCCTCTTTACATTCCTTTAGAACCCTTGCATACAGTTCATCAGGGCCTGGGGATTTGTTAGGTTTTAATTTATCTATTTGCCTAAGGACCATGTCACTTGTGACCCTAATAGTGCACAGTTTATTATCGTCCTGTTCTACATAATTTATCATTACTGGAATATCGCTGGTATCCTCCTGTGTAAAAACTGAGAGGAAGTATGTGTTAAAAATTCTACACATTTCCTTATCACTGTCAGTGAGCTGACCCGAGGAACTTTTGAGTGGGCCTATCTTGTCCCTGATCTTACTTCTGTATACCTGAAAGAATCCTTTTGGGTTAGTCTTCGATTCTCTTGCAACTTTAACCTCATAATCTCTATTTGCTTTTCTAATTCCCTTTTTTATTTCTCTCTTTAACTGAATATATCGATTTCTTAATTGCCCCTCTCCTCTTTTGATTTGCCTATATATGCCTCTCTTTTGACCAATCAGATATTTTAATCTATTGTTCATCCATTTAGGATCATTTTTGTTTGATCTGATTTCCCTATTTGGAACATAATTTGACTGAGCAGCTAGAACTATGCCCTGGAAAGCATCATATCGGCAACCATCACCACCTACCTGACCCCTAGTCAGGTCATTCCAGTTCAGCCCACCTAAGTAATTTTTCAGTCCTATGAAATCAGCCAAGCGAAAGTCAGGGACGGAGACTTGATTGCCATTATTAGGGGAATTCCATGATATGTTAAAACTGAGTGATTTGTGATCACTCTCCCCAAGCTCATCATTAACCTCAAGATTATTAATTAGTGTTTCCCTACTGGCAAGAACCAAGTCAAGGAGGTTATTTCCCCTAGTTGGCTCTGTCACAAACTGTTTTAAAAAACAATCCTGGATCGTATCAAGAAAGTCACCCGACTCTAAATTTCCTGTCAAATTGCTCCAGTCAATCTGTCTATAGTTGAAATCTCCCATTAGCACAACATTTTCGTATGTAGATGCCTTACGAATTTCGTCCCATAGAAGTTTACTGCACTCCCTATCAAGATTTGGGGCCCTGTAAATCACACCCAAAATTAGTTTTTCTCGGCCGTCGAGAAGCTGTAACCAAACAGATTCAGTGGCTGACGCTTCTAATTTAATATCTTGTCTAACACAACAATTTAAATTGTCTCTGACATACATCGCTACTCCACCACCTTTCCTGTTGACCCTGTCAGTGTGGAATAATTTATAGCCTTGTATGTGACATTCAGAGGGCATCTCTCTATCTTTCAGATTGAGCCAGGTCTCTGTTATAGCAATAATATCTATGTTTCCTGCACTTGCAATTAATCTTAGCTCATCTATCTTATTTCTAACACTCCTGCTATTAGTATAGTAAACCTTAAGGGAGCTAGTCCCTTGCTGCCCTCTGCTGTCCCCCTTTGTTTGCTGACCTGTTCTATTGTCTTTATTTATAACTTCATGCTGAATGCCTTTTATACATTTACTGTTTCCAACCCTAGTGTTGCAACCTGCTTGTTTCCCACACACACCCATACCTCTATCTTCCATCAGTTTAAAATCATAGGCATTTCACCAATGGCCTTCTCAATCGAGTCTGCAAGTGCTACCACCCCTGCCCCAGAGAGATGAACCCCATCCCTTGCATACATATCATGTTTGCCATAAAAGTTGTTCCAGTTGTCAATGAATGGGATTGCAAGTTCCTTGCAGTATCTGTCTAGCCAGCAATTTACACCAATTGGAGGAAGAGAAAAATGGATGTTATAAGATATCCAAACACACACACGCACACATATACGCACATTACTTACGCAGGTGTATAGACATACATTGAAGGACGACAGCAGGAGGGTGGGGGTGTTCTGATATTGAAGGTTTCTCGATCCAAAGAACTGGAGCTACCCTTGGATCAGACCCAAAGTAAAATTTCTATAAGTTTAGCGATGCATTGCGAGCGCGCGCGCACACCACACACACACACACACACACACACACACACACACACACACACACACACACACACACACACACACACACACACACACACACACACACACAACAGCATTCCGACATCTTAATAAGGAGTCGTTCAGGACCCTGTACACCGTGTACGTTAGGCCCATATTGGAGTATGCGGCACCAGTTTGGAACCCACACCTAGCCAAGCACGTAAAGAAACTAGAGAAAGTGCAAAGGTTTGCAACAAGACTAGTCCCAGAGCTAAGAGGTATGTCCTACGAGGAGAGGTTAAGGGAAATCAACCTGACGACACTGGAGGACAGGAGAGATAGGGGGGACATGATAACGACATACAAAACACTGAGAGGAATTGACAAGGTGGACAAAGACAGGATGTTCCAGAGATTGGACACAGTAGGAAGTTGAAGACACAGATGAATCACAGGGATATTAGGAAGTATTTCTTCAGCCACAGAGTAGTCAGGAAGTGGAATAGTTTGGGAAGCGATGTAATGGAGGCAGGATCCATACATAGCTTTAAGCAGAGGTATGATAAAGTTCACGGTTCAGGGAGAGTGGCCTAGTAGCGACCAGTGAAGAGGCGGGACCAGGAGCTTGGACTCGACCCCTGCAACCTCAACTAGGTGAGTACAGGGAGCGGACATGCTGTGCGTGCCACTTACCACAATCTTCAACACATCCCTGGAAACTGGGCAACTACCTGAGGTATGGAAGACGGCAAATGTAGTTCCCATTTTTAAAAAAGGAGAGAGAAAAGAGGCACTAAACTATAGACCTGTGTCATTGGCGTGTATAGTATGCAAAGTTATGGAGAAGATTATCAGGAGAGTGGTGGAACACCTGGAACGGAACAAGAGTATAAAATCCAACCAGCACGGATTCATGGAAGGCAAATCCTGTGTCACAGACCTTCTGGAGTTTTATGATAAAGTAACAGAAGTAAGACGAGAGAGAGAGGGGTGGGTTGATTGCATCTTCTTGGACTGCAAGAAGGCCTTTGACACTGTTCCTCACAAGAGATTAGTGCAGAAGCTAGAGGATCAGGCGCGTATAACAGGAAGGGCACTGCAATGGATCAGAGAATGCCTGACAGGGAGGCAACAACGAGTCATGGTACGTAATGATGTATCACAGTGGGCACCTGTGACGAGCGGGGTCCCACAGGGGTCGGTCCTAGGACCAGTGCTATTTTTGGTATATGTAAACGACATGATGAAAGGGTTAGACTCAGAAGTGTCCCTGTTCGCAGATGATGTGAAGTTAATGAGGAGAATTAAATCAGATGAGGACCGGGCAGGACTTCAAAGAGACCTGGACAGACTGGACACCTGGTCCAGCGACTGGCTTCTCGAATTTAATCCCGCCAAATGCAAAGTCATGATGATAGGGGAAGGGCACAGAAGACCGCAGACAGAGTATAGGCTAGGTGGCCAAAGACTGCAAAACCTCGCTTAAGGAGAAAGATCTTGGGGTGAGTATAACACCAATCATGTCTCCGGAAGCACACATCAACCAGATAACTGCTGCAGCATATGGGCGCCTGGCAAACCTGAGAACAGCGTTCCGATACCTTAGTAAGGAATCGTTCAAGACACTGTACACCGTGTACGTCAGGCACATACTGGAGTATGCAGCACCTGTTTGGAACCCGCACTTGATAAAGCATGTCAAGAAACTAGAGAAAGTGCAAAGGTTTGCGACAAGGTTAGTTCCAGAGCTAAGGGGAATGTCCTATGAAGAAAGATTAAGGGAAATCGGCCTGACGACACTGGAGGACAGGAGGGTCAGGGGAGACATGATAGCGACATATAAAATACTGCGTGGAATAGACAAGGTGGACAAAGACAGGATGTTCCAGGGAGGGGACACAGAAACAAGAGGCCACAATTGGAAGTTGAAGACACAGATGAGTCAGAGAGATATTAGGAAGTATTTCTTCAGTCATAGAGTTGTAAGGCAGTGGAATAGCCTAGAAAGTGACGTAGTGGAGGCAGGAACCATACACAGTTTTAAGACGAGGTTTGATAAAGCTCATGGAGCGGGGAGAGAGAGGGCCCAGTAGCAACCGGTGAAGAGGCGGGGCCGGGAGCTAAGACTCGACCCCTGCAACCACAAATAGGTGAGTACACACACACACACACACACACACAATTTCTTCATAATATTGAATTCCTGGATTGGTGTCATTACTCAATAATTGAATTTGTGTAGATGTTGTATAACCTCACGTTACATTTTCTTATTTGTTGTGAGGATATTATAAGTGTGGAGATGTGGACATTGAAGCTGGCATTATATAAGACTGTACAACTGCACAAAGCTTCTCTTTATACACAATCATTATCACCTAAGAATTTGTCCAGCTTGGAAGTAAACATGTTCAGTGTCTCACATCGTTGCTACACTGGTTTTTTTTTTTCATACATCTATTTCTGAACTAGTGTTTACCTCTTCCTTTACTAAAGCTAAACATTTCCTATTTTGTTTGTAAAGACGAGAATAAACATACTTCCTCACACTGTGTATTAGACTGTAGCAGACTACAGCAGTGTAGAATATAATTCTATTTAATAATGTAGCAGACTACAGAAAGGTGAGACTAATACCACCAACGTCAGGAAACCAAATAAACAGGTTTTAACTAAGGTTGGTTAATATTTTTATAGTAATCGGGATTCGCATCTATTTGATAATTTGTACAGGTAGTGATACCTTAATACAGTTAATATCTCCAGTTGTGTCGAGTGTTTAAAATGTAGTCTCTGTGGAGGTAGGTTGACCGCTGGAGGAGTGGCGCTCGCTGCTCAATAAACTCGCCCACTTAGCTAGTATCTGCTGAATTTCCCTTAATTACTGGATTATAACTTGACTGTAAATTATGATGAATGATATCCAAACTATATTACATGCCTAATGGTGGCTGATAATGACTCTGACTTATGTTGTCAAGGACAGTAAATTAGCATCTTTGGCGAACAGACTTAGTAATATCATTAGTTTCAGCTATACTAATTACATCATCGGTAATTTTAATAATAGTATTGATATCATTTGTAGTTAATAGGCGTATGAAATGTAGCGGTAGATGTGAGCAGGTGTGATAGTGGAGTGGATGCTGGTGGTGGAGGCAGAGACGATTGCCTGGCTGATGTTGCTGCACCACAAACTGACTATTGTTTTCTCCCTGGAGACCCATCGTCAACAGTACTTTCATGCTCATGAAGGGTTTATCATATCACCCAAGGAAGTGGAGGCATCATTCCCTTGGATAAAACCTGATCACCTCCCTTTCCTCAGGAAAGAGGGAAATAATCGGGCTTTGCAGCCATTTAGAAAAATACTAACCTCCTGTAATATATGTGTGAATCGTTAAGCGTTTTGCACACTGGTAGGATTGCTGGTTTTATCTTATCTCTCTTATGAATATGTAAGACGGCAGGTAAAACTTACTGATTTTCAGTCTACACTTTACTTTGTTGTGTTTAGGTTCATATTACTGTAAAGTAGAAAGCCAGGTGTGAGAGCTGGCCTCGGGAGGCGATGATCCCTGGAACTATTAACGTTTAACAGATATAGAGAGAGATGGAGGCAAGTGTCAAGTACACTGAAGCCGCGCTCTTGTTTATCACAGACTTCTCACACTGTATTTGCTTTGAGGTGCTGATGTATTGTTTCACTGCTGCTGCTGTATTCCTGCTACTGTACTACGGATGCTGCCTTTGTTACTGGGAACTGCAAGCTGGGGGTCCCAGGTGGAGGCACTAGTGGCTGATAGAGTTCTCTTGTTACTACCACAACTACTAATTTCAGTTTATGGTGCTGTTACTGTTACTATTAATTCTGCTATTAATACTACTGTTATTGCTATTAATTCCATTAATACTGTTACTACGGCTATTACTACTGTTGTTACTAGTGCTATACTATTATATGTACTATACTGTTGTTCTACTGTATTATTATTATTACCTGCCAGAGTCGTTGCCACCGGACAGTGGTCATAGAACTTCTTGTGGCGAAGGAAGCATCAGCACACACAAAAAGCTGTAAGTGGGAAAACTGGAAGATTTGACCCCAGATTACTGCTCTTAGTGAAAGGTAACGAGTATTATACCAGAAGGGAGGTCAGAAAGTACAGTACATAATGATTAATATATTTTCCTAAGAACAGTGAGCTGATTCAACCGAAAACTGTGAAGCTACGAATTGAGATTAGACCTGGAAAAAAAAAATGCGTGGAACTACAGTCAAATTTACTTCAGTACTCCCATGAAATTTCATACAACTCGCCTGGGAAAGTCAACCTTTAAAATGAAGGCCAAGGAAAGTAAATCTGCCTTATTATAATATAGCAACCCTTCCTCGGTGGGAGACGGCCGACTTGTTGAAAAAAAAAACAAACTTAATAGCAATATCAGATATTCTTAATTTTTAAATGGATGTGGACCGGTGAATCACTGGAAGGCTTCGGTTATATGACCAAGAGTTTCAGTGAGAGATCATCATATGATAAGACCTGCGTCAGGAGGCATTTGTCCTTGATGAATCATACCTAACTTGAAAGTAATTTATGTGAGGCATATTATCTGACGGTGTCACAGGAGATGGTAGTACTTGCAAACGCTGTAAGAAAGCGTACACACTGGCCTGGCAACACCATCAATACAGTGTGTATTTGACTGTCACACCCCAAGCCTACACAGCTTGTAGAATAATGAGTAATAAATGGTTATAATAATCTTAATTTTTAAAGGGATGGAGAGGTAAGCCAGCGGAAGGCCTTAGTCAGGTGATCAAAAACTCCAGTTCAGGTCATCATATAAGACCCGCGTCAGGAAATACTTGTACTGTTTCCTGGCAAATCTTACCTAACGTAACCTCTGGAGCACTCAACTGCTGCATCCTACCACTATGAAGTTATACTCAGTGACACCCAGTTATCCTATACTGCTGCCGTCCTCGCCATTCTTCCATCCACTCTTTATACTTCGTCTCTCCTCCCTTCCACTCTTTCCTATACTCTCTTTCTGCACTTATTCTTCATCCTCCCCTTCCCATCCCCTCTCTTGTGTGGAGAAAAGCAAGGAAGTGATGGTAAGAAGTGCTGAAGTGACCTAAATGATTATGAAGGCGAGAGTGGATGTCTGGCCAGGTTTAGTGTGTGTACGCACATAGGTGACTTCCAGTTCCTGGTCCCGTCTCGTGACTTGCAGTAGAATGGTGTAGTTGATTCTTTGTGTGTGTGTGTGTGTGTGTGTGTGTGTGTGTGTGTGTGTGTGTGTGTGTGTGTGTGTATATGTGTGTACTCAACTAATTGTACTCACCTAATTGTGGTTGCAGGGGTCGAGACTCAGCTCCTGGCCCCGCCTCTTCACTGATCGCTACTGGGTCTTCTCTCTGCTTCCTGAGCTTTGTCATACCTCTTCTTAAAACTATATATGGTTCCTGCCTCCACTACTTCACTTGCTAGGCTATTCCACTTGCCTACAACTATATGACTGAAGAAATACTTCCTAACGTCCCTGTGACTCGTCTGAGTCTTCAGCTTCCAGTTGTGACCCCTTGTCCCTGTGTCTCCTCTCTGGAACATCCTATCTCTGTCCACCTTGTCTATTCCCCGCAGTATCTTGTATGTCGTTATCATGTCTCCCCTGACCCTTCTGTCCTCCAGTGTCGTCAGTCCGATTTCCCTCAACCTTTCCTCGTACGACATTCCCTTGAGCTCTGGGACTAGCCTTGTTGCAAACCTTTGTACTTTCTCTAACTTCTTGACGTGCTTGACCAGGAGTGGGTTCCAGACTAGTGCTGCATACTCCAGTATGGGCCTAACATACACAGTGTACAGTGTCTTGAACGATTCCTTATTAAGGTATCGGAACCCTATTCTCAGGTTTGCCAGGCGCCCGTATGCTGCAGCAGTTATTTGGTTGATGTGTGCCTCCGGTGACGTGCTCGTTGTTATGTTGCGTGTGTGTGTGTGTGTGTGTGTGTGTGTGTGTGTGTGTGTGTGTGTGTGTGTGTGTGTACGTGTGTGTACTCACCTGTTTGTGGTTGCAGGGGTCGATTCACAGCTCCTGGTCCCGTCTCTTGGCTGGTCGCTACTAAGTGTGTGTGTGTGTGTTCTAGATACAGAGCAAAGCAACGCTCATGATAACCCATTTGTTTTATCTGCATTGAAACTATGAATGATTTTAGCTTCTACATTGTTTACTTGATGTTTTTAAATATTTATAAAAGTGCTATGTAACAACCCGTGTATAGTTCATTAAGGGGTTGAGATTGCATCAGTTTCCCCTCTTAGTTCATCTGCTAAAGTGTGTGTGTTCACTATGTGCTCCACCGTGGTTGCAGCACCCTGGCTCCTCAGTTACCTTCTTCACTCTACAACATTGACATATACTAGTTTCTCTTTTTATAGGTCGTTTACGTATTATGTGAAGACATACGCAGTGTGGGTTCCAGTTCTTGGTCTCTTAATCGTCGACCGTCTGATGTGAACCAGACTTGTCGTAATTATTTCTGTATCCGTGTATGGAACCTGCTTCTAACTAGATGTGTCATATTTATTTCTGTATCTGTGTATGGAGTCTGCCTCCCGTGTGTGTGTATGTGTATACGTACACGTGCATGCTGAAGCGTGGTGGGATGTGTTTGTGTGAGTGTTGGTGTTTGCCAGCTAATATGTCACTCTCAACCTCTCTACCTATGACCTATTTTTTCCTGGTGTCTGTTCTTCATTTATTCACGTCTTCCCTCTCTCCCTCTCTTTTCTCATTTCCACTTCTAACGCCCTTTTACTCTTTAACTGACAGAGTGCCAGATAAGTGGGAAATGGCAAATGTAATGCCTATTTACAAGGGAGGTGACAGGTCTTCAGCTTCGAACTATAAACCAGTAAGCCTTACCTCCATAGTGGGAAAATTTATGGAATCAATAGTTGCCGAGGCAATTCGTAGCCATCTTGGAAGGCATAAATTGATTGATGAATCTCAGCACGGTTTTACAAAGGGGCGTTCCTGTCTTACGAATTTACTTTCTTCACTAAGGTGTTTGAGGAGGTAGATCATGGTAATGAATATGATATTGTGTATATGGACTTCAGTAAGGCTTTCGATAGAGTTCTACATCAGAGGCTATTCAGGAAACTTAAGGCACACGGAATAGGAGGAGACATTTTTTCCTGGGTAGAGGCATAATTAACAAATAAGCAGCAAAGAGTTTCCATAAATGGGGAGAAATCAGAATGGGGGCACGTCACAAGCGGTGTTCCACAGGGGTCAATGTTGGGTCCCTTGTTTTCACAATTCACATAAACGACATAGATGAGGGAATAAATAGCGACATAAGCAAATTTGCTGATGGCACCAAAATAGGCCGTCCAATTCATTCTAATGAGGACATTAGAGCACCTCAGGATGATTTGAATAAATATGCAGTGGTCGGAAAAGTGGCAGATGCAGTTTAATATAGACAAATGCAAAGTTCTAAATGTTGAACAGGGAAATAACCATGCCACATATAAACTAATTAATGTAGATCTTAATTTTATTGATTTCAAAAAGGATTTAGGAGTTTGGTCAGCAGTAATCTGAAACCAAGACAACAGTGCATAATAAAGCTAACAGAATCCTTGGCTTCATATCAAGAAGTATAAAAGAAGTCCTCAGGTTGTACTTCAACTCTATATATCTTTGGTTAGGCCTCATTTAGATTATGGAGAAGGGTGTATGTTGTAAGAAAAATGGCTGTCGGCAGCGTGAGAGGGGAATGAACACGAATGCGTTCGTTTAGGAAACCTGCATTGGAAACTCTTCAGTCCTTGCACCTTGACCACTTCAAATGAACCTGAAGTATTTGAAGTGATCAAGGTTTTAGGACCGAAAGGTTTTCAACAGGGTGTCCTAAGTGAATGCTTGCGTGTACCTTCCCTCAGAAGGGTCTTATGTAATACAGTCACTGAAAGCTTTGAAAAAAATGGTAATGTAAACCGAACACTGAAAATTGGACGCTGAGCAGAGTTCAGTTCCTGGAATTATTAATTGTCAAGTCAGAAATAGTTGATGACAGACCACTCATTGAATACACAAGACCAAGGTAAACCCCACTTAGTCACTCACGTGAAGAAGAAAGTTCAAGAGCTTACCACTACACTGGTCTCCGAGTTGAGGGTCATGAACTACAAGGAAAGGCTAAGCCCTCTGAGCACGTCATGGGTGGAGCGAAGCAGAGGAGATATGATCACGACGTTCAAGATAGTGGAGGAAAAAAGAGAGAGAGGAGACAATGATTGGAATGATTAAACGGTATATTAAAATGTTTTCTTTTTCGTAAGAGCAATTAACGAGAACGAACCAGTAAATGATGTAGTGGAGGAAGAGTTTTACTTGGATTCCTAAATAGGTACGATTGAATCCATGGGACTGAACGACACAACTGTGAGAACACGCACATGCGAGCAACAACTCAGCCCCTAACATACCTACCTCGGTAAATACGATATCCAGATAAGGAAATGGGGTTATATTCTTGAAAAGTATTTGTTGTAGTCTAATGTTAAAAAGGAAAAAAAATGCTGATTTGTGATTTACTCAGGTTTTTGTGAGATCAGTGGGGAGAGTGTTGTGATGCTTTGTTTTAGATCACAGAGTGGGAGGCAGATGGGTGGGTAGTAATAGTGATGAAAGTAGTAGAGAGCTGCAAGCTGACTCATAACTTTAGGGCGGCTGTGGCTGGGCTGTGATACAACCCAGGCTCTGATGGACACTCCACATCTGATATGCTGTTACTAATTGAATTCTCTCACCCGAGTGAGTTGATGGAAGAGTAAGGGCGAGTTTGCGATTGATGAAAGTCGGAATTGATTAGGCAGTTTATCATAGAGCGCGATGCAGCTTGGAATTATAAAGTTTTACAATTAAAAGTTTGGTGAGGCGTGAAAAGTCAGGCGTAACGTGTGGAAAATGCAGGAAGGATTGCTTCCATATTTGCAAGATGGTAAGTGATTCTTCAGGAGAGCCGGATAGTTTGGCAGCGCCTGTGATGAGTAGTGTTAGTGCAAGAGGCTACTCCATCTGTGATGAGTAGTGTTAGTGCAAGAGGATACCTCATCTCCTGGACAGAGTAAGAACACACTGCTCCCAGGAGAGAAATGTTATACATAAGGCACAGTCAGGTCCCTGGCGTATTAGCGTTCTTCCTGCAAGTTTAAGATGATTACCAGTACGTGCTATAATAGCAGTTTGACAAATTGCTGCCAGGTATTCCTGGATGATCCGAGCTGTGGTGCTGCCAGTGGTCTTCTCAAGTATTTGGATGATGTGATCATTGGTGCTGCCAGTGGTGTTGTCACATATCCTGGATGATCCGAGTTGAGTGCTGCTCCAGCAGTTTTTATTGTTTACATTGTCAACAGTGTTACAAAAGTCAGGGAGCCCCAGCGAGCAGCAGAAGCGGTAGGTTAGGTTAGGTAAGGTTTAGACGTTGAAAACCCAGCTGAGGTAAGCTCAAGTTGACAGTGGTAAGGCTAGAGTAGTGAAGTAATGGTCACTATAATACCTCCTCACTCACTGACATCAATAATAATAATTATCACACTGTAAATTCCCAAGTCTCTCTCCCTGGCCTCCAGACAACTTCCGACAGTCTGACGGGACAGACGGAGCAGCAGTAAGCGCACCGAGGATCGAGCATTCTACCATTCCTTGCACTGAATGACCCACACAAGTTTAGCGCTTCATTCAATACAATTCCTAGAGAGGTGACAGTCAGAAAGGCGGAAGAGGAGATTTATTATTATTATTATTATTATTATTATTATTATTATTATTATTATTATTAAGTGCCCTGCCGTCTGCAGATACCTTTTACCGAACACTTTAAATACCTCCAGCAGGTGTGGAGTGTCTTACACCTTCTAGCAGGTGTGACGTATCTTAATATTTGCATTTCAGTGTCTCCTCACGATGCGGCGACATCACAGTAGTCTACTAACCCAAGTACCAATTTTCTGTTAATCCGGTAGGGAGCAGCAAGTATAAGGAGACTTGTCTAGTCGATGCTTGGTAAGAGGAGTTAAATTCGGGACTAAGATTCATATTAGGAAACTTGCGTATAAGGGATGCCATCCTTTAAGTAACTATTTAGGCACAGGCACACATAAGTACAATTATCATACATGTGTAAATAACCTAGGATAACCAAAAAAAGTTAGTGACTTATTTCCATTGGGAGTCTTCTCTCATTACAGTGTCAAGAGGAGGAGTGTTGATAGTGACGTGTAGGTGGAGTGGTGGTATTAGAATATTGGCAGGGAGGATGGTGGTGGAGGGCTGTGGTGGTAGAGGATTAGCATGGAGTATGGTGGTGGTGGTGGTTGAGGATTTGCATGGGGGATGGTTGCAGTGGTGGAGTTAGGTGGTAGCGGAAGTGAACCATGGAGCGTGACGTGACGTTTACTGTCTCTTGTGTTGATTCTGCCTCTCTTCCTCCTACTGCCTCTCCTTCTCCTGCCTTCCCTTCTTTTCCTTCTAATCTTCCCACTGCTTCTGCCTCTCATTGTCTTGATCCTTCTAACCCTCTCCTGCTCTACTTCCTACTCTTCCTGCTGCTGCTGAAGCTCCTGCTGGTGATGGCGTTGCTTCAAGGTCATCACTGCTTAGTCTTACCATCCCTGCTGGACATACCTCTAAGCTGTTGACGTGTAGAGAGAAGCATTCTTATCTCCGTCATGTCACTCATTCATGCCAGGGTTTTACCTTTTATGTACAAGAAAATTACAATATACTCTACCCATTAACATACAAGGTATATGCTAGTTGGCGTTTTATGTAGGTGTTTATACAAGGAAGCTGTTAAACCATTATTGACGTGTAGTTGTTTTGTACAGGTCTTTATACAAGGAAGCTGTTAAACCATTGTTGACGTGAAGTTGTTTTATGTATGTGTTTATACAAGAAACCTGTTAAACCACTGTTGACGTGTAGTTGTTTTGTACAGGTGTTTATACAAAGAAGTTGTTAAACCATTGTTGACGTGTAGTTGTTTTATGAAGGTGTTTATACAAGGAAGCTGTTAAACCATTGTAGTCAGATCACAAAGATATTCCTGGCTATAGTGTATAGTGTGTTTCACGTTACACGGGAAAACCCTCGTTCATCGCCGCCCTCGTGGGAAACTCAACTTTTTTTTGCGTGGAGTCACTGGGAGTGCTGTGTTCCTAGAATTCTTTGTCACTCGTCAACATAGCGGACAATGAGGGTCATGTGGAGTTTTTAAGAGGACACTAAGACCTGAAACAGGTAGCAGATCAGGCAGGTTGTGGTCTTGGCTTCATAGGCCTACGGGTTGCTGGCAGCAACAGTTCGCGTTTCCAGGTAGTCAGAATCTGCTGTGTAAAGAGCGAATGTCTTGGAAAAATAGACAAATGCAGTATAATGCGATCCTTTATTGATATTTGTGTGTATTTTCCATGGTGTCGGTATTTTATACCATTTATCTCTAGGGAATGTGTAGGCGTACACGAGAGTAGAGGAAACTCAACCTCTGAAGCACTTTATTCAGCAAACAGATTCTGTCAACATCAATGGCCCTGGACCGAGCTGCGGGAGTAAACAAAACACTGGATATCTATCAAAGGTATAGATCTTACAAGACAGAAAGTGATGACAGTATTTTAGCCACTGAGAAGTTTAAGAACCAGACTCCTGTAGTCTACTTTCTCTCACAGTGGACGGAAGATGGAGCCTTCACCACTCATGCAGGTTTATCGCTTCACATAAATATAATAATCATGTAGAAAGCTGTTCCTTAAGTCTTTAAAATAAAGGTTGGGCGACAAAATTAATGCCTAACTACTTTCTCAAATGGATTTGAAAATACGAACAAGATATGACACGCACCGTGATGGGTTCTTTTTTTTTTTTTAAGTGTACCCGGAGAGAGTTGCGGCCGTTATAGCCCCGCTGCTGCACGGTGGCAGTGCTTACCAACTTACAAATGGTGATTAAACACCCACAAGTATGCAAGCGAGATACACATGTGGCATTAGGACATTGAGATGTTTCGCCCTCCAGGGTCGAGTCAATGCTGCCATGGGTTATGGGCGGAGTTTAGGTTACAATTGTTCTGCTTAGGTGGAATGCGTTTTGCCCGGTGGTATAGCAATGAGAGCAGCTTCCAGACCAAGCCTGGTTGATGACCTCATCAGTTAGGCTCTTGATGCTCGTTGTATAGAAATCTGGCGTAGAAACCAAACTTTGCTCCTCTGTCACTTTGAAAAGACTTTATGTTGACCTCTCTCGCTGCCATGTTTTTGCTCTTATTACTGCTACCACAACTGCTGTTTCTTGTAGCACTTGCCGCTGCTCCAGCCAGCCAGCCAACCAGCTATTTCCTATTTGTAATTACAGTAGCAGAGCTATGCTCGTGGTTTCCCGTCTTGAGTGTTTAGCTCGTCATAAAATTTTAATAGTTTCTAATGGTTGCGCCGCTTAGTTTAACATGCAACTGTTTATAAAGAAAGGTTTTCTAGTACCTTATCGGCACCTATTCTTTTTATCACTTTACACTTGTATATTTTTGTCTTAGTGCCAAGGATGAAGTCGAGTGGCATCGAGTACTACTCGACTAGATATAAAGGCTTTCTGCCCCACGAAATGAAGTACAGAGCGAAATGTTGTCACAAGAAAAGCCTGTTTCTTTTCTTTAAGTACACTTGTAGTTAGGCCTTGTTGCATGTAAAGATTTTCTGCAGCCGTAGCTACCAACACCAACTGGATGCTTCCTCCTCAGACTTACAGAAACTCTTCTCTTAGCATCTGTCTGATATTGTTTCATCTCGACGGAGGTAGTGGTAGGAGGGCAATCAGTATTTGTGTTGATAGTAATTAGTGTGATTATTATTATTATTATTCATAAAGTTTCTATTACTGGTTTGGGTGTTCCTTCTGTATTGACTCATTCTGGCATGATTGGTGGGACATACACTGAGCTGCCAGCCTCAGTCACTACTATTGAACGTAAGCAAGAATACACAAAAAACAACGTAAAAACTAAACAAGGTTGATAAAATATTTTTACAGTATTTTTTTCATAAACAATGGTTAAAGGCTGTTTTTTATTAATGTTCAGCTGTTGATAATGTCACTGCCGCTTCTGGCTATGTATTACACTGAGAGGGGTATGTCTCTGTATACACCTAGAGTTTACTTTAATCATTATTTAGGTGTTTTCATTACTAACGTCATGGCATCTGGCATTTGCTGTATTTCATCATATTTACTATCCTAGCACAGTCCACTGCTTTTATTCTGTTTATGTGCATTTATTGAGGTGTTTATGTTTATGCTGCTTCGTCATATATATCTAGCCGTCTTTTGTTATTTGGTACAGATTAGTATACGACAGCCACAGACACTGTGGAACCTTAGAAATCACTGTATCAAACATTGGTGCTATATGACTTCAGCTGAACATCAGCAGATGTCAGAAATATTGCTGGAAGACAAGAAACATTTTCGGGGAGAAATTGGACTATATATCTAGCCTTCGATGGCTGTGTCTACCGGCGAGCCACTAGCAGCAATAACCTGGCTGACTATCTAGTCAGTGAGGGTTGAAACACCCGCGAAACCGGTCACAGGCACATTATGTTCAGTGATAGGCGTTACTGGTGCGTAATCAGTGAGGTTACTAGGTGTGTGGGGTATCATGTACATCCAGTTGCTTCCTTTTTACAAGGACCATTCCTTCTCCCCTCCGTCTTCCGTCTGTGTGGTAGTACTAGGTTTGGTTTAGAAAAACACGTAAGCAAACACTAGGACACGTTAGAAAATGTTTCGGTCCAGGGACCTTGATCACTTCTAACATACAGAGGTTGAAAGACATATATAGGCGGAGAGTGAGGTGTGAGTGACGTGTGGTGACCTTAGAAATGCCGGTGACGAGGTTTATGCCGGTCATTAGGGTACTTGGTTGCTGTTATCACCTCTCTTATCTTGGTCTTCCTGAGTATCAAGAGAAGGTGTACTTGTAATCTCTCTTCTTGAAGATCCTGTTCATGAGTTTCTTTAAGCACTGTATAAGAACTACCATCATTGTTTAAACTCTCTCATCATTGTATAACGCTACCATCACTGTATACTTTTCTTTCACTGATTATTAATATCTTGCGCATGTATGAACAATTCCTCCATGTATAAGTTTTACATAATAAATGTGTTCATGTAGAATGCAGCTGTAGTTGCACTCAGCAGTAATTTATGGCTCTTGTACCTTCCATTAATTTATTTATTTATTGTTAAATTTACATTACACATTTTTTGGCAAAACTATTTTTTCTTCATAAGCAAAGATCGCAAGCACTGCATAAAACCCTGAAGGAATGTACTTTGATGCCGGTGAAGGGTTCTTGATCCAAGGAAGTGGATCTATCTTCTTCCGTCTGATGAACATACAAGATGACATGTTAAACCTTCTATTAGCATTCATTGTATATTTATTTGTGTTTTTCTGTGTCTCAGTAATTGCCTCTTCGATGTTTCCCTTCCATTATAGAAGTGTTGATCAGTAGTGTGGTCGCTGGGCGATGATTCTCACAGCTACACAAGAGATGTAACACACATTCACGTCATTTAAGCTTAGTTTCTCTTTGTGGTGAACAGTCTGTGGGTGGTAGTTGAGGTGTTGTGTTGGGGTGATGTAGGTGCTGTCTGGGTGGTGATGGTGTGTTGGAGTGATGTACGTGCTCTCTGGGTGGTGATGGTGTGTTGGAGTGATGTACGTGCTCTCTGGGTGGTGATGGTGTGTTGGAGTGATGTACGTGCTCTCTGGGTGGTGATGGTGTGTTGGAGTGATGTACGTGCTCTCTGGGTGGTGATGGTGTGTTGGAGTGATGTACGTGCTCTCTGGGTGGTGATGGTGTGTTGGAGTGATGTACGTCCTCTCTGGGTGGTGATGGTGTGTTGGAGTGATGTACGTGCTCTCTGGGTGGTGATGGTGTGTTGGAGTGAGGCAGGTGCTCTCTGGGTGGTGGTGTGTTGAGGTGATGTAGGTGCTCTCTGGGTGGTGATGGTGTGTTGGAGTGAGGCAGGTGCTCTCTGGGTGGTGGTGTGTTGGGGTGATGTAGGTGCTCTCTGGGGGGTGGTGGTGTGTTGGAGTGAGGCAGGTGCTCTCTGGGTGGTGGTGTGTTGAGGTGATGTAGGTGCTCTCTGGGTGGTGGTGGTGTGTTGGAGTGAGGCAGGTGCTGTCTGGGTGGTGTGTTGGGGTGATGTAGGTGCTCTCTGGATGGTGTGTTGGGGTGATGTAGGTGCTCTCTGGATGGTGTGTTGGGGTGATGTACGTGCTCTCTGGGTGGTAGTGGTGTGTTGGAGTGAGGCAGGTGCTCTCTGGGTGGTGGTATGTTGAGATGACGCAGGTGCTTTTTGGGTGGTGGTGTGTTGGGGTGATGTAGGTGCTCTCTGGGTGGTGGTGGTGGTGTGTTGGAGTGAGGCAGGTGCTCTCTGGGTGGTGGTGTGTTGGGGTGAGGCAGGTGCTCTCTGGGTGGTGGTGTGTTGGGGTGAGGCAGGTGCTCCCTGGGTGGTGTTGGGGTGATGCAGGTGCTCTTTGGGTGGTGTTGGGGTGATGCAAGTGCTCTCTGGGTGGTGTTGGGGTGATGCAAGTGCTCTCTGGGTGGTGTTGGGGTGATGCAAGTGCTCTCTGGGTGGTGTTGGGGTGATGCAAGTGCTCTCTGGGTGGTGTTGGGGTGATGCAAGTGCTCTCTGGGTGGTGTTGGGGTGATGCAGGTGCTCAGTCATGTAACAGGAACCACGTATTAATGGTTTTTTTCCTTGGCGGTATTATCATTCTTCTCACTGTTATTGTCTCTTATTTTCTTGCAGTGTTGTGACCTGGTTCCACCTCATTCTTACTGCCAGGCACGTAGCAAGAACACTATTTTAGGCCTGCTGGTCGATGCCAGACCTTAATCACAACCAACCATTTTAATTTATCTAACCTATTTTTCGTCATTAAGGTTGCCCGGCAGGCTGCTGCGTTCATATACAACACCTCCAACCTATATTTACCAGTACCATCATTAAATATAAATTTGTCCAGTTTGAGTCTCTTCGTACAAGTTTTACCGAGATTGTCTCACGTGTGGTAGTTAACATTTTGCCATAGGCACTTTGTGTGTGTGTGTGTGTTTGTGTTTGTGTTTGTGTGGCTGCCACGATAATAATGTGATCTTCATAAGAACTGACTGGTCTTATGATGTGGATTGATTTTGTCACTCTTCTCAGTATATTTTAAGCTAATTTTTCAGCTATTTCTCTCAATATTTAACACACACCCCGTCTTGTTACACCACTTAAGAGTGTACGTAGATTGTTTTCAGATTTACCTGTCATATTAAATGTTTATGATTATTACTCTTATTATTATTATAATCATGGAGCGCTAAACCCGTAGGATTATACAGCGCCTGTTGGGGGGAGGGATGGAAGGCATTCAGGCTCAATTCAGGGAACTGGAGCACAGATCCAATTCCCTAGATCAAGAGCCCCTCACCAGCGTCATCGGCGACATATTTATGAGATTAGGCAAAAACTAAAACTCCTGACAAACTGCATAATATTTAAGCGTTAGTCTCTCACTAATATGAGAGGAAGGTAGTACTTCCCTGGATGGTCGCTGTTTACCACCTTACTACCTGCTGTGTGGGAACGAAGACACTGCTAGCATAGAATCCTTTATAATACGCGTCGCTCAAGGATGGATTTTATTCCCACTTGTCGGCTTTTGTCATTATATACCTATCTGGTGTATGTATGTATGTATGTATGCATGTATGTATGCATGTATGTATGCGAGTTTCACACTCGTGAGCTAACAGTAACACTGTCTTGGACGGTTATCTATCGACCTACTATCTGTTTGAGCTACGTTGACCTACGGTGACCTAAACTAGGCAGTATCTCAACATAGCTTTTTACTGCGTTGTTTTGTTGCTCGACAAAGAGTGGTATACTCTGAAATTTATTTTACCTTGAGACCTAATTGCTTACCTTGACGCTCGTGATTACCTACTTGTAGCTGCAGGAAGAGACTTATGCTGCTGGTGGCCCGTCTTCAGTGTTTAGTTTTTCATAATTTATAAAGTTAACTTAGTTTGGTTGTGATAAGATTTTATAATGTCCTGAGGTGACGAGGTTCAGTTAGAGGTCGTTGGTTTGCTCCCACCAACACTTCTTACACCACTTAACCCCTAATGTATGGATATAGATACATTGTGTGTGTAATTTATACAGAATTATTTAAAAGGTTTTGGTAAATTTTGTCTCAAAATCATTATTATGCAGGAATTCACCTTCATTTTAGCTATGATAGATGTGATAATAATATAATTGTAAATCATTTCAGTATATATAGGTGGAAAAAAGTAAAACTCATGTTGTGCGCTAAACCCACGTGGCTTATTCAGCTCAGGACGTGGAGGAGGCTTGATCCAACGTCTGCTCAGTAGAAGTTGGAATAAGAGTAACTTAACAACTGCAGATATTTTACTCACAGTGGCTTTATAAATTGTGACTTATAATCAGAGTACACATCTGTTTTTGTATGTGTGTTGGTGCTGTGGTGGCGTGTACTTGTAGAAGATTGAAGTCGCCACAATTTGAGTGGTCTTTTATGTTGTAGTCTTGATCGGTGTGGTGCTGACTTGCTACCACCGCCCTGTGATCTCTCCGTGTTGTCAATGTTTTATACATTATACTGTCACTCTGTGAGGTTTTAAACTCGTGTGGCTCATCACAAATAGTGGCGGAGTCTCGATTCTCCGTCTGGCAATCTCCAGACGCGCTCTGTAACTGCTGGGAAGGGACCATGACTTGCCATGAAGAGTTGCTTGTTACCGCTGATGTAGTTGTGATAGGTAATTCATAACCTTAAGTTCAGTAAGATCGGCGTTGGCTATAGTGAGAGGATTCTTGTTCAGTATGCGCTCTGCCAGTGCCTCTCTCTCAGCGCGGTTGAGTGCCGCCCTGGACCACACGGGCACGTGAGGTGGGCGAAGATGGGCGTACGGGGAGTAAGGTACGCCCACGAGGTAGATGGTGGTAGTGGGGGAGAGTTGAAGAATTCTGACCCCCTGGTGGAGACCCATGTGGGAGAAGCCCCAGGCTCCCAGACAGTGTGCCACTGGGAAGTAGTCTTGTATGTCGGGGGAACCATCGACCTTCTTGGTCATGTTGAGGTAGATGACGTAGGTGGTAGGTTGGGGGGGCGTGGGCAGGAGGCTGCTGCATGGGTTGTGCTGGAAGATGGGGGTGGCAGCCATAATGCTGGCAGCTAGTTTCTTCCTCCAGTGTGGCAGCTGCACCTCCTTTACCCCTTCCAACACTACCTCGCTGTCTTCCACCACTGGGTTGAGCAGGAAGAACATCTCAGCGATCCATGGCACTGTGTTGACGCCCATCCCGAAGTGTCTAGTACGACTCACGTCTGGGAAGATGCACTCTCGGCCGCCAGCCACGTTCTTGTAGAGCCAGTAGTCGTACTGCAGTGACCCCGTGGCTAGTTCCGGCCTCCGCCACGCTCTCAGCGCTTCGCGCACGAAATCTAGCGTGATGGCGTAGCCCCAAGACACCTGGTTCTCGCCGCGATATATTCTGCTAGCGTGGTGGGATAAGTCCTTGGTGCTGCCGTAGGCGTTGACGCAGTAAAGTGTGGGGTCAGCCTGCAGTAGCCACAGCGTCTGGCTCATATAAGAGAAGAAGTCTGGCGAGACTTGTACATCTTCCTCGATAACGATGGCAGCCCAGGCGTCGGGAAAGGTGGCGGCTAGCAGCTGGAAGACGCCTCCATAATACCTGAAGAGGTGCTCGTTGTGCTGCTGCGGGAGGGGGAGTGTGGTGAAGGTGACGTTCAGTAAACGCAGCAGCTGTATGGTGGCGGGTGGTGCGTCACCCACTACCACCATAATGTTGTTGTGTTGTGCCCCCGGAGCGGCCAGCAGGGCGGTGAGGCTGTAGTAGAGGTACTGGTACCTCTGACCTGCCGTCATCACCACTGGCACCCCCGCCAGGGCGCTCTGCTGTGTTACCGGCGGCGGGGAGGGCCAGGGAAGCGGGTCTGGGGAGAACTCGTCACAAAGGCCTCCCATGGCACCGTGAGTGTCACAGTAGTGCCAGCGGTGAGCCTCCAGGCTACTAGTCTGAGTGTTAGGTGGTGGGAGGTGTGAGAGGGGAAGGATGGTGTGAGTGTGGTGGGGGGCAGTGCCCCTGAGCACAGCCGTCTCTGAGAAAGTTCTTCCACCCTTGATGAAGGTCCACGTCCAGTGTGTCGCTGGTGTCAGGTGGTGAGCCAGCAGGGAACCCAGCTGTGTCAGGTGGTGGGCGGCATAACGTACACCCACAGTGCCACCCACTGCCACACTCATCACTACCACCCGCCCTGCTGACACTCTCTCCAGGTGCCACTCTAGATCCATATAGTGAGCCCAGTACTCCTCCAGCGGGAACACCTGCAAACATCACACACGCTCACACATCTTAACACCTGCCACCCTCCACACACTGTGACAGCCTTTTGTGTATCTAAACCCCCACGTGCTTTGATGCTGGTGAAGGGCTCTTGATCCAAGGAAGTTAATGTCCCCTTTCCTTGGATCGAACATGATTACCTGCCGTTTTCCAGGTGTTGTGAATCTGCTGTGGGTTTGCTCTTCTCTGTGATCATACTAATTATCATTCATCTCCAACCTCTGTAACTTTCAACGTCCGTCTCTCTCCTCTCATCAGAGAAGATATCTGCACTAGTTCCAGGTTATCTAATTTAAGGTTTAATCAGGTTCGATGCAAGGAAGGGGAAGGACACTCCAATTCTTTGAATCAAAAGCCCTTGTCCAGCATAAAGGCGATGTGGACGAGACATACTAGTATCGCTGTACACGGAAAACTGAACTCGAACCATACCACGGGCGGGGATAGAACCCGCGATCAATCTCAAAACTCCATATATATATTTCTAATATTTGTTTTATATTTTTCTTTAGAGTATCTCTATAAACATTGTATACATTTTTTCATTACACTAATGTATCATTATTGTTGCTCACCTTGTGGAAGATGAGTGAAGATGTCCTTTGGTGGAGGATGGAGAGGGTAATGCCCTGCTGGGTGGTCGTGGAGGTGGATGAGTGAGTACGGGCATCACCATGTAGTAAGGTGAACCCCAAGGTGAATAGTGGAGCATTGTTGCAGGTGACCTGCTGGTGGTGGTTTTCATTATGACGCCGGTGTTGCTGATAGAGGCAGCCATCAAGCGTGAAGCCCCAGCCTTCCAGTCCTGACCACACCAACACACTGATGGTCGTCTCTGTGTTGTTACTGCTGGTGCTCGCCTTCTTGCTGCCAAAGTAAATATTTCGTTACTGCACTCTACAAATCACAACTGGAACTCGCATACATGCGCCACTCAGAAACTCGTAGGCTGAGTTGCCAAATTTAATTAAAGCCATCACGTATTTACACGGGAATACAAAAAATCTTGGCAGATATTGGTAGAATAGTGCACTGGATCCAAGAGGAGGGAATAAGTCATTAACTACACTGGAATCTTTAAGAAAAACTATGACAAATTAGAGAGGACACCATCAGCATAACTGTTCCTGTAACTTTGAAGAAGTAATAGTAAATACGCTCCGCAAATGAGACTCAACATCATTTGCAGCGGCGTCTGTATATGCAGAACAATTCTTTACATTCCACACACTTAAGCAAGACAGTGCCCCGTGCCACATGTCACAACAGGTCAAGAAATGGTTGCAAGAGAACAATCTCACTGTTTTCCAAGAGCCAGGATTCAGCTCTGACCTGAATCCCATCGACAATGATTTGATTAAAAAAATTGACTTCGACTTAAAAAAAAACTTTGATTCTGTACCTAACCTCCTGAAATTAGTAAATAAATGGAAATATGACTAATTATAAAAAAAAAGTAGGGGAGATAGGCCCAATATGCATGTGTTTGGATGTACACACTAGCGGACACAAGCTTGGATATTTGCTATCAGGCAGACATTTTTATTTTAAGCTTTTGAATACCATACTTAAATTTGAACTTGACTTCTAAGCAACATACGTAGTGTGGTGGTGGTGAGAGAGTAGTGGTTCATAGCTGTAGTTACCACGGTGGTGAGGGTAGCTAGGATGTGTTGCCACCAGCATCACCACAAGGAGTGTTGGAAGCCAGCATGGAGCACACAGTGTCATGATTGGTTACTGGTGGATCACAGGTTGTTTCCACCCACTGTCTCCCCTACCTTTTGTAAGCTCACCACGCGCTCTCTTTTCTCTCTTCTTCAAATATAGTCAACTTGACGCTGATGTGATACTGATAAGATGTATTGAAATGTTAAAACAGTTTGATGTTTGAACAGTGGTGGTTCATTTGGCTTCTTGAATTGTGGTTCACTTGGATTCTTGTATTGTGGTTCACTTAGATTCTTGTTTTGTGGTTCACTTGGATTCTTGTTTTGTGGTTCACTTGGATTCTTGTATTGTGGTTCACTTGGATTCTTGTATTGTGGTTCACTTGGATTCTTGTTTTGTGGTTCACTTGGATTCTTGTATTGTGGTTTTCACTTGGATTCTTGTATTGTGGTTCACTTGGATTCTTGTATTGTGGTTCACTTGGATTCTTGTATTGTGGTTCACTTGGATTCTTGTTTTGTGGTTCACTTGGATTCTTGTATTGTCGTTCACTTGGATTCTTGTATTGTCGTTCACTTGGATTCTTGTATTGTCGTTCACTTGGATTCTTGTATTGTCGTTCACTTGGATTCATGTACTGTGGCTGGTTTCACTAGCCACAGTATATGTATGTTAAAAGTACTCATATATTAACGCAGTAGTAGTGCTTTATAGTATTTGATATCCCTGCGCTTCCTTGCTAGTGAGTTACAGAAGTGTGTGAATGTGTCGGAGGCTGGGGCACTATTAAGGAACTACCGAGTAATATAAGCAGACCCAGGGGCTCACTGCAGGCTGGGTTTCTCTCATCGCTTTTCCTCTCCTGAGTATTTTAAAGACTGATGTTTCTCGCCAGTTACGTGGCGCTCCATCACCACCCGTAGTTTTCCTTTTGCACACCCGCGCCCGGGAAAGATGGCTGGTGTGTTAAAAAATTATAATTAATTAATAAAGATTCATTTAGGACATCCCAGACATTACGTATTACTGTTACTGGTTTGTGAGTTTTAGGACTCGCTTTCCATGGGTTTGAGCCCCATCCGTTTAGTTATACGCTGCTCAGCATATTCCCATTTTGGAGTATGCAGCGCCAGCATAGAGCCCACATCTGATCAGGTGCATCAAGAAACTACAAACGAGATTAGTACTGGAACCATGAATGGTATACAAGAATAGACTAAAGGAACTCAACACCCGAAGGAGTAGAGAGAGAAAATACTGAAGGGATTATGTGTCGACCCTGCAAACACTACGTAGGTGAGTGCAAGCACGCACGCACGCAAATGCAAGATTGTGAAGGTTGGAGACAGAGTATAGACTCGGGGGACAGAGGCTGCTGACCTTGTTTAAAGAGAAGGAACTTAGAGTAAGCACAGTACCTACCATGTCACCAGAGGCAAATGCTATTACATTATATCGCCTTGAAAGGTTTCTGAGGTGGTCCCATGAATGTTGATAACTAGGCTGTGAATGGTAGTTAGAGGCAGTTGGGTGATAGGTGACATTTTTATACCTACTTTATGTTTCTAAGTGCTAAGAATAAAATAAAAGAGTGCTTTATGCAATATGCTATGTGCCTCAAAAACCTGGAGAGCTTCTCTTGAAGCTAGTTATTGTTAAGAGCTTTAGAATACTGCTTTTTACTATGAAGTTCCCTCACCGCATCCCATACCATTAGAACCAGTTATATTTTTACCTCACTAAAACATTTAAACATCTGCCTGGCAGTGTTTCCATCAGTCTGCAGATATTTTCATGCTAATTTTCTCAGGAGGTTTGATGCACCTGTTCCACCTATATATGTTTGGAGAGGAATGTTGATAGTTAGGTTAATGAATACACTAATGAGTGACCAGTAAATATAAAGCCTGATGCTTTTGAAAGCTGTAAAGTAAATAATAGGTATTAATAATGTCTTGTCTTCCCTGCCTAGATATTGAAGAGGAGTTTGTGAACCACCTGAAAGTGCTGGTGCCAAGGCTGTTGTCTCCTGAGAACTTGGTGAAAAAGGAGATCGGAGGCCAGCCTATCAAGGCACGGGACCTCCTCAAATTCTTCACCCTCTTCATGGAGGTGTTCAAGGATAGTGACCTACCAGAGCCTACCACCCTTGTTGAGGTAATTCCTCTCATTCTTGAATAAGTGAATCTGAGTATTGCAGCTCCTCATGACTGGTTGGGTGCAAGGATAAACAAACTATTTTGACAGTAAATGAGTAAAGCAGGCACTTAACTAGGAGATCTTTTAATTGATGATAATGTAATTTTTTAAATCATCACTTTTATTGTCACCTCTATATTATTGATTTTTGGAAATGTTTACAGTTTGCAGCCCAAGCTAGCAGCCAAGCTGCACTGGAGGCTGGTAAAGAGTTCTATGCCGAGACCATGGAGGCACTGGTAGGAGGTGACCGTCCCTTCCTCAAGACCGTGCAGATGGAAGCAGAACACAGTAAAGCAAAAGAAAGAGCCATACAGACATACCTGGAGAAAAACAAATATGGAAGAAAAAATCAGAGTGTGGTTGAAAAATACCAGCTGATGCTGGAAGAGGTAGGATTCACTGCTCTCTTCTCTTATCTGATTTTCTTTTACAACAAAATGAATTTTCAAATATTTATTCATGTGCAGTGTGTAAATTTTTTGTCATTTGTTTCATATTACAGGTACAGTATTGGTCTGTCTCTCCTTTTTTTCATGGTAGTGTACCTTCATTAATAAATCTGTCAATATTCAGTAATATAAGTTGCTCATTTTGCTCTTATTATTTAAGCTTATTAGGACAAGGTTCAGTAATGCATTTTTGGCAGCTCATAATTACACTTAGTTTTATTATAAAGTGTGATAATGACATTATCTGTAATGTGTACTTTTCAGGTTGTTGCAGTTTTCTCAAGCTTTACCAGACTCA
Organism: Cherax quadricarinatus; assembly: GCF_038502225.1. Taxonomy (NCBI): domain Eukaryota; kingdom Metazoa; phylum Arthropoda; class Malacostraca; order Decapoda; family Parastacidae; genus Cherax; species Cherax quadricarinatus. The sequence goes on along the minus strand of NC_091318.1, from coordinate 28,987,635 downwards.
CTTGTTTTAAGGTACTAATATGTCATTTATGGTTTTTATTTTTTTTTTCAGGAGGTGGGAAAGATGTTTTTGAAATACTCTCAGCAAAATGAAGCCAAAAATGTCTTCAAAGCTGCCCGCACACCTGCTACACTCTTCTCGGTGCTCATGTTCTTCTACCTCTTGTCTGGTATCTTTGGATTGTTTGGCATGTACTCATTTGCCAACATGTGTAACCTAGGAATGGGTGTGTTTCTCATCATGCTCACTGTGTGGGCTTATGTCAGGTGAGTGTGTTTGTGTAGTACAGTAATTTATGCCTATGTGTACACATGCACCTCTCCTCTCTCTCCTCCTCTCTCTCCTCTCCTCTCCTCTCTCTCCTCTCTCTCCTCTCCTCTCTCTCCTCTCCTCTCTCTCCTCTCCTCTCTCTCCTCTCCTCTCTCTCCTCTCCTCTCTCTCTCCTCTCCTCTCTCCTCTCCTCTCTCCTCTCCTCTCCTCTCTCTTTCTCCTCCCTCTTTCTCCTCTCTCTGCTTTCTCTCTCCTCCTGTCTCTCTCTCCTCTCCTCTCTTGTCTCTCTTTCCTCTCTCTCTCCTCTCCTCCTCTCTCTCCTCCTCTCCTCTCCTCCTCTCTCTCCTCCTCCTCTCTCTCCTCCTCCTCTCTCCTTTCTCTCTCTCTCTCCTTTCTCTCTTCTGTCTCCTCTCTTCTCTCTCCTCTCTCTCCTCTCTCTCCTCTCTCTCTCCCTACTCTCCTCTCTCTCCTTACTCTCTTCTCTCTTTCTTCTCTTTCCCTTCTCTCCTCTTTTTTTTTTTTTTTTTTTTTTTACACAGGGTTTGACAAGGTTAGGTTAAGGATCCCTAGCTTTATTGACAAGCTTTTTTCAGGTTAAGGATTCCTAACTTTATTGGCAAGCTAAGAGCTGTTACCTACATCAGCTCATTTGAAAGCATTTTTATTGTTATGAGACATACAAGTAGGGAACAGGAGGAAGTTGGAGCCATCTGTGGGCCAGCATTTTCATTTGATCAACTGACTGTATCTCGTTGACATCATTATGCTGTACGAATGTGTTCCATACTCGAGTCATCCTGGGTATATATGATCTCAGATGGAGTGATGTTCTGGAGAAGGGTACAGTCAGAGTGAAGTTGCTGCCTTCTGCCCGTCTTGTGGCATAAAAGCTTGTTTCACGCTGTCCTCGAAGTGGATCCAAGTGTGGTACTTTGACAATATTGGCCTTGTACATAACAGTAAGGCCACCCACATCCCTCCTGTGTTGAAGGCTCTGCTGAAATGACAGGTCTATCCAGGATGGGTCCAGGCGAGAGATGAGACGTCTTGCTCTGTTCTCTACTCTGTCAAGCAGTCGCCTCTCTCTCTTTTCTCTCTCCTCTCTCTCTCTCTCTCTTCTCTCTCTCCACACTCCACTCTCTCTCTTGCTGTTGCTCTTTCACTTTCTCTTCTCCCTCCTCACTATCACTGCTGCTTTTATTACTGCTACATTATATTCACATTGATTTTGCTTTTTTTCACAGTACTGTATTATGTGTTTTAAGTATAATCAAGTGTTATTAAATGTTTGAGTTTTCATAATTTCCAAAATTTTTTTTACAGATACAGTGGAGAATACCGTGATGCTGGCGTATACATTGATGAATTGGCAACCTTTTTATGGGAAAATGTGAGTCGCAACCAGACGAAATATACATTTTATATAGTCTTAGTGATAACAGTTTGTACCAGCACCACTCTCTTGTAAAGTGTTAACCATAAATGTGTGCAAGTAGTTGTCTACTAATCTCTTCCTGGATGATGACTATGGCCCAGAACACTATTCACTAGTGGAGAACTTTTTATTGTTGATGACCTTCATTCTTTCCCAAAGATTTTATTTTTGGAATAATTGATTGTTGTTTAGAATTGTCCACCATATTTTTGCTGTTAGTGGTGAAGTAATTAAAAATAGTATTTAGTATATTGGCAGTTTGGAGGGATATGTTGTGTATCTTTATACGTATATGCTTCTAAACTGTTGTATTCTGAGCACCTCTGCAAAAACAGTGATTATGTGTGAGTGTGGTGAAAGTGTTGAATGATGATGAAAGCATTTTCTTTTTGGGGATTTTCTTTCTTTTTTGGGTCACCCTGCCTCGGTGGGAGACAGCCAACTTGTTGAAAAAAAAAAAAAATTTAGTATATATTATATATACAGTATATTTATACATAGTGTTTCTCAGTGGTTTACCATTTTCCTAGACTCGTCGGAACTTGGGGCTTTCTGTTAATATTGGCAATCCATCAGTGACATCAGTCGTTCTTACAGATTACATAAAATCTCAGATGTAGTTTAAACGTTGTTAAAAAATTTATTTAACAGACTGTCTATGTACCTTCTTCCTAATTCTTGAATTCACTTGTTTACCATTGTTGTACTGTGTATGATTTATGTATCATATAGGGCAGGGGCCATAAGAACTGTGTAAATACAGTGTAACTTGTGTAAGAGTCTCTCAGTGAGGTCACCACTCAGAGCTGTGAGTGATGCACAGTGGAGCGTTTTCTTGCTTTCAGTAAAAAAAGAACTTCATATTTTTTCTATGCTTAGCTACAATTGTTAAAGCTACTGTATTCATTATAATTTGTACATTAAATCAAGGCCAAATTTTTTCTTAAGTAAATACTCTGACATCATGGCATCCATTGGCTCCACTATTTGTGAACACCCTGGCTTCAACCATTTGACAGTGCTTTGCAGGTGTGTCTTGCATTGTTCCAGGTCCATGGCAGCTGTAATAAACTTAATTCTGCATTTAAGAATCGTCATTATGGTTTGTGTAGCACGCCAATTACATACAGCAAATGCACATTGTTTATACAGATTTCTGAGAAAAATGGGGCATTGTACAATAGTGAATTTTCATAAAGATAGTGTGGGAAAACCTGAACTGTATCTCTTTTCTTCTCAGTGGCCTCAAAAATAGCTTCGTCATATTTGCTTTGTTTGCAAAATTATTTTTGGAATGTAGATGGGAGGGGGAGTTATGAAACAGTGGTGATTCTTTGTGCCATCTGCTCAAAATGTTTGGCTGCATTACATGCGCATCAACTACCTGTTTGATCTTAATTCTGTTCCTCATAGTCGCTAACATACAAAACAGGTGTAGAATTATGACTTGCTCCATGTTAAATTTAAATTTATTTAAAAATGGTTAGTTCTGGTTACCAGAATATACTGACTTTTCCAACTTTGTTAATTAAGGTGCCATAGTTAATTTAAGCACCTTCTGGGGTAGAGTTAGTGGGAACTGTGTAATTAAGTGTATGCAGGAGTGGAAGCCACTGTATGTTGCCTCTCCTGCTGCCATTTGTATCTAGTACAGCACAGTTGCCTTCTAACCACTTCAGCCCCTCAGTGTGTTTTCTTTTTCCTCCTCTGGTAAACAGTAAGCTACCATGATTGCCTATTTATAATGCTGGGAGCAGAGCTATGTTCAAGGTGTCACAACTTTAGTGTTCAGTTTGTCATATTTCTTAAGTTTTCCAGTGATTGAAATATTTACTTCCTCCTCCTTGGGTCCCATTCTACCATTGTTGTGAAGCAAAGCTGTATAGTATCCTTTCTGCACTGCTTTTTTTTTTTCTTGATCTACAACTATGGCCTTTTGTTCACCCTCCTGATTATGCTAAGAAAATAATCTATATATTTCATCATAGCTTTTAAAGATCTTATATGTGGTTATCATGTCTCCTCTTCTATAAGTCACAATAGGGAATGTTTTTTCTTATTGTTCTTTGATATTTGCTTATGGCCTCATTGGGATAGGGATAACAATATGGCAGATGTTGCAAATGTGTGGAATAAAGAATTTGTATACAGGTAGTGAGTCTCAGGTGATGATGTGTAGGAATGAGGGGGGGGATTATTTTTCCATTAAAGTAGGCCTTAAGCAGAGTTGTGTGGTGTCACCATGTTTCTTTTTAAATATTTATAGATAGGATTGTAAAAGAAGTAAATGCCAGGGTGTTGGATAAAGTGTTTGATTAAAAGATATTGAATATGATACAAAGTGGGAGTTGTCACAGTTCCTCTTTGCCAGTGAAACAGTTCATTTGAGAAATTCTGAAGATAACAGAAAAAAGGTTGGTAGAGGAATTTGGGAGGTATGGAAAAGAAGGAAATTAAAAGAGAACATAAACAAGAGTAAGGTGGTGAAGCTCAAAAGAAATAATATATTATATATAATGTGTGATAATGTGTGAGTGTGGTGAAAGTGTTGAATGATGATGAAAGTATTTTCTTTTTGGGGATTTTCTTTCTTTTTTGGGTCACCCTGCCTCGGTGGGAGACGGCCGACTTGTTGAAAAAAAAAAAATATGATAGAGTGGATAGAGGAGCAATGTGGCAGATGTTGCAAGTATATGGAATAGGTGGTAAGTTACTAAATGCTGTTAAGAGTTTTTATGAGGATAGTGAGGCTCAGGTTAGGGTGTGTAGAAGAGAGGGAGAATACTTCCCGGTAAAAGTAGGTCTTAGACAGGGATGTGTAATGTCACCATGGTTGTTTAATATATTTATAGATGGGGCTGTAAAAGAAGTAAATGCTTGGGTGTTCAGGAGAGGGGTGGGATTAAATTATGGGGAATCAAATTCAAAATGGGAATTGACACAGTTACTTTTTGCTGATGATACTGTGCTTATGGGAGATTCTAAAGAAAAACTGCAAAGGTTAGTGGATGAGTTTGGGAATGTGTGTAAAGGTAGAAAGTTGAAAGTGAACATAGAAAAGAGTAAGGTGATGAGGGTGTCAAATGATTTAGATAAAGAAAAATTGGATATCAAATTGGGGAGGAGGAGTATGGAAGAAGTGAATGTTTTCAGATACTTGGGAGTTGACGTGTCGGCGGATGGATTTATGAAGGATGAGGGTAATCATAGAATTGATGAAGAAAAAAAGGCAAGTGGTGCGTTAAGGTATATGTGGAGACAAAAAACGTTATCTGTGGAGGCAAAGAAGGGAATGTATGAAAGTATAGTAGTACCAACACTCTTTATATGGGTGTGAAGCTTGGGTTGTAAATGCAGCAGCGAGGAGGCAGTTGGAGGCAGTGGAGATGTCCTGTCTAAGGGCAATGTGTGGTGTGAATATTATGCAGGAAATTCGGAGTGTGGAAATTAGGAGAAGGTGTGGAGTTAATAAAAGTATTCGTCAGAGGGCTGAAGAGGGGTTGTTGAGGTGGTTTGGTCATTTAGAGAGAATGGATCAAAGTAGAATGACATGGACAGCGTATAAATCTGTAGGGGAAGGAAGGTGGGGTAGTGGTCATCCTCGAAAAGGTTGGAGGGAGGGGGTAAAGGAGGTTTTGTGGGCCAGGGGCTTGGACTTCCAGCAAGCGTGCATGAGCATGTTAGATAGGAGTGAATGGAGATGAATGGTATTTGGGATCTGACGAACTGTTGGAGTGTGAGCAGGGTAATATTTACTGCAGGGATTCAGGGAAACCAGTTATTTTTATATAGCCGAACTTAAGTCCTGGAAATGGGAAGTACAATGCCTGCACTTTAACCCCTTGACTGTTGCAACCCCCAATCCTGAGGTGTCTCCTTGTGTTGCAAAATTAAAAAAAAAAAATATTTTTTCTTATGAAATGATAGAGAATCTTTTCCCGATTGTAATGACACACACACAAAAAAAACGAAATTTGATGGAAGACTGACGGAATTACGCTTTCGCGAAGTTAGCGACCTCAGCGATATTTACAAATCGGCAATTTCACCCACTTTGAGCCCTATATTCGGCTAATTCCATTGTTCCAGTCGACCAAACTCATAGCTATTTCTTTAGAACTTCATTTTTTCTATCAATTGAGTACAAGAAACTGCCCATTTACCCATTTCAACTACCCAATAACGTGGCCAGAAATTTGCAATTTGGCCAATTTCACGAAAACTATAAAATATGACAATTTCAAAATAAGGTCCAGAATGAGCAATGCAGACATTCCTGGCTCTAAAATAACATTTTGTTTGTTCATCAGTCATGTCTCCAGGCCCCTCTGATATTACTCTTGCTTTCTATTTTGAATTTTTATTCAAACAAAAAAATAGAAGATTTACTGTTATGCAGACTAATGCGATACTGTAATAATTGTACAAATAATGTCAACCCATTCATGACTGCATATTAGAATGGCTAGTTGGACATTTATTGGACAAAGACATCATTTGTTTACTTTTGAACATCGGCAAAAATCAAACATTTCCGCTACTTTGAGCTCCATTTCCAGGTTCTTTTTATAGTAAAACCAATCAAAATCACCATTATTTCTATAATATGTTTTCCATTCTATCAAATGAGACCAAGTAAACGAGAATACAACCATAAAGTCGGTATTTTAATTAAAAAAACGGCTGGAGTTTTTTTTTCTCATTATGCACTGCGTGCTTCAGGATTTTTTTATATGGTGCACACTGACCACACAGATCCATTCTCTCACATGTGGGCCTACCAGCTTTCTCCTGTTTGATTTGAAGCTGCTAGAATTTATGAGTATATATACGTCAAACACGGTGGCTAGTAAGACGTATATATACGACCGAAGCAGTCAAAGGGTTAAAGGAGGGGTTTGGGATATTGGCAGCTTGGAGGGATATGTTATGTATCTTTATACGTATATGCTTCTAAACTGTTGTATTCTGAGCACCTCTGCAAGAACAGTGATTATGTGTGAGTGAGGTGAAAGCGTTGAATGATGATGAAAATATTTTCTTTTTGGGGATTTTTTTTCTTTTTTTGGGTCACCCTGCCTCAGTGGGAGATGGCCGACTTGTTGAAAAATATATACATATATATAAATAATGGTTTTAAATGTTACATCAGCAAGGAGGCTGGAATGAATGGAGACAAGTAGTTTTATGGCTTGATATGGTGTTGTAGTGTGAGCTAGGTAACTTTTATGAAGGGATTTAAGGAAACTGGCAAGCCAGCTATTGAATATGTGATGGTGAATGTGTTTCCTCTTTTTAAGTCACCCTACCTCAGTAGGAGACAGCTAGTGTGTTTAAAAAATGGTCTAATTAGCAGCTGTTATTTTATGAATTATATCTATAACTGTCTTGATAAATAATCTTAAGTAAAGGATATTACCAGAGGAGAGGAAATTACTGATGGTGGCTTAACTCTCAGCTTGGAACCACATTCATCTGGGAAAGATGGAGGGAAGAGGAGAGGAAAAAAGAGTAGGAGGAAGAAAAGGAGGGAATGGAAGAAAGGGAAACCAGTCTTTCAGTGCATAGTTATACTGTATGTATTTCATTTTTCTCCCTTGTGCCCCCCCCCCACACAAAATGAAGAAAAAATGGGAATTACATACAAAATATTATTGTCCCAGTCTTCTTAGATTATAACATGGCTGTCTATGGAAAATGTGATTCACTTTGCATATTTTTTATTAACAAACCTGTTGTCCAGCCTCTATCTAGGTCATTAACCCTTTGACTGTCGCGGCCGTATATACATGTACATATACGTCTTACGCGGTACCGTGTTTGACGTATATATACTCATAAATTCTAGCAGCTTCAAATCAAGCAGGAGAAAGCTGGTAGGCCCACATGTGAGAGAATGGGCCTGTGTGGTCAGTGTGCACCATATAAAAAAAATCCTGGAGCACGCAGTGCATAATGAAAAAAAAAAACTCTGACCGTTTTTTTTAATTAAAATGCCAACTTTGTGGTCTATTTTCGTATAGTATTTATGGTTGTATTATCGTTTTCTTGGTCTCATTTGATAGAATGGAAAACATATAGAAATAGAGGTGATTTTGATTGATTTTACTATAAAAAGAACCTGGAAATGGAGCTCAAAGTAGGGGAAATGTTTGATTTTTGCAAATTTTCAAAAGTAAACAAATGATGTCATTGTCCAATAAATGTCCAACTAGCCATTCTAATATGCAGTCATGAATGGGTTGATGTTATTTATACAATAATTACAGTATTGCAGTAGTCTGCATAATAGTAAGTCTTCTATTTTTTGTTTGAATAAAAATTCAAAATAGAAAGCAAGAGTAATATCATAGGGGCCTGGAGACATGACTGATGAATAAAGAAAATGTTATTTTAGAGCCAGGAATGTCTACATTGTTCATTCTGGACCTTATTTTGAAATTGTCATATTTTTTAATTTTCATGAAATTGGCCAAATTGCAAATTTCTGACCACATTATTGGGTAGTTGAAATCGGTAAATGGGCAGTTTCTTGTACTCAATCGATAGAAAAAATGGAGTTCTAAAGAAATAGCTATGAGTTTGGTCGACTGGAGCAATGGAATTAGCTGAAAATAGGGCTCAAAGTGGGCGAAATCACCAATTTGTAAATATCGCCGAGGTCGCTAAGTTCGCGAGAGCATAATTCCATCAGTTTTCCATCAAATTTCGTTTTTTATGGTGTCATTACAATCGGGAAAAGATTCTCTATCATTTCATAAGAGAAAATAATTTTTTTTTTTTTAAATTTTGCGACACCCGGAGACACCTCAGGATTGGGGGTTGCGACAGTCAAGGGGTTAAGTAAGGGTCAACTGTATGTGCTTTCTTAGCAAATCATTTCATTATACATACATTCCAATAATTTAATTTGAATTTGTGCTCCAACTTTTACTTGAAGCTCTCATCTTTCTCTGAAAGAGGACCTAAATAAATACTTATGAAAAAGTATTTGTAGTATTACATACTGTACATTTGATATTTTAATATAATTTTTAGATCTATCAGTTATAACTTTATAGTGGTCTAGGATGAATCGAAATGTTGTCTAAAGTGTGTTCTTTGGCTTAGATGTTTACAAGAGTACTATAAAGGCAGCTAAGAATATAAAAGGCAATAGTGCAGGAACACGTTCTTTGGAGAAGTGATCCATACTACAGGCGTTTCTAACTCTTTGTATTGGAGGTGCCCAATTATTACTTAACTGCACTGAAATAGCAAGTCCATTCTACCTTCAATAATATTTCTCTTAATTTTTATTGTTTTCTGTAATTTTATAAAACTGATTATAAATTTTGAAAGTGCATGAAACTCATGTCCATCCCACAATTCAATCCCCGGATCAACCTATCATGGGTAGTATACTGGGTATGTTTTATTTATGACCTTACAAGGGAATATGGTAATGATTAGTCTACCATCTAACACCTTTCAGCCGTTTTTTTTCACACAACTTAGCTTAACGACCCTAAATTAAAACAGAATTAAAATAATCACTTAATATTGCCTAAGGTGTCAGCTAAGAAAACTATTTGGGCCATAGTTATCTTTATCTGTAAATATATACTTTGTCCTTTTTTAAATTGTTTTTTATATTAATATATTAACTAAACTCTTGTCAAGTGATGGATGTCAGTTAATGTAGATATTTATAATTAACATACAATATTTTTGTTTAATTTCTTTTAAACCTAAGAAAAAGTCTGTTTATAATTACTGTACTGTATCTATTTGATTATTACTCAGTTATTAAAATCCAAAGATAGCAGAGGAAATTAAAAAGAAAAATAATTGCAAATTTTATTCACTGTTCCCACCCCCCTTTTTTTTCTCAAGGATTGTAGAGTAGAATTTCTTATTTTGAATTTGCCTCCCTCTTGTTTCCTGTTAGAGGCTGTGTTTTTCTCTTTCTGCTGTATTTTTTTTTTTTTTTTTGCATTGATTCAAATGGTAGTTAGTAGTGATTTGTTGTTCACAGTAGATTGATACTCTTTATTTTATTGAGTGCAGCTATCATTGTTTGTCATAGGAAACTGTGAGAAAAACTTAAACACTGAAAAAATTCCATTGATTACATACAAGTTAAAGTGACAGAGAAGTGCATTAATAGTAAGAGCTTTCTCTTCTGACAATATAGTAAAATTATGGTCCCTTTAAAAATAGACTTTTTCTGCATAGTTGAGGATTAGAAGCGCACATACATTTGAGAGATTCACATTAATTTTGTTTACCTTTATAAAGCATAGTAATAGTGCAAATAAATTCATGCTTAATTACAATTTTGTTTTATTTGCGTTATTGCATTTTTACACTGTTGGTCAAGTCGCTGTTATTAGTCACATTTTTATAGTGATGGAGTTTAGTACTAATCTGATTGCTATTATGCCACATAAAGTGGACATTTTGAATGATCTAACAGTCTTGTGTTATTGCTAAATGTCTTGAGCTATACATAGTGAATGCATGATATAAATTTCGTGATACAGTATAATTAAGAAAGCTTTTGAGTAGCAATTGTTGATATACAATGATTGTTTATTTTGAGAATGGCACTTATTATTTTACTTAAAAAGTTACTTTAGACAAATCACACTGTATTTAGACTTAAAAATAGTACTACATAGGAAACTTTATAAAAGGAAATATCTTGCTAATGGAATAAGGTTTGACGAGTTTTATTCCATTTCTCAGATTATGACTGGAATAGGCAGTGCTGAAATTAACATTTTGCTCAAGTTAATGATTGTTACTTGAACTTGAGACTGACAGAAAGACAGTACAGTGATCTTCTTTTATGATATTGTTCAAAACTCATATGCACCATTGATTAGATAACCATTTGCAAGTAACGCAGGAAATAGTAATAGTATTAGCACAGCTATATAATTTCACTTAAAAATCAAGACACAGAATAAGAATAAAAGAAAAATATGACTGTACACACTATTATAGCTACCATAAATTAGAAAAGTAGAAAAAATATTCTTGACATATACATAGTATATGCAGTTATAAAATTAATTGGAAATAAAAAAAGGCAAATATAATGTGTTCAACCACTAATTACATAGGCAGGATAAAAATATGATCCTTTAAGATACTGTACAGGAAAATAAAGACTTAAGATTTTCACAGTTGGGAAGAGTAAATTAAGTATTGTATCACTTATGAATGCTGGTAATGCAGAAATGCTTTTGCTTATGGATTCCATATTTCACATGCACCTGTGTTTACTACAAAATTAATGTGATTTGCCTTGAACATGTAGCCATTCAGTGCCCTCAGGATACTTACAGACAGAAGGAAGGAGAACATGTAAGAATATTGAAGCATTGACAGTTTATTAATGCTTTCTAAATTTAATAAAACAGTTCCTTTCAAGAATTTTATCATATGCCTCTTTAGGCATTAATTTAAGCATTGTATTTAAAATATATACATGTATATATATATATATATATGACGGATTCAAGATTCTAATTAGAATGTACACAAAATTTTACTAAATATCTTAAGGCTATGATTGAGTGGAAAGGTAGTAATGTAGTAGATGTTGCAAATGTATGGGGTAGGTAGTGGGTTACTAAAAGCAGTCATGAGTTTCTATAGAGAAAGTGAGGCTTACGTTGGGGTATGTGAGAGAAGGGGAACAGTTTTCTAGGAAAAGCATGTCTTAGTGATGTGTGATGTCACCATGGTTTTTGAACATATTTTTAGATAGGGTTGTCAAAGAATTGAATGCTAGGGTGTTCAGGAGATGTGTAGGATTAAAAGATAATGAGTCTGATATAAAGTGGAATTTGTCACAGTTCCTGTTTGCCAATGACAGTCCTGGGAGATTCTGGAGAGAAGTTGCAAAGGTTGGTGGAAGAATTTGACAGGGTGTGCAAAAGAAGGAAATTGAGAGTGAACATAGAAAAGAGCAAAGTTATGAGAGTAACAAAAATGTCTAGCTAATGAAGGATTGGAAGGAGGGAGTAGTGAAGAGGAGAATGTATTGAGATACTTGGGAGTGGACATGTTGGCAGATAAGTTCTTGAAAGGCAAGGTGAACCATAGAATAGACAAGGGGAAAAATGGTATGTAGTGTATGGAGGAACCTATGGAAAGGAAGATGTTTATTTATGGAGGCAAAAAGGAAAATGTTCTGAAGTATAGTAGTAGATGCTTTTATATGGGTGTCAAGAATGGGCATTAAATACAGTGGTACCCTAACTTATGAGTTTAATTCGTTCCATGACTGAGCTCGTAACTCAATTTGCTCATATATCAAATCAGTTTTCCTCATTGAAATTAATTGAAATGCCATTAATCCATTCCAGCAGAATTCCTGGCTCTTGGGAGGCAGGAGAAAATACTTCAATATAATGCTAATATCAACTCTATGGCTTATTTATCTATCACAGTTAATCTAATATGACAGTAAACAATATAAAAAAACATAGAAACATGATATATACTCTAGAATGAATAAAATGTGTCATTATTGCTCTGACTATATCTTCCCATTCTTGCCCTTCAAAGGTCTTATTATAAGAGAAAATGGAGTGTTTGTGAGGCTAACTGCACTAGATCACTAGTTTCATGAGGAAAACACTGAAACAAAAGCAATTTTCTCATGTTTTTCTATGATTTCATGCTTTAATTCAATGGACATCATCATCCTCCTCTTCTCAGGACTGTCCTTTGCACTTACTTTCTTAGGACTCATGATTAGAAAAAAGAAATTTTGCAAAATAACTGCACAAAACGCTGGGATGCTGGGCGGATGTTGTAGCGTTCGCTGCACCAACTAGTGGTGGCATATCTGAAGCTCACATGTAACTTGGATTTTGACTTGCAACTCAAAGCAAAAAATTGACCGAGCTATGGCTCGTAACTCAGAAAACTCGTAAGGGGCACTTGTAAGTCAAGGTACCACTGTATTGCAGTGAGGAGGAGACTAGAGGCATTGGAAAGGTCATATTTTAGAGCAGTGTGTGGTGTAAATATTTTGCTGGTGTGAGATTACCAAAGGTATAATTTAGGTTTTTTTAGTTGGTTTAGACATTTAGGGAATGGAGCAGAATAGGATGATCAAGAGGGTGTATAAATCTGGAGTGGGAGGAAGGAGGGGTTAGGTCATCCCATGAAAGGCTGAAGGGAAGGACTAAAAAGCTTTAGCATCAAGCAGCCATGTGCAAGTGTGTTAGATCGGAGTGAGTGGAGACGAGTGGTTTCAATGGCTTGACTCTGTTCGAGTATGAGCAGGATCACAATTGTGAAGGGATTCAAGGAAACTGGTTACCTTGACTTACATCTTGGGAAATAGAGGATGGGTAAGGATGTGGCAGTTTGGAAAGTCATTGGAATTGTGATATCTGCACTTCTGGCAAGACAGCTATTAAATGAATGATGGAAGCATTTCCTTCTTTGGGTACCCCTACCTTGGCAGGAGACAGCCAGTGTGTCATAAAAAAAATTTTTAGAATTAGCACTTTTGATGAATTCTAGTGTTATATAGTTACTCTAACGTGTGTGTGTGTGAAGTGGCACAAGTGAGTGTGATGATATCAGCATCCAAACTTTGGTGAAGTACACCTCAAAACAATGTTCATGTAAAAACAAAATATGAATTCATTTGAGAAAAAAAAAAAATTATTTTTATTTTTTCAATGAACCAGCCATATCCCACTGAGGCAGGGTAACCTAAAAAGAAAGAAAAATTACAGTTTTTCTTTTTAAATTTAGTAATTTATACTCCTGGCATTTTAGTTGCGTCCTACAACATGCATGTCTTATGGAGGAAGAATTCTTGTCCACTTCCCTATGGCAAATCATTTTTTATATAAATATTATTTTAAGTGTTATTACCTATGGCTGTGGTGATAACATCACTTATGCTATGGCACCTCATGTATCATGATAATCTTGTGAAAGGTTGCAACGAGTATAGTATGTATATTCATTTAGTTTCAGCTGCATATTTCTTTTGAATTTGGTACTCTTGGTGAATTTGCATTTGTGGATTAATTCTTGCAGAAGGAAGAAGTATGACTAAAATTTAACCTAGCTAACTGTTGAGCCATACATGTGGCATGTTGTGTGCACTACATTAACTATCACCTTAATGCATACCCATTTAAATAGGGGTGGAATAGGTACACCAGTTTTTACAAAAAAACTAAAATACATACTCTCATTCATTTTTCTTTCATGCCTCCTATTGAGAAAGGTAAATATGATTAATGTTTGGTTCTGGGATACTACTTTTTATTTTGCATTGCAAATTCATACTTTCTGTTGTGGCAGCATTGTGTGTAGGTTAGTTGGGAATTCAGCTTATCTTCAGTGTTCTACGAATGTGGAAGTTTTTGCCATATATCTTCCAGTAATGTTGGTGCTGTGTATGAGATATTATTAAGTTCCTGGAGCAGATATATTTTGTGAACACTAAGGGCTGGTAGTAAAATCAGATGTGGCATAAGAGAATAAATGCTTATTTCATTACAACATCAGTCCATATTACTTGGTATTTTTTTGTAGTACAATGAATATAAGGTAAATATTAAAAGATTTATTTGCTACTGCAAATATATAAAATTAAATACAAATAAATATTTTGGCAATGCATTTCATAATAGTAAACTAATTTTGCTGAATTAAGATTCGTTATTAAGAAATTCAACTGCACTTCTACTAAAATAATAAAAGTAATAATTATTCTGTGCAATAATAGCTTTATTTTTAACTCATATTCATGTGTTATGCAGAAATAATATACCTTGGTACACTTCTGTACTGTATGTGGGATTCAAGGGTAAAAGCACGAGGGGTAGATGATGCAGTGCATTTACAGCTGGTGATAGCTGATGAATAGTGTTCACTATTCTCCTGAAATCTTTCTCCCATCATTCTCTCTCACATTCACTGTCTGGTTTCCTCAGTAACAGGTATTATTACATCATGGGTTGTCCCTCCAACTATAAAGTGCTTGCAAGGGTAATAAAGTAGTATTTCGTTACAACTTCAGCACTTGGCTCACACATTATTTTCATATCCTGTCTCCCTCATTGTCGTTTGCTAATTTCACCATCAGCTTAACCCACATCACCAGGACCAGCAGAACATCCTGTTCTCATCATTACAGGTATAGTAATGTTGATTTGTACCAAACTAGGTACACGTATTTAACATAATGAAATATAAATACTTCAAATGCTTAAGAGTACTTTCTCAAATATCTCGCTAATTTTGGGGACCTCAGGAACATAAATCCCTCATTTACGGGAGTTTCACTAACTGGAGATAAATTCTCTTATTTTTAATTTTCTCTTGGACTACATTATTGTACCAGTTTGTACCAAATAAATATGGAAGCACTGCACATGTACCAGTGGTGTGTATACAAAGAACCAGCCAATGAGATAAAAATATATACAGCACATGTAGGAAAAATATTTGTTTAGGATGGTCTGCTTATTGAAATGATGACTCAAGTTGAATTGTAGTGTTTTATTCTTAGCCTTCACAATACTACTGCAGTTCTTATTATTTCTTTGATGAAGATTTCTAATGTAAGTTCAACATTAATGACAAAGCAGTATTTAGAGAAGACTTTAAACTTTAGACACAGAGCTCACTGCTCAAAATCCAAGACCAAACCTGGCTATATGTTTTTTTTTTTTTTTAATGTGCTGAATGGATATATAATATTTTAGGATGTAATATTTAATTTCTCTGTCATTGATCTTAAAACTGCTCTTGGTGGATTTATCAGACTGTATACTTTTGATCACTTTTGCTTTCTTGGTAATTTCAACATAAATGCCATTACAGCACAGTATTTAAGGAAATGTGTTGACATGAATTTTCATGTTGTTCTCTTGGGATAAATCCTTTAAATCCTCTTCTCTTGAATTGCTAGTGCTGAGAGGAATGTTTTGTTGGTTCTGGTCCTTCATCAAAATACAAAGAAGTTTTCCATAACAATCATTATTTCTTTTTGGAACTCTCATTGGCTAGGATAGAACATAATTTACAGTATTGTATATAATATAACACCCACACTTCAAAAATAAACAAGAAATGAAGCCATATTTTAATCTGTTCTGGAATTTTCTTCAGTAAGTGTAACAAACTCGTTAATTTTCGTGTCTCGTTTATTTTTGAATTGAGAGTTTTTATGATTTGCTAATGAGATATCACACTTAAATATTATATCATAATACAGTACTGAATGTATTGCTGAAGCAGTATAAAGGAAACATTTACATGAACAATAAAGGAAACATTTTTTTTTTGGAGGGGGGGGCAAATACATATATTGGAAGAGGTCATGCCATGTACTACTACCTGGCTTACACCAGCCTTGGTATGTGTGTGTTCATTTTCCAGACAGGTTCATGGGCCACCACAAACTGCTGTGACAGTTGCCGTATATCAGGTCCATTTGTATCGTATAACAAATGCAGTTAGCCAGACTTGAGTCCTAGAAGTGGGAATTACAGTGCCTGCACTCTGAAGGAGGTGGGGCTATATGGGATGTTTGCAATTTGGAGGGGCATTTAAAGTATTGGCATACCTCTGGCAAGACAGTGATGGAGTAAATGATGGTGAAAGTGTTTTCTTTTTTGGGTCACCCTACCTCGGTGGGAGACGACTGGTGTTTTAAAAAAAAATCCCGTGTATTCCCTAATGTTTCAATTGTTGCATAGTAAAGAATACTTGTAATTAATTTCTCAGATCCTATATTTTTCAGTTTCAGGTAAGTATAGAGCAAAAACTAAAGAAAAAATATTTTTAGTATAGTTAATTGATGAAGTATTGCACAGTAGTATGTATAATGTGCTGCATATGGATTATTTATGAAATGTTATAATTATTTAGTAAAAGATTATCAGGTCATTTTGGCAGTCAAACATACATATGTGTATTACCAAAGAACACAGACCATATGTGACCTCTCCTTAAACTAAACCTTGATGCTCTTTCACTTAAGTTGCTCTCCTCTTGGAAAGTCCCATTTTTTAATGCAAAGATACACTAGGAGCTCTTAATTAAATTGACTTATTGCTCTAACTATGACTTCCTCCTTTCACACTTGTGTCATCCTCTGCATTTCTGCTCTCTAAAGACAACACTTGCCATGCAGTGCTGAACGACCCATACGGGTTTAGCATATTTTTGTGAATACAGTTCTGTATAATAATAATTGTTTAAAAAATGAATGTACAGGTCCACATCCCTTTATCCGAAATTCTGAAATTCGAAAAGTTCTGAAAACCGAAGTTTTTTCATGGAATATGGAGCTTCAGTCATCTCAGTGCTGGCTCATGCCGCCATGTGGCGGCTTTGAGAATCATTCTGAAATTCGAAACAGTACTGGCCCCAAGGTTTTCGGATAAAGGGATGTGAACCTGTAGTATCTACAAGTATAAATACGTCTTACGAGCCAATGTTTCTGACGTATATATACTCAATAATTCTAGCGGCTTCAAATCAAGTGGGAGAAAGCTGGTAGGCCCACATGTGAGAGAATGGGTCTGTGTGGTCAGTGTGCACCACATAAAAAAAATCCTGCAGCACACATTGCGTAATGAGAAAAAAAAAACTGATCGTTTTTTTGGAATAAAACGCCGACTTTGAGGTGTATTTTCGTATAGTATTTATCATTGTATTCGCGTTTTCATGGTCTTAGGTGATAAAATGGAAAACATATTACAGAAATAGAGATGATTTTTATTACTTTTACGATGAAAACGACCTTGAAACTAAGCTCAAAGTAGCGAAAATGTTCGATTTTTACCAATGTTGAAGAGTAAATAAATCACACCACACGTCCAATACACGTCAACTAGGGAGTCTAATATTCTTTCACTAGTGCACTGATATTATTTATACCATTTTTACAATAATGCAGTCGTCTGCATAACAGTAAATTTTGTATTTTTTTGTATGAATAAAAAATCAAAATAGAAAGCAATAATAATATAAGAGGGGCCTAGAGATGTGACTAATGAACAGAGCATATGTTATTTTAGTGCCACGAATGTCTACCTTGTTTATTCTGGACCCTATTTTGAAATTGGCATCTTTTTTATTTTGCGTGAAATTGGCCAAATTGCCAATTTCTGACCACCATATTGGGTAGTCCAAATTAGTAAATGGGAGGTTTCTTGTACTCAGCTGATAGATAAAATGGAGTTCTAAAGAAATAGCTATGAGTTTGGTCAACTGGAACAATGGAATTGGCTGAAAATTGGGCTCAAAGTCGGCGAAATCGCCGATACGCATATGTCGCCGAGACCGCTAACTTCGCGGGACCATAATTCCACGAGTTTTCGACCAAATTTCGAACTTTTGGTGTCATTACCATCGGGAAAAGATTCTCTATCATTTCATAAGAAAAAATAATTTTTTTTTTTTCAAAAATTGAGCGACATAGAATGACAGTTTCAGAGAGGGGCCTGAAACAGTCAAAGGGTTAAAAAGCACAAGTGTTAATATTAGCACAGATTGACTATTTAAACAACATGGAGTTATTGCAATAACTTTGACTGACTTTTATCACATGAGCTCACCTTGTACACTTCTTTTCCCTGACGTGAGCATCCCTCCGCCATTTGCACTCAGTGACTTGAACGGGTTTAGTGCTTTTTTCTTGATTTTTCATAATTGCTGTTTGAGGGCAATGTGTGGTGTGAATATAATGCGGAGAATCTGTAACTTGGAGATTAGAAGGAGGTGTGGGATTACCAAAACTATTATCCAGAGAGCTGAGGAGGGGTTATTGAGATGGTTTGGACGTGCAGAGAAGATGGAACAAAATAGAATGACTTCGAGAGTGTATAGATCTGTAGTGGAGGGAAGGCGGGGTACGGGTCAGCCTAGGAAAGGTTGGAGGGATGGGGTAAAGGAGGTTTTGTGTGCGAGGAGCTTGAACTTCCAGCAAGCGTGCATGAGCGTGTTAGATAGGAGCAAATAGAGACAAATGATTTTTAGGAATTGATGTGCTGTTGGAGTGTGAGCAAGGTAACATTTATGAAGGGATTCAGGAAAACCAGCAGGCCAGACTTGATTCCTGGAGATAGGAAGTACATTGCCAACACTCTGAAGGAGGGGTGTTAAAGTTGCAGTTTTATAACTAGTATAAGCAGGCCTCTGGCAAGATAGTGATGGAATGAATGATGATGGGGTTTTATCTTTTTCGGGCCACCCCGCCTTGGTGGGAAACGGCCGTTGTGTTAATAAAATATAAAAGAAAAAAATTATTATTACAAGCTGTTAATTTGATAACAGTACCATTGATGGAATTACTTGTTCACTGTGATTCTATGTTGTGTATTTACATCATAATCATTTCTCCAATTGTTGATGAAGCCTTATACAAAAGTAATGCAGACATAGTTTGCACACAGGAATATCTAACACTACCTAGTGATAGCACCATTATATGTATGGCTATGAGTTATAACTCTTTGGACAATTATATCATTCCTAATTGTCCCCAGAATCTAGAAAAATCTTAAGATAATGAAGATTTACATAATACTATGGTAAATACTATATCAATTTCAGTAGTAATTCTAAATAAAAAAAATTATGGTATGCACAATGAATGGTTCTTCAAATGTTAAACACCCAGTGTAAAATTTGGAAAATACACTTATCTTTAGTGCAGTTAGACTACTTTTAGTAGCCTAACTGCACAATTCAAAAGCTTTTGAAACAAAGATGAATTAATAAATTGATAATCCACTCATTAATATCTTAAATGTTATAGTTTAATACATCTCATAAGGCAGATATTTCAGATAAGCCAATAATTAGTTCTACTGGCTCTATTGGGTGCAAATTATTCGGTATATTGAGCCCATTTTTTAAGTACAGTTTCTAACTATATAGAATAATGTGACTTTAGTGGGCAAATTTAACCCTTTGACTGTCGCGGCCGTATATATACGTCTTACGAGGTACCGTGTTTGACGTATATATACTCATAAATTCTAGCAGCTTCAAATCAAGCAGGAGAAAGCTGGTAGGCCCAGTTATGAGAGAATGGGTCCGTGTGGTCAGTGTGCACCATATAAAAAAATCCTGGAGCACGCAGTGCATAATGAGAAAAAAAAAACTCCGACCGTTTTTTTTTTATTTAAAATGCCGACTTTGTGGTCTATTTTCGTATAATATTTATGATTGTATTCTCGTTTTCTTGGTCTCATTTGATAAAATGGAAAACATATTATAGAATTAGAGGTAATTTTGATTAATTTTACTATAAAAAGAACCTGGAAATCGAGCTCAAAGTAGGGGAAATGTTTGATTTTTGCCAATGTTCAAAAGTAAACAAATGATGTCATTGTCCAATAAATGTCCAACTAGCCATTCTAATATGCAGTCATGAATGGGTTGATGTTATTTATACAATTATTACAATATTGCAGTAATCTGCATAATAGTAAGTCTTCTATTTTTTGTTTGAATAAAAATTCAAAATAGAAAACAAGAGTAATATCAGAGGGGCCTTGAGACATGGCTGATGAACAAAGAAAATGTTATTTTAGAGCCAGGAATGTCTGCATTGTTCATTCTGGACCTTATTTTGAAATTGTCATATTTTTTAATTTTCGTGAAATTGGCCATATTGCAAATTTCTGACCACATTATTGGGTAGTTGAAATCGGTAAATGGGCAGTTTCTTGTACTCAATCGATAGAAAAAATGGAGTTCTAAAGAAATCGCTATGAGTTTGGTCGACTGGAACACCGGAATTAGCCGAAAATAGGGCTCAAAGTGGGCGAAATCGCCGATTTGTAAGTATCTCCGAGGTCGCTAACTTCGTGAGAGCATAATTCCATCAGTTTTCCATCAAATTTCGTTGTTTTGGTGTCATTACAATTGGGAAAAGATTCTCTATCATTTCATAAGAAAAAATAATTTTTTTTTTGAAATTTTGCGACACCAGGAGACACCTCAGGATTGGGGGTTGCGACAGTCAAGGGGTTAATAACTATATGGTTAGCTTTGATTGTAGCATTATTTACAAAGATCCTTATTAATGATGATAAGTTTTATGTTTGAAGAACAATACTATTATAACTTACCAATGCCAGTGTCAACACAAAGTTTGTACCTAATGATGAGTTTTACAACCAAAAGTTTATGCAAATGGGGAACATTTTTCTAAGTGCTTAGTAATTTATATATGAAATTGTTTGGAAGTAAAGTGCTAAGTACCATTTTCCTTAATGTAAAATGGCATAAATATGTGAATGATGTCCAAAGTTTATGGTCTGAAAATAGATACCTAAATCAAAATACAGTTACTTTTTGCTGATGATACTGTGCTTATGGGAGATTCTAAAGAAAAATTGCAAAGGTTAATGGATGAGTTTGGGAATGTGTGTAAAGGTAGAAAGTTGAAAGTGAACATAGAAAAGAGTAAGGTGATGAGGGTATCAAATGATTTAGATAAAGAAAAATTGGATATCAAATTGGGGAGGAGGAGTATGGAAGAAGTGAATGTTTTCAGATACTTGGGAGTTGACGTGTCGGCGGATGGATTTATGAAGGATAAGGTTAATCATAGAATTGATGAGGTAAAAAAGGTGAGTGTGCGTTGAGGTATATATGGAGTCAAAAAACATTATCTATGGAGGCAATGAAGGGAATGTATGAAAGTATAGTAGTACCAACACTCTTATATGGGTGTGAAGCTTGGGTTGTGAATGCAGCAGCGAAGAGGCGGTTGGAGGCAATGGAGATGTCCTGTCTAAGGGCAATGTGCGGTGTAAATATTATGCAGAAAATTCGGAGTGTGGAAATTAGGAGAAGGTGTGGAGTTAATAAAAGTATTAGTCAGAGGGCTGAAGAGGGGTTGTTGAGGTGGTTTGGTCATTTAGAGAGAATGGATCAAAGTAGAATGACATGGAGAGCATTTAAATCTGAAATGAGAAGGAAGGCGGGGTAGGGGTCGTCCTCGAAAAGGTTGGAAGAAAGGGGTAAGGGAGGTTTTGTGGGTGAGGGGCTTGGACTTCCAGCAGCGTGTTCGATAGGAGTGAATGGTATTTGGGACCTGACGATCTGTTGGAGTGTGAGCAGGGTAATATTTAGTGAAGGGATTCAGGGAAACCAGTTATTTTTATATAGCCGGACTTGAGTCCTGGAAATGGAAAGTACAATGCCTGCACTCTAAAGGAGGGGTTTTGGGATATTAGCAGGTTGGAGGGATATGTTGTGTATCTTTATACGTATATGCTTCTAAACTGTTGTGTTCTGAGCACCTCTGCAAAAACAGTGATTATGTGTGAGTGAGGTGAAAGTGTTGAATGATGATGAAAGTATTTTCTTTTTGGGGATTTTCTTTCTTTTTTGGGTCACCCTGCCTTGGTGGGAGACGGCCGACTTGTCGAAATAAAATATATATATATATATATATATATATATATATATATATATATATATATATATATATATATATAAGTGGAATGCCGGAAACCACAGTGGAATGCCGGAAACCACAGTGGAATGCCAGTATATATATATATATATATAAACCTATATATATACATGTGTATATATATATATATTATATATATATATATATATATATATATATATATATATATATATATATATATATATATATATATATATATATATATATATATATATATATATATATATATATAATGTCGTGCCTAATAGGTAAAACTGACCAGTTAGCAAGAACTCATTTAAAATTAAGTCCTTTCTAAAATTTTCTCTTATACGTTTAAAGATATATTTTTTTCATTAATGTTAATGTAAAAATTTTTAACTTTGCTCCAAAAGAATCTTAGAAAACTTACCTAACCTTATTATAACAAGAACAATTTATTTTAGCCTAACCCAACTAAATGTATTTTAGATTTGTTTGCAGTAATTTAATACTAAACAAATACAGTGAAATATATTTTTTTCGTTAGGTTCAGAATGATTTTCAGAAAATTATTGCATACACAAATTTTCGCTTGTCCTATATGGCAAGATGAACGTTGCTATTTAAGCCAAGATCGCAAGTTCTGCCTATTAGGCACGACATATATATATATAAAAAGATGTTCTAAGGGTTAACCCTTTCAGGGTCGAGACCCCTGATCTTGAGCTCGTTCTCAGGGTCGAAAAATCCCCCCCCCCCCCCACACACACACACACACACAAAAAAAAAATATTTTTTCTTGTGAAATGATAGAGAATCTTTTCCCAATGGAGATGACACCAAAAGTATGAAATTTGATGGAAAACTTATGGAATTATGCTTTTGCAAAGTTAGCTGTCTCGACGATATATATATGCATCGGCGATTTTGCCCACTTTGAACCCTATTATTCGGCCAATTCCAGTGTTCCAGTCGACTAAAATCATAACTGGTTTTCTAGAACTCCATTTCTTCTATCAATTGAGTACAAGAAACTGCCCATTTACTGATTTCAACTACCCAATAAAATGGTCAGAAATTGGCAATTTGATCAATTTCACACAAATTTCAAACGATGCCAATTTCAAAATAGGGTCAGAATAAACAAGACAGACATTCCTGGGACTAAAATAACATTTTCTCTGTTCATTAGTCATGTCTCCAGGCCCCTCTTGCTTTCCATTTTGAATTTTTACTCTCACAAAAAATAGAAGATTTACTGTTATGCAGACTACTATATTATTGTAAAAATGGTATAAATAATATCAGCGCACTTGTGAAAGAATATTAGACTCGCCAGTTGATGTGTATTGCAGGCGTGGCGTGATTTGTTTACTCTTGAACATTGGCAAAAATCTAACATTTCCGCTGCTTTGAGCTCAATTTCAAGGTACTTTTCATCGTGAAACCAATCAAAATCATCTCCATTTCTGTAATGTATCTTCCATTCTTTCAAATGAGACCAAGAAAATGAGAATACAGCCATAAATATCATACAAAAATACACTACAAATACTTTGAGTCGTACTAGTAACGCGTAGGGGTTTTTGACGTCTATACTCATAAAAGCGGCCTATCACTACATATGAAAGAAAGTCAGTGTCAGTCTTTGCAGCAACAGTGCATAATGAGAAAAAAAAAACTTTGACTCAGCGTGCAGTGTAGTAGTATTTATTGTTTATTCTAGTTTTCTTTCTCATTATGCACTGGTGAAAGGTGGTGCTCAAAGTAGCATGTTCGGATCGTTTTTTTTAATACTGTGCACCAATAATATTTATACCATTTTTTACACACAGTAAATCTTATATTTTTTGTGAGAATAAAAATTCAAAGTGACCATGCCAGGAATGTCTTTCTTGTTTATTCTGGACCCTATTCGGAAATTGGCATCTTTTGAAATTTGTGTGAAATTGGCAAAATTGCTAAATTCTGACCACTGTACTGGATAGTTGAATTTATAAATGGGTGGTTTCTTGCACCCATTCGATAGAAAAAATGGAGTTCTAGCGAAATATTCATGTTTTTTGTCGACTAGTACAGTGAAATTGGCCAGCTCAAAGTGGGCAAAATCGCCGATGCGTAAACATCGCCGAGACCGCTAACTTTGCGAGAGCATAATTCCGTAAGTTTTCTATCAAACCCGAGTTTCGGAGAGGGCCTGTCGACCCTCAAAGGGTTAAACCAAAAACACTGTCAGAGTTTTTCTTTTCTCATTATGCAGTGGGTGCTGCAGGATTTTTTTTTTATACTGTGCACACTGACCATGCAGACCCATTCTTTCATATGTAGGCCTACCAGCTTTCTCTCACTAGATTTGAAGGCGCTAAAATTTACACGTACAAGTACGGCACCGACCCTGGCTCTCAAGCTGTACAAGTACGGCACCTGTCTGGTGGTAGCTTTATATATAGGCAGGAGGAAAATAAGCATAACATAGAGCAGTACTGGAGTAGGTCTACTGGTCTGTGATAGACACGTCATTTATAGTACGTATAATACTGTAATTATCTGAGTGTTCGTTTTGCAAGAGGTGTTCAGTCCTTAGATTTGATCTACAGTAAACAGGAAAAACTTTTTCTAAATTATCATCTACAACCTGCTGATATTCCTATAACATGTACTGATACAGAATTCACGATGCTGGTGAGGATAGGGGGGGGTCCCTTAATCCATGGAAATGGAATTATCCTTCCCTTCCTTGGATCATACTTCATTGCCTCCCATTCCCCAGATGCTGCATGACCCTTACAGGTTTAGCATGTACTTCTAAGCACATGTATAGCAAACCCTCGATTAATAGGGAGGAGCAAGTAACCAGCAATAATGATTGTGGTGCATAACGATGAGATTTTGCTGTGATCATGACAACACAATTCTGTAACTAAAGGACTTTTGTTTCCGAATTGGTTGACCCAGCAAATTTTGTCCTGTATTTGTGCATTTGTAACCCAGAGTTCATTGATGATGGAATAATGAAAATATCTGAAATAATCTTCAAGTTATGTCTTTGAAAACTGCAACTAAAAACCATACACAGTCAAAAATATGTTGGTGTCACCCTATCATGTAAACTTTCTTAAAATTCTTAATTTACTCGAACATTTTAGCATAAATAATGCATTTAAAAGTTTGGATGTCATATAAATCTAAAAGATCATGACCAGATCTAATATATCTGGTCAAGATGAAAGTACTCAAACAATTCATGCCAAAATTTTTAAACATTCTATTGATTACCTGA
Source organism: Cherax quadricarinatus (assembly GCF_038502225.1). NCBI lineage: Eukaryota > Metazoa > Arthropoda > Malacostraca > Decapoda > Parastacidae > Cherax > Cherax quadricarinatus. Next base: position 28,962,210 of record NC_091318.1, on the reverse strand, counting down.
AAATAAATTAAATATAATTTTTAAGTAATATGCTTAAACTCTTATTTTCAGGTCATACACCCTATTTACCAAACATACATGGAAAAGCATTTGAAGGAGGCAGCAGAGCAAGCAGCACAGCAAGCAATCACAAGTTCACTTACCAATGGAAAAATCAAGTCTTCATGATCCTCTAAGCAATTCTCCCCATTAGTAAACATGTTTCCTTCACTTCCTTGTCATGTTACATCCATGAAACCATGTGGCTTTATGTTGCATTTGTGTTATAAATATGTATGGAAATGGTTAGTACAGATTAACCTAAAAATATTTTTTGTGATAATGAAAATGTACCCTTTTGATATGTATAGTGTAATAATATTTTTTTGTAAGCACTATGATCTAACACTGAAATTGATGACTGCTAATCAGGTCATACAGTAAAGGGCAATATTTAAATTTTAACTTCAACTTTAATATAAAAAAAATCAGCTTGTTTTTTAATGCAATGCTTTAGAACAGTCTGCTAATGAGGATATTATTTTTGCACCTCAGTGTTATATTACAGATAGTTTATTTCTGACATAAGAAAATTATCTTTTTCCTTCAAGTGCCAAATAACTTTTTAATAGTGCAAAAATGTTGTTTCTTTATCAGGCTACCAATGTGTTATTACATTTTTTGGTTATTTTACCTAAATTTTGTGTTGATAGAGCATTATTTAGGGCAGTATGCACAAATAAGTGAATTTAGAGTTATTAATAGATTACTGAAAAATATGAAGTGCTCATCTCAATTCTCATGAAGTTTTTTTATGTGGAATTCTTGCCATATGGCCCCAGACTTGTTAAGGAATTTAGAAAATTTTAATGTTTCAATTTAAAAAAAATTGATCCAATGAAAAAAAAAGATATGGGTTGCCTTATTTTCCTGATGTATTCTGCCATTTTATGATACAATACTTCATGGGGAAATAGCCCATACTTTGGATTATAATGTTCTATATGGTAATATAGCAAGTCTTCATTAGATTCTCATTGTGTTTGAATTGTATTTTTTGCATTGTAAAGAAGTGCATTGCTTGCAAACCATTGGGTTGTTGTGGATGCGATACACAACCAGCAATTACAGAATCTTCATTTTCTTTTAGTGTAAGCGGAAGAAATGCCATATTATTTTACATAGGTAAAGATTCTATTGATAGGTTGCGTCAATGCTAATAGCCATTTTTTTTTTAATGCTTTGTGTAATTTTATCATTACTTTGTATTAGGCTGTTCTTCACTAGGATCTCCTGTTCAGATAGAATATTTTTCTACTAGCAACATAAATGCCAAACAGAGTTAAGTATCAAGTTTCTTTGGGAGAAAAGCTGTTACCTCACACACGAGTTTTTACATTAGGTGTGGCAAACTCCATTCTGGCATTGATAGTGAATAATTATCTAAACTTTTCAACAGAATAAATATAATGTTTAGCCCAAATTGGCTTGTTGACCCAGTTCCTTGAAGCTTGTGCTCTGCTTGGTTAGTTTTAACACAAAATCAAATTACATTTTGGACTGGCTGAATGTTAGGAAGGTGTAATTGGTCTAATGTGTACGTATTTTGTCATGGCCGCTCAAGGTTTACCAGTGTCTTGTTGTTGCAGGTTTGCATGACAAATATGGACCCACCAGAACAACATACAATCTAGTGTTTTCAGTTTGTTGCTCTTATCAAAGCTGTAGATATATCACCAGTACACGGTGCATTCTTGTGACTTCAGTAACTTGTTTTAAGAAATGGATTTGTGATACTTATATTAATGTGTGTTTCTGCATCCTGTTGCAAGTTACGAATGTGCAGAGTTCATTAAAGCAAAGCTCCTTTAACATGTTGAAATATTTGATTTACAGTATTTATTAACAGTTTTGTTCAACTATACAGGTTTAATATTTATATGGGTAATTTTGAGGGTAATGTGAAGTCAGTTGGAATCTCTTACTAGTTTATGCTGTTGTAGATATTGTTACTCTAACATTGTACATAGTTAGGTGTTGTTAAAGTTGAATTGACCAACTGACTCACAGAGGAAAACTGTGGAAACTATATCCATAATGTCTAAGAAATTTGTTGAATGCCATCCCAAACATCACTTGTGCAAAACAAAATTACATCAAAGGCTTGATGTTAAAAATAATTATTTCAGCTGGATGGTTTAAGTGAATATAAATAATCTCATATACTCTTGAGATGACAGTACAGTACCGTTGAAAGACTAAATATAAAGTTGGACATTAATAATAAGAAACTGTTTTTGGTAAGGAAAATTATGGTGTATAAAGGGTTAAAGTTTGGAATACCATGGACATAAGCCTTTGGGGATGGAAGTAAGATTACATAGCACAGGAAAACAGGATTTGGCATATAGTCTTAGGCAAAAAGGACTTTCAATTATATCAGCAGTGTAAGTAGCACAATTTTACTGTATATTACTTTATATAGGACAAGAGACTATAATAGAGGCATTGCTGATAGCAAGCTCAAACTCAAAAAAAATAAACTATAGTAAAAAAAATGACAGTTTATAAATGTAATTTTTGTATTATTTCCTTTCTGTTTCAAGATATTTTGTACTATGGGTAAAGTGTTGGGTTTGCCTTATATCTGTAATGCCTAAATTAAGCTTTGAGTTGTTATGACTAAGTTATACAGTGCTTTAAGTACTTTCAAAGGACTGAATTGTTGTAGTAGAAAGAACATCTTTTTATGTGGAACACATTTCATTCAGAAGTACCCTTCAACATATCTTTCTCTGCCAGAATAATCAGCTGTCTTTTTATCTGCATAAATCATATTATCATTATGCATATTAGCTAGAATTGCTATATTAGTACCTGTATATTCATTTCCTGTTCTTGAGAAATATTTATCAGCAAAAATTTAAATAATTTTTCTCACTTTGTCCATGGTAATTCTCTTCCTGAAGGCAGCACAGACAGTGTTTATGTTCCTTGCTCATTCCTATGAAGCATAAGATATCTTAACTACTGCACAATATACAAGGTATTGCAAGAAATAAGGATGCCTTGAAACAATGTGTGTGTGTTTTACGTGAAAAGTTTATACAAAAACTAAAAAGTTATTTGTACTTTCATAAATGGCAAGTTAAAAACAATATTTAGATGTTTTAAGCTATTGTATAAATTTTTACAGCACTTTAAGACATTGTTTATGAAAGTTCTGATGTTCACTTTACACTTACATCTACAACATCTAATACCTGTGAAATGCTCATCAGATTCTGTTGTGCAAGTGATGTTATCTAAGGTGACAAGCCTATCTTAATATTTATTATTGGTAAGCAAATTAATGTTATACAGTAACAAAATCATAATGGTATATACTTTTATCTGAGTAATACTAGAAAAACATTCACATTGTTATAAAAGTATTATAATAACTTTCAGAAATTTTGAAATATGTATGATGCCAACATGTTATACAGACTATGCATAAGTTTGCCATAGCCTTTTATGTAATTGTATACCACAGACATCTCTTCTTAGATGTGTTCAGTTTCTTAGTCATTATTCACTTGGTTAAGGATGCTAATGTGTGGTTTCTTGAAAAAGTACATCTTCCACATGTCTGAACAGATTTTTTTATATATAAAAAAAAGGAGAGCAGATGAAAGAGTGGGAGAGGCACTGTCAAGAAATTTTAATGAAAATAAGAAAAAATTTTGGAGTGAGTTAAACAAGTTAAGAAAGCCTAGGGAAAGTATGGATTTGTCAGTTAAAAACAGAGTAGGGGAGTTAGTAGATGGGGAGAGGGAGGTATTAGGTAGATGGCGAGAATATTTTGAGGAATTTTTAAATGTTAAGGAAGAAAGGGAGGCGGTAATTTCATGCACTGGCCAGGGAGGTATACCATCTTTTAGGAGTGAAGAAGAGCAGACTGTAAGTGTGGTGGAGGTACATGAGGCATTACGTAGAATGAAAGGGGGTAAAGCAGCTGGAACTGATGGGATCATGACAGAAATGTTAAAAGCAGGGGGGGATATAGTGTTGGAGTGGTTGGTACTTTTGTTTAATAAATGTATGAAAGAGGGGAAGGTACCTAGGGATTGGCGGAGAGCATGTATAGTCCCTTTATATAAAGGGAAAGGGGACAAAAGAGATTGTAAAAATTATAGAGGAATAAGTTTACTGAGTATACCAGGAAAAGTATACGGTAGGGTTATAATTGAAAGAATTAGAGGTAAGACAGAATGTAGAATTGCGGACGAACAAGGAGGTTTCAGAGTGGGTAGGGGATGTGTAGATCAAGTGTTTACATTGAAGCATATATGTGAACAGTATTTAGATAAAGGTAGGGAAGTTTTTATTGCATTTATGGATTTAGAAAAGGCATATGATAGAGTGGATAGAGGAGCAATGTGGCAGATGTTGCAAGTATATGGAATAGGTGGTAAGTTACTAAATGCTGTAAAGAGCTTTTATGAGGATAGTGAGGCTCAGGTTAGGGTGTGTAGAAAAGAGGGAGAATACTTCCCGGTAAAAGTAGGTCTTAGACAGGGATGTGTAATGTCACCATGGTTGTTTAATATATTTATAGATGGGGTTGTAAAAGAAGTAAATGCTAGGGTGTTCGGGAGAGGGGTGGGATTAAATTATGGGGAATCAAATTCAAAATGGGAATTGACACAGTTACTTTTTGCTGATGATACTGTGCTTATGGGAGATTCTAAAGAAAAATTGCAAAGGTTAGTGGATGAGTTTGAGAATGTGTGTAAAGGTAGAAAGTTGAAAGTGAACATAGAAAAGAGTAAGGTGATGAGGGTATCAAATGATTTAGATAAAGAAAAATTGGATATCAAATTGGGGAGGAGGAGTATGGAAGAAGTGAATGTTTTCAGATACTTGGGAGTTGACGTGTCGGCGGATGGATTTATGAAGGATGAGGTTAATCATAGAATTGATGAGGGAAAAAAGGTGAGTGGTGCGTTGAGGTATATGTGGAGTCAAAAAACGTTATCTATGGAGGCAAAGAAGGGAATGTATGAAAGTATAGTAGTACCAACACTCTTATATGGATGTGAAGCTTGGGTGGTAAATGCAGCAGCGAGGAGACGGTTGGAGGCAGTGGAGATGTCCTGTCTAAGGGCAATGTGTGGTGTAAATATTATGCAGAAAATTCAGAGTGTGGAAATTAGGAGAAGGTGTGGAGTTAATAAAAGCATTAGTCAGAGGGCAGAAGAGGGGTTGTTGAGGTGGTTTGGTCATTTAGAGAGAATGGATCAAAGTAGAATGACATGGAAAGCATATAAATCTATAGGGGAAGGAAAGAGGGGTAGGGGTCGTCCTCGAAAGGGTTGGAAAGAGGGGGTAAAGGAGGTTTTGTGGGTGAGGGGCTTGGACTTCCAGCAAGCGTGCATGAGCGTGTTAGATAGGAGTGAATGGAGACGAATGATACTTGGGACCTGACGATCTGTTGGAGTGTGAGCAGGGTAATATTTAGTGAAGGGATTCAGGGAAACCGGTTATTTTCATATAGTCGGACTTGAGTCCTGGAAATGGGAAGTACAATGCCTGCACTTTAAAGGAGGGGTTTGGGATATTGGCAGTTTGGAGGGATATGTTGTGTATCTCTATACGTATATGCTTCTAAACTGTTATATTCTGAGCACCTCTGCAAAAGCAGTGATAATGTGTGAGTGTGGTGAAAGTGTTGAATGATGATGAAAGTATTTTCTTTTTGGGGATTTTCTTTCTTTTTTGGGTCACCCTGCCTCGGTGGGAGACGACAGACTTGTTGGAAAAAAAAAAAAAAAAAAAAAAAAAAAAGCCTATCATATCAAGAAACTATGCATATGGGGCAAAAAATTAATAAACTCTTAAACTGTCCACATGCCCTAAATTGATAGTCCCTTTTCTGTACCTACAAATTTGAAAAATTAAAGAAAAAAAAAAGTTCTTAGGTAATGACACCGAAAATCCAAAATTTGACGTAAAACTTATGGAATTATGCAGGCACAAAATTAAAGGTTGGGGATCATTTTATGCAACAGCTATTTTGATCACTTTGAGGCCTATTTTCAACTAATTACAATGCTCAAACTAACCCAGTTCCTGGCTATTTCACTAGTATGCATTTTGTAATATCCACTGTTCCCAATAAACTGCTCATCTAACCATTAGAACTACCATTTAAGTGCCCAGAAGTCAGAAGTTTGACCAGTTTTACACTTGTCAAAAAATTCCAATTTAAAAACATTTCAAAGTAAACTAAGCATTCTAGTCACTTAAAGCAACCTTCCCTCATGTACCCAAGCCTCTCTTATGTAACATGCACTCCTTTTTGAATTCATTGTCTCAGATTTTTTTTTTTTTACCCTATTTCTCGGCTAAGAAACTACAACGAAGAATGTTCATGGTCTAGGCATCCCAGTAATTCATGCAGACCTAGTAAAAGCCCATGAAACAGAACAGGGGGCCCCTACCCTATTCTAGGAAAATCACACAAACTAACATTTCTGCCACAGACCTATTTTGAGCCTTTTTCCATCTTGAGCCTTCTAAAATCTTCCTCATATCACTATTATGTCTTCCAGTCTGTCACTTGACACCAGAAAAAAATGAACAAAACCTCCCTTAACTCCCCAAAGTTGCTGTTTAACTGAAACACATGATGAGAGATTAGCTGTTTCCATCATGCACTGTGTGCGGCACTTCCTTTTTAGTATGTACCCTCTGCACAGACCCATACTCTCATGTCTAGGCCAAAATTTTCTGCTCAGATCAGAAAATTTTGGCCTAGAATTGTGTACTCATACATGAATGAGGCTGACTGATATGACATAGCATCTGACAGCTTAGGGGTTGATCTTCATTACATTCTTATCAGATTTATAAAAGCACTTTTGATTTATATTGTCTTAACTATGCTTACATGATATGCTCATTTTTTAAGAGCCAGAGCTAGTTTAGGGCCTAAATTTATTACATTTTTTAAAAACTTGAATAGGTAATTTCACACTTTACATCTTAAGAATATTATGTATCTCATTGAAAATATATACAGATTGATGTTATGTTTTGACACTTACCATGCTCTGCATTCTGCAATATAAGCTGGCATGGCTCACTGAAGTAATTATTGCTGTTTGCCATTGAAACTAATTTTCAGGAAGCATGTCATCATTGAGTACTCATTGCTGGTAATGTATTCTAGGGAAGACAGACTATAGGTTATATTTGGTAGCAGCACTCAAACTGTTCAGTTTCCCTAAAACAATGTGCCCTGGAGAAGAGAAAGCATAACTGCATGATGCATTGTGGATAGTAAAGCTGAACTTAACATCTGAGCTTTAGTAGATAATGCCTTAAAACACTATTTACCCAGTATGTAAGCAAAAGTAATAACTATTAGTATCTTGAAGCTTTTCATTTTTTCTATTAAGTAGCTTTTCTTGATAAATAATACCACATTGTTTTGAGAAATTTTTAACCTTGTTAAGATGATAAGTTCACTAACTACCTGCAGCACCTCATTTGTGCTTTTGTATGTTGAAAGTTGTTTTTTGTCGATTGTTGTAATAGATAATGAGATGCCTTAAAAAATTGTTACTAGTTGTCACACAATTATCCCATCTTGTCATATGGAGCTGTCTTGTGGCCTTCAAGATTTAAACTGAATTTATTGTCTTGTTATTCACAAATATAATTATGAGAAATTCACAAATACTTTAACATTTTGTTTTGACAAGGATAAAAACTGTATCTTGAATAAGGTTGTCATATCTGACTACCTACCTGTTGATGGTTCAGGCAATTATCCCCGAGGCCTGATGCTGGACCAGGCATAGTTGATGGGTTGATCAGTCAGGCAGTGTATCAGCACATAGTCCAACATTATCACATTACTGGGCTTACAGCAGTTAACTGCTTGGAGCAACTTGAATATGATTTTTTTTTTTTTTTTTTTTTTGTAGGCTTGTTACTTTTTTGCATATTAATCATTCTAAATTAAAAACTATGAAATAATATACAGTAAAAATAACAGTGAATGACTTTCTCTCTGCTTGTTTCACTTTAGAATGCTGCAGATAAAATGCATTAAACTTACCTAATATAACTAATGTGACAGATTGTGTTACAATCTGTTTAAAGTGCCTTGCCACCCCTCTGAAGGATTGTTAAGAGTAGCTTATTGTAGTTATCATACAAGATGATCACTCCTTACATCAATATTGGAGCCTCTTTCTTAAGCTCAACTTTTAAAGATATGTTACTATTTTATTTTTTTATGTTTCTTGTATCTGAACTTTCAAAAGTAAGATCATCTTCCATTTTTCCTTTATGTATGGTTCTAAAATTTTGGATATTTTAATGTTAATAAAGTTTATATAGACAATTTGCATTTTATTTATAATATACATTGTAAATAATAGTACATTGTAAACAATGTTCAAAAGATACAGTATTTATTTAAAAAAAATGTCTAACGGACCACTAAGTGTTTTCATTAGGTTATCACTTAGTACAGAACTACATATGTCTGAACCTGAGAGATTGGTGACCATTACTGCTGGAATATAATTTAATTGCAAATTTGTGCTTAATCTTAATTAAATACTAGCTACATTAAGTTATTAAGGTTCACTCATTCCTTTATTAATGCCCAGTATATAAAACTACATATTCAGTAGCTGAATCAAGATATTTAGCCAAAAGTATGAAAAATTAATTTTTACATGAAACATGAATAATTGTTTGGTTAAAGCCTATTGTCTGCACATGCAATTTATCTATAAAAACATCAAGAATATTCTTATACCTAAACCAAAGTTTAATGCTTTTCCCTGAATATAATATTGTATTAATAACAGTAATTTTTTTTTTTTTTTTTCAACAAGTCGGCCGTCTCCCACCGAGGCAGGGTGACCCAAAAAAGAAAGAAAATCCCCAAAAAGAAAATACTTTCATCATCATTCAACACTTTCACCACACTCGCACATTATCACTGTTTTTGCAGAGGTGCTCAGAATACAACAGTCTAGAAGCATACACATATAAAGATACACAACATATCCCTCCAAACTGCCAATATCCCAAACCCCTCCTTTAAAGTGCAGGCATTGTACTTCCCATTTCCAGGACTCAAGTCCGACTATATGAAAATAACCGGTTTCCCTGAATCCCTTCACTAAATATTACCCTGCTCACACTCCAACAGATCGTCAGGTCCCAAGTACCATTCGTCTCCATTCACTCCTATCTAACACGCTCACGCATGCTTGCTGGAAGTCCAAGCCCCTTGCCCACAAAACCTCCTTTACCCCCTCTCTTCAACCCTTTCGAGGACGACCCCTACCCCGCCTTCCTTCCCCTATAGATTTATATGCTTTCCATGTCATTCTACTTTGATCCATTCTCTCTAAATGACCAAACCACCTCAACAACCCCTCTTCTGCCCTCTGACTAATACTTTTATTAACTCCACACCTTCTCCTAATTTCCACACTCCGAATTTTCTGCATAATATTTACACCACACGTTGCCCTTAAACAGGACATCTCCACTGCCTCCAACCGTCTCCTCGCTGCTGCATTTATCACCCAAGCTTCACACCCATATAAGAGTGTTGGTACTACTATACTTTCATACATTCCCTTCTTTGCCTCCATAGATAACGTTTTTTGACTCCACATAAACCTCAATGCACCACTCACCTTTTTTCCCTCATCAATTCTATGATTAACCTCATCCTTCATAAATCCATCCGCCGACACGTCAACTCCCAAGTATCTGAAAACATTCACTTCTTCCATACTCCTCCTCCCCAATTTGATATCCAATTTTTCTTTATGTAAATCATTTGACACCCTCATCACCTTACTCTTTTCTATGTTCACTTTCAACTTTCTACCTTTACACACATTCCCAAACTCATCCACTAACCTTTGCAATTTTTCTTTAGAATCTCCCATAAGCACAGTATCATCAGCAAAAAGTAACTGTGTCAATTCCCATTTTGAATTTGATTCCCCAAAATTTAATCCCACCCCTCTCCCGAACACCCTAGCATTTACTTCCTTTACAACCCCATCTATAAATATATTAAACAACCATGGTGACATTACACATCCCTGTCTAAGACCTACTTTTACCGGGAAGTAGTCTCCCTCTCTTCTACACACCCTAACTTGAGCCTCACTATCCTCATAAAAACTCTTTACAGCATTTAATAACTTACCACCTATTCCATATACTTGCAACATCTGCCACATTGCTCCTCTATCCACTCTATCATATGCCTTTTCTAAATCCATAAATGCAATAAAAACTTCCCTACCTTTATCTAAATACTGTTCACATATATGCTTCAATGTAAACACTTGATCTACACATCCCCTACCCACTCTGAAACCTCCTTGCTCATCCGCAATCCTACATTCTGTCTTACCTCTAATTCTTTCAATTATAACCCTACCATACACTTTTCCTGGTATACTCAGTAAGCTTATTCCTCTATAATTTTTACAGTCTCTTTTGTCCCCTTTCCCTTTATATAAAGGGACTATACATGCTCTCCGCCAATCCCTAGGTACCTTCCCCTCTTTCATACATTTATTAAACAAAAGTACCAACCACTCCAACACTATATCCCCCCCTGCTTTTAACATTTCTGTCATGATCCCATCAGTTCCAGCTGCTTTACCCCCTTTCATTTTACGTAATGCCTCACGTACCTCCCCCACACTTACATTCTGCTCTTCTTCACTCCTAAAAGATGGTATACCTCCCTGACCAGTGCATGAAATTACTGCCTCTGTTTCTTCCTTAACATTTAAAAGTTCCTCAAAATATTCTCGCCATCTACCCAATACCTCCATCTCCCCATCTACTAACTCCCCTACTCTGTTTTTAACTGACAAATCCATATTTTCCTTAGGCTTTCTTAACTTGTTTAACTTGTTTAACTTTAGTTCTTAAACTAAAACTTTGAGTAAGTACACAAGAGGTGTACACCTTACAGAGTATATTACCCTTCTGGATTAAGCATTTATAGATATAGAATATTTCAAGATATGTACAATACTCCTTTTAAAATATTCTCTATAACAAGTGACATAGTAAAATCTCAATTTAATTTACTTCAGAGTTCTAGACAAAATCCATTGTCTGGAAACAACCGAGAAATTCAAAGAACAAAAAGGTACAATGCTACGACTGGAACAATACACAACCCACACATAGAAGAGCTTACGATGACGTTTCAGACCAAAACATAAGTCGTGAGCTTCCCTCTCCTATGTGGGGATTGTGTAACAGAAGTTTTCATTATTGTTTAGGTGTGTGCTGTATAGCCCTTGTGGCTTAGCGCTTCTTTTTGATTATAATAATAATAATGTTTAGGTGTGCTAGGTAAATTTAGTATGAACTTTTCCACTGTTTTCAGAATAATCCCTCACTATGAAGATCATTACAAAATCTCATCTCATTTAATGGGCAACTGCCATTACCAAACACCCTCCGTGTCCCTCATTAGTCTGTTAAATTAAGATTTCAGTGCATAGTCAATGAGAGAACGTGTGTGCATGCGCAAGAGAGGTGTCATTTGTTAAAGGCACTTTTCACTAAGATATAGGGGTGTGGGTGTGCATGCATGTCTACATACATGCATGTATGTATGTATGTATGTATGAAATAATTCTTAGATAAGATAAAAAATTACAAAATTCAATAATAAACATACTGCAAGATAAGATAGAGAAAATATGCATTGCAAAATTATGTACAGTTTAGTAATTGTCTGACTAGGATTAGAGAAAAGATATTCTTAATATCAGTTAAATTTAAATAGTTTTAAAACCAGTTAACCTGAACCATCTCAAAAAACAAGTAAACCAGTTTGGTTGGTTATTGGCTCCAATTTAAAAATCCTTGACCACTATGGATTTTTTTGCTTCCAAATTACGATTACCTCTATCACTGGAAGGGTGGTTCCAGGAAGTCTCGCAGGCCGTACTTGTTGTGATGTTCCTTAATGACCGATTCAAGAGTGGTGGTGTGCGCCTGAGCAACAGTCTTATGAAGACGAGAGGTAAGGAAGCAAAGGAACCCTGCAGCAACAAGAACGCTTAATCCTAAAAATCCAGAGAGCACCATGAAGGTAGCACACGACTGGTACAGTGCCTCTGTTTTTGTGAAGAATTCTGTAAATTTATAAGCAAGGCAAGTAGTTAGGTAACCTGTTTGGTGTTTAGTAGACTAAAGATTGAGCCTCCATTACTTATGTTGAATGACCAACATGGGTATAGCACTAAATATAAATATTAGCAATCATTTGCTTACTTGCAGTGTTGTCACTACAGTGGACCCCCGGTTAACGATTTTAATCCGTGCAAGAGGGCTCATCGTTATGCGAAATAATCGTTATGCGAATGAATTTTCCCCATAAGAAATAATGGAAATAAAATTAATCCGTGCAAGACGCCCAAAAGTATGAAAAAAAATTTTTTTTACCACATGAAATGTTAATTTTAATACACACAAACTGAAAAAGGCATGCACAATTACATGACACTTACTTTTATTGAAGATCTGGTGATGATTGATGGGATGGGAGGAGGGGAGAGCATTATCTTCTTACTGTTTAGAAGGGGAATCCCCTTCCATTAGGACTTGAGGTAGCAAGTCCTTTTCTGGGGTTACTTCCCTTCTTCTTTTAATGCCACTAGGACCAGCTTGAGAGTCACTGGACCTCTGTCGCACAACAAATCTGTCCATAGAGCTCTGTACCTCCCGTTCCTTCAAGACTTTCCTAAAATGGGCCATAACATTGTCATTGAAATAGTCACCAGCACGGCTTGCAACAGCTGTGTCAGGGTGATTTTCATCTATAAAGGTTTGCAGTTCAACCCACTGTGCACACATTTCCTTAATCTTTGAAGTAGGCACAATGGATTCCACAACTGGCATAGGCTTCTCAGGGTTAGCCCCAAACCCTTCAAAATCTTTCTTAATTTCCATACTAATTCTCACCCTTTTTACCACAGGGTTGGCACTAGAAGCTTTCTTGGGGCCCATGGTCACTTATTTTCCAGAAACAGCACCGAAAACACTGTAATAATACGAAATATTCCGAGTGTATGCTTGGATGTTACCGCGGAGGCTGGCTGGTAAACAATGGGACGGCCGGCATATGTGAGGGCACATTGGACGCGTCTCGGACGAAAATCGGTATGCGGGTTTTTAATCGGTATGCGCGGCAAAAATTTTGCGATAAAAGTAATCGTTATGCGGAAAAATCGCTATGCGATGCCATCGTTATGCGGGGGTCCACTGTATATATAAATATCATTACGTATATAAAGTTGATATTTCAAATAATATTTACCAAATGGCAATCACTGTAACTGATAATTTTTATATGTGAAAACGCTGAAGTGCAAATATGATTAAAACATTACTCTACCTTCGGGCATGATGACAGTGATGCCTATGTTATCTCCTATACTTGTGGAAGGGCCATCAGGGGCCTGTGATGGGCCATTAGGGGCCGGTGATGATACCACTGGGTCTGAATGGGTCAATGACTCGGGCAGCGGAAGCGGTTGTAATTCAGTGCTCTCATTTACAGATTTGGCATGATGATGTAATGTGGTGCTCTCATTTGCAGCTTTGATACGATGTAATGTGGTGTTCTCATCAACAGGCTTGGTATGATGTAATGTCGTGTTCTCATCTGCAGACTTTGTATGATACAATATGCTTCTTTAATTCTTGAAATATAGTTAGCTGCATTTTTGTAAAATTGAATTACTTGAAGATTCCCCTCCCCTCCACTATTAATTTTGTATCAAAACTAATCTAGCAAGTTAATCTAGCTCTGTTTAAACTTATATAAAATAATTTATAGTGCATAACTCATTATAAGAATTTGTGTAAATTTAGTTAACTGTTAACTTGGGGGTAAGGAAGTGAAGGGCAATGATCAGGCAACCCATATTTGGATATACAGTATATTGTATTTTTACATCACAGGGTTATATACACCTCTATCTCATTTGTAATTTGTTAAACGGTCCAGGAGGGACTGAAATATCACCTAGTTTCTATTTCCAACTTGTGGACTGGTGCGTACTGTGTATAGTTACAATAATTTACCTGGTCATTCACCTTGGAAGAGTCAAAGTTTTGCAGTCCCTCAGCAAGAGAGGTTGTCCTGCTGGGCAGTAGGGTGGAGAGCGAAACATTGTGTCCCTCAGACACTTCTATGAGTCCCTCTGCATAATGTCTTGTTTTTCGCCTTCGTCTTTTCCCATGACCCGAGGGCTGGAACAAGTCTAGACAGAACTCCTGTGCAGTAAATCAAATGGAATTTTTCTTTACTTCATCAAATAGGACTTTAGTTATTTTGGCCATTACATTGTACCTTCTGAGGCTTTGTTAGCTACTTTCAAATATATTTCATGGAAAAATTTGCAGTATTAGAATCTGAGGATATGAAATGCATTCAGAGGGTAGAAGGGGTTGCCAAGGCAGGTTGGACATATAAAAAAGATGGAAAAGAATAGGATGCTCAAGAGGATACATAAATATGAGGTGGAAGGAAGGTGAGATTGGACGAGTGTGAAGAGGTTGCAAGTGGAAGGAGCTTGAGCATCCAGCAGGCATATGTGAGCATATTACATCAGGGTGAGTGAAGGTGAGGGGTTTTAGGGGTTTGACATGCTGTTAGAGCTTGAGCAATGTAACATTTATGAAAGGATTCAGGGAAACCAATTAATTGGAACCAAATCTTGAGAGTGGAAGTACAGTGCCTGCACTCTGAAGGAGGGGTGGGATATTACTATTTTATAACATTTTTGTGAAGCACCAATCCCGTGTGGGTCAGTCTGTGCAGGGAGAACTGGAGGCTCGACCCTCCATTTACTAAGAGAAGAAGCTGGGAGGTTAAAATCTGGAGGGTTATTTCATCTGTGATGTCTGTGCACAGCTGGCAAGAAAGATACTGAATGATGCCTTTTTTGGGGGGATGAAGGGGGGGAACTACCTTGGTGGGAGATAGCTGATGTTTAAAAAAAAAAATTACCACAATGATGTATAAGAAAAATATTTTAAAACATAGGGTTTGGGACTTATGATCAATAAAGCCAATGTAAAATGAATCTAAAAATAACATAACAATGGATGAAGTGATTAAACATTAAAATGCAGTGTTAAGAAACAATTTAAGTCAATGCCTTTTATTTAGCCCTTGAAATTTATGTACAAGTGAGTGCTAGTCTAAAAAATGCACATAGGAGGCATATGATGATTTGAAATAATAAACTGGGATGCTAGTACTAACTTGCAAGTCCCCCCCCCCCAAAAAAAAAAAAAGAAAGTAACCCTTTAATCGAAAAATTAGACACATGCAACATCTGGGTGTCTTTATTGTAGACATTTCACCAGTATATAAGCACCAGCCTTCTTGAATGTGCTCACAGTGCAGCAGACAAGTGTAGTAGTAGCAGCAACAGCACACACAGCAAGAGGCATTCTTGAGCTTCCCAGCACTTGGGCTTCAGCCCAACTGGGGTGTGACTTGAAAAGGATTCTGTAGTGCTTGCTGCCTTTGCACCTCTTGACATCATCTGCTGCTATGCAGCTGCCACATCCTTTGAGCCCAGTGTGGGCAGGGTTTGTGGCAGCCCAAGAAGCCTAGCTTCTCCCTCTGAGTCCTGTGGGGGCGGGGAATGGGGCTAGGCTGGGGACAGCTGGTCCCAGAGGACAAGGAGGTACTTGTACCTCCTCCCATGGCAGACATTGGTCTGAGACACCCACGACAGGGAGCCAAGGCCAGGCCACCTCTTGGAAAGGGCCAAGGCTGGGTGATTATACCAGCGAATCTACTACCTACAATGAATGTGCTCTGGAATCTTCATGACTATGGTGCTCTTCACACCAACTCCAAGGCTGAGGGACTGATTACCTCATCTTTTGTATATAGTTCTTCTGTCTTCCAATTATGCCCTTGGATTTGTATTGATAAAGCCACTGAGTGGCAAAATGTCTACAATAAAGACACCCAGATCCTGCACATGTGTAATTTTTCATCTTGTTGATATTGTATATCATTCATTTACAGCTTTTTAATCCACAAGAGATACGCATGGAAGCGATAAACAGATTTGTACTGCAGGGCAGAAACAAACACAAGGAGAGCCAAGTAGTGGGCTTAATTCTGTTTATAAACCCTTAAGGCCCATTCAGAGCAAGTAACAGACTTGACCCAGCATATCCACCTAAATGTTTGTCATTCTGTGCAAGAGTGGTGGAAACTTATGAATAACTAAAGCATTTGAAAGGGTATTGGTACAGCAGAAGCATCTCCAAAAATAAACCCAGGGTGAAGGTTCATATACGTAAATTATGTTGTGCATGAGGATCAATTTAATGAGTGTTTCTGTGAAGGTTCAAAGACAGAAAGACATTAGAAGAGGATCAGCTTAGAAATAAGGTTGCAACGGTCTCAAAACATACATTAACTACATTCTCTAACATGCCATACTCACAGGAAGGCAATCTCGAGAATCGATGCAGGCCTTAACTGTAGCGTGGATCCATAGCTGTGTCGATCCTGCCAACTTGGAGTCTAGCATAAAGGCCTCAAAGTCGAGTCGTACTTCACCTGTTTGGTCCTCCACACGATGTGGCTGCTGTGGTACAATTGATGAGAAATCTGGTAGTCGACATCTGTGCCATGAATGATTACCATTAACTCATTTTTTCACTGCTTTGCTAATATACACCAAAAAATATGCTCTGCTTATATCATTACTATTTTATAAAAAATATTTGTGATACAAATATGCCATTCCTTGCTTATAAACATATTTAGGATTGTACAATACTTGAATGAGTATAACAAAACTACAAAACTTAAGACTGTAAATGATATTTAATACCCTATGTGAATTTTCTTTTGTACAAGATTTTCATCTTGAGGCAGGTTCCTCAATGCTGGTGAGGGGATCTTGATGCAAGGAAGTGTAACTACCTTTTCTTTCCTTGGACTGAACCTGATTGCCTCCCATGTCCACAGGCACCGTATGACTTACACGGTGGAACCTCGGTTTTTGTCTTTAATTCGTTCCAATAAGTCTGACGAAAACCAAATCGACGAAAACTGAAGTAATATTTCCCATAAGAAATAATGTAAATCCAATTAATTTGTTCCAGACACCCAAAAGTATTAATAAAAAATACATTTTATAGAGAATAACTATAGTTTTACATACAGAAAACAATGATAAATAAATATAAAAGCCTAATGAAATGGATAAATGAACATTAAACATTACTTTTACTTTTACTGTATTAAAGACTCTTGTTGGTGTATGGAAAATGGCGAGGAGGGAAGAGGGAGGAGAGGGTAATGTTTGGAAGGGAAATCCCCTTCCATAAGGACTTCAGGTATCAAGTCCCTCTCTAGGGTTACTTCCCTTCTTTGTCTTTTACTGGCACTAGGACCAACTTGAGTCACTGGACCCCAGTCGCACAAAAAAATCTGTCCAGAGAGGTCTGTTTCTGGCATCTCTAAGATTTGCCTAAAATGGGACAAGGCATTGTCATTGAACATGTTGCAGACACAGCTTGCAACAGCTTTGTTAGGATGATATTTCTCCACAAAACTTTGCAACTCACTCCACTTTGCACATGTCCTTAATCACTGAAGAAGGCACATTCTCCCATCTCTCTTCCTCCTTCTCCTTCTCCTCTAAAGCAATTCTGTCATGTTTCTCGCCTTCTTTATCAAACAGTTGCCACTCGGAAGTTTCTTTGGCCCCATGGTGACTTACTTAGCAGTCGCACTCGATAAACAAGCACAAAAAACAATGGATTATTATGAAATGTTTCGTATGAATGTGTAGGATAATGTTTACTCAACGAGAAACAAAGCCAGACTGACTCAGAATGTGTGCGTGAAATGCTTTGTGTGGGTGCAGGCAGGTGGATACGGTCGGTACGGCGGACGAAAACCAAGGTGATGAACAAAAACCGAGACAAAATTTTGACGAAAAGTCGTTGAAAAACAAATTCTACGAAAACCATGGCAAACGAAAACAAGTGGTTCCATTGTATATTCAGTGATTTACCCTAAATAATAATAATAATAAAAATTTGTAATACAGTCACTCATCACTTAGCGATGTACTCGTTTACCAACGACTTGGACTTACAGCAGGCTCCTTGACCAGTATGCATACCTAAATAATGTACATTATAGCCAATTTCCTGTATTCTGTTTATTACTATTGTTACGGAGTACAGTGGACCCCCGCATAGCGACTTTAATCCGTGCAAGAGGGCTCATTGTTATGCGAAATGATCGGTATGCGAATGAATTTTCCCCATAAGAAATAATGGAAATCAAATTAATCCGTGTAAGACACCCAAAAGTATGAAAAAAAAAAAATTTACCACATGAAATGTTAATTTTAATACACACAAACTGAAAAAAGGCATGCACAATTACATGACACTTACTTTTATTGAAGATCTGGTGATGATTGATGGGATGGGAGGAGGGGAGAGAGAGTGTTAGTGTTTAGAAGGGGAATCCCCTTCCATTAAGACTTGAGGTGTCGAGTCCTTTTCTGGGGTTACTTCCCTTCTTCTTTTAATGCCACTAGGACCAGCTTCAGAGTCACGGAACTTCTTTCGCACAATATATCTGTCCATAGTGGCCTGTACCTCTCGTTCCTTTATGACTTCCCTAAAGTGTTTCACAACATTGTCAGTGTAATAATCACCAGCACGGCTTGCAATAGCTGTGTCAGGGTGATTTTCATCAAAAAAGGTTTGCACTTCAAGCCACTTTGCACAGATTTCCTTAATCTTTGTAGTAGGCAATTTCTTCAATTTCTCTCTCCCCTCCTTCGAACCAGTTTCCTCAGGTCTGGCCTCTTGCTGTTGAAGTTGATCTATCAGCTCATCAGTGGTTAGTTCTTCATTGTCCTCCTCCACCAACTCTTCCACATCATCCCCACTAACCTCCAACCCCAAGGACTTTCCCAATGCCACAATGGATTCCTCAACTGGCATAATCCTCTCAGGGTTAGCCTCAAACCCTTCAAAATCCCTTTTGTCTACACATTCTGGCCACAGTTTCTTCCAAGCAGAGTTCAAGGTCTTCTTAGTCACTCCCTCCCAAGCCTTACCTATAAGGTTTACACAATTGAGTGCCTTTTCCTCCTGAGTAATGTAGGTCCTGCTTGGCATTTTCTTCCAAAATAGGCCTGTTTCATCACAATTAAACACTTGTTCAGGTTTCAGTCCTTCACTGTCTATGTACTCCTTGAATTCCTGCACATATTTTTCAGCTGCTTTGTGGTCCGAACTGGCAGCCTCACCATGCCTTATCACACTATGTATGCCACTACGCTTCTTAAATCTCTCAAACCAACCTTTGCTGGCCTTAAATTCACTCACATCATCACTAGTTGCAGGCATTTTTTTAATTAAATCCTCATGCAACTTCCTAGCCTTTTCGCTTATGATCGCTTGAGAGATGCTATCTCCTGCTAGCTGTTTTTCATTTATCCACACCAATAAGAGTCTCTCAACATCTTCCATCACTTGCGATCTCTGTTTCGAAAACACAGTTAAACCTTTGGCAAGAACAGCTTCCTTGATTGCCTTTCTGTTGCCCACAATAGTAGCGATGGTTGATTTGGGTTTCTTATACAACCTGGCCAGGTCGGTGACACGCACTCCACTTTCATATTTATCAATGATCTCTTTCTTCATCTCTATAGTAATTCTCACCCTTATTGCTGTAGGGTTGGCACTAGAAGCTTTCTTGGGGCCCATGGTCACTTATTTTGCAGATAAAATCACCAAAAACACTGTAATAATACGAAATGTTCCGATTGTATGCTTGGATGTTACCGCGGAGGCTGGCTGGTAAACAATGCCATCAGCGGCACATGTGAGGCTGGCTAAGGGCGCACATTGGACGCGTCTCGGACGAACAGCGGTGAGCGGGTTTTTGAGCGGTATGCGAGCAAAATTTTTGCGATAAAAGCGAGCGGTATGCGGATTGAACGTTATGTGATGCCGACGGTATGCGGGGGTCCACTGTACTGTAAAAAAATATTTATATAAAATAATGCTCCATATATAATATAATTTTCCGTGTAGTATTACTGAGAGTGGACATGTATTATTCCCTGAAAGCGAAAGCGAAAGTGTTTTATTCCTAAACTATACAGTACATTATGGCATAAACATTTAAAAATATACCAGATACCAGAAATGTTATAAATGGTAGAAAGGTGGCAATAAAACAACATCAAAGATAGTTAACACAAACCCACTACCATTATAGTATGCTCCACTTAGTGACGAATTCGTTTACTAACATGGTCTTAGGAAAAAAATCCCCCCCAGTACCAACAATACCACCAGTCCGATAACATTCTTCTTTGCAAATATACAGGGTCTAAAGCCAGCAACAAACAACAAAATACCTTTCATCCGTGGACTGCTTGCAGAGGCAAAGGCAATGTTCGCGGCTTTCACTGAGACCCACATAAAGGATCACTTGGACAACGAAATATGGATCCCAGGTTACAACCTATACAGATGTGACAGAGTGAACAGGCAAAAGGGGGGGGTTGGCCTGTACATTGCAGAGTCACTTGTTTGCACAGAACTGCTAAATGCCTCAAATGATGTAGTGGAAGTTTTAGCAGTAAAGGTCGAGAACCAAAACCTAGTCATTGTGGTAGTCTACAAGCCTCCGGATGCAACATCCCAGCAATTCCAGGAACAGCTGTTAAAAATTGACCACTGTCTGGAAAATCTTCCAGCTCCTGCACCCAACATCTTGCTCCTGGGGGATTTCAACTTAAGGCACCTAAAATGGAGGAATATAGCAAATAATATTGTTGCAGTAATAACACCAGGAGGCAGCTCTGATGAAAACTCACACTCACGCGAGCTTTTAAATCTCTGCACAAAATTCAATTTAAACCAGCAAATAATAGAGCCTACTAGACTGGAGAATACACTAGACCTCATCTTCACTAACAATGATGATCTGATAAGAAATGTCACCATATAAAAAACAATATACTCAGATCACAACATAATTGAGGTTCAGTCATGTATGCGCGGAGCCCCAGACCGACATAATGATATTAGTCACGAGGGAGCATTCACCAAATTCAACTTCAATAACAAAAACATAAAGTGGGACCAAGTAAACCAAGTCCTAACCGATATAAGCTGGGAAGATATACTAAGCAACACAGACCCCAACTTATGCCTAGAACAGATTAACTCGGTGGCACTCGATGTATGCACAAGGCTTATTCCTCTAAGAAAAGGAGGAGTAGATGTAAAACAGAAAGAGACAGGCGCTCCCTTTACAGGAGACGGAAAAGAATAACAGAGCGGCTAAAAGAGGTCAATATATCTGAAATGCGCAGGGAGACACTGGTCAGAGAAATAGCAAGCATCGAACTTAAGCTAAAAGAATCCTTTAGGAGTCAGGAATCGCGGGAAGAACTAAAAGCCATATTTCTTCTCCTATGTCAAATCAAAATCGAGAACAACGTCCAGTATTGGGCCCCTACTTAAACAAGATGGGTCCTACACAGATGACAGCAAGGAAATGAGTGAGCTACTCAAGTCCCAATATGACTCAGTTTTTAGCAAGCCGCTAACCAGACTGAGAGTCGAAGATCAAAATGAATTTTTTATGAGAGAGCCACAAAATTTGATTAACACAAGCCTATCCGATGTTATCCTGACGCCAAATGACTTCGAACAGGCGATAAATGACATGCCCATGCACTCTGCCCCAGGGCCAGACTCATGGAACTTTGTGTTCATCAAGAACTGCAAGAAGCCCCTATCACGAGCCTTTTCCATCCTATGGAGAGGGAGCATGGACACGGGGGTCGTACCACAGTTACTAAAAACAACAGACATAGCCCCACTCCACAAAGGGGGCAGTAAAGCAACAGCAAAGAACTACAGACCAATAGCACTAACATCCCATATCATAAAAATCTTTGAAAGGGTCCTAAGAAGCAAGATCACCACCCATCTAGAAACCCATCAGTTACACAACCCAGGGCAACATGGGTTTAGAACAGGTCGCTCCTGTCTGTCTCAACTATTGGATCACTACGACAAGGTCCTAAAT
This sequence comes from Cherax quadricarinatus, assembly GCF_038502225.1. Classification (NCBI taxonomy): domain Eukaryota; kingdom Metazoa; phylum Arthropoda; class Malacostraca; order Decapoda; family Parastacidae; genus Cherax; species Cherax quadricarinatus. The sequence goes on along the minus strand of NC_091318.1, from coordinate 28,940,036 downwards.
GCACTAGAAGACAAAAAGAATGCAGATGTAATATATACAGACTTTGCAAAAGCCTTCGACAAGTGTGACCATGGCGTAATAGCGCACAAAATGCGTGCTAAAGGAATAACAGGAAAAGTCGGTCGATGGATCTATAATTTCCTCACTAACAGAACACAGAGAGTAGTCGTCAACAGAGTAAAGTCCGAGGCAGCTACGGTGAAAAGCTCTGTTCCACAAGGCACAGTACTCGCTCCCATCTTGTTCCTCATCCTCATATCCGACGTAGACAAGGATGTCAGCCACAGCACCGTGTCTTCCTTTGCAGATGACACCCGAATCTGCATGACAGTGTCTTCCATTGCAGACACTGCAAAGCTCCAGGCGGACATCAACCAAATCTTTCAGTGGGCTGCAGAAAACAATATGAAGTTCAACGATGAGAAATTTCAATTACTCAGATATGGTAAACATGAGGATATTAAATCTTCATCAGAGTACAAAACAAATTCTGGCCACAAAATGGAGCGAAACACCAACGTCAAAGACCTGGGAGTGATCATGTCGGAGGATCTCACCTTCAAGGACCATAACATTGTATCAATCGCATCTGCTAGAAAAATGACAGGATGGATAATGAGAACCTTCAAAACTAGGGAGGCCAAGCCCATGATGACACTCTTCAGGTCACTTGTTCTATCTAGGCTGGAATATTGCTGCACACTAACAGCACCTTTCAAGGCAGGTGAAATTGCCGACCTAGAAAATGTACAGAGAACTTTCACGGTGCGCATAACGGAGATAAAACACCTCAATTATTGGGAGCGCTTGAGGTTCCTAAACCTGTATTCCCTGGAACGCAGGAGGGAGAGATACATGATTATATACACCTGGAAAATCCTAGAGAGACTAGTACCGAACTTACACACGAAAATCACTCACTACGAAAGCAAAAGACTTGGCAGACGATGCACCATCCCCCCAATGAAAAGCAGGGGTGTCACTAGCACGTTAAGAGACCATACAATAAGTGTCAGGGGCCCGAGACTGTTCAACTGCCTCCCAGCACACATAAGGGGGAATACCAACAGACCCCTGGCAGTCTTCAAGCTGGCACTGGACAAGCACCTAAAGTCAGTTCCGGATCAGCCGGGCTGTGGTTCGTACGTTGGTTTGCGTGCAGCCAGCAGCAACAGCCTGGTTGATCAGGCTCTGATCCACCAGGAGGCCTGGTCACAGACCGGGCCGCGGGGGCGTTGACCCCCGGAACTCTCTCCAGGTAAACTCCAGGTAGGAACGGAACTCCATCGTTAAGTGAGGAGAGGCTGTATTGAAGCACATTAAATATGCATAAAAAATTAAACTGGAATATATACAGAGGAATGGACACTGCACATCTTTATTGGATACATTTCAGTCAGAGGATACTGGTCACTAAATAATACAAGACAATGAGAAAGCAGTATGTATAGAGGAGAATATATCATTGGTGATATACAGTGATGTCTACCCCTGTCTTGCTCTTTCTTTATCATTTGAGCATTTTTCCAGTACATTAGTTGGTCCTCTTTTGTCCCATGTACAACACAAGCATTGCTAGCATTATTTCAGTTGCCAGCTTTTTATGTTCTTGAACATGCATGGAAAGATCCTTCTGTTTCTCATATGTAGATTCAGTTGCAACCTTCACATAGTATAGTGTATACTCCCTCTTCATCGTTGGCATCAGAAGGATATTCTTTCTTGGGAAGGTTTGATGGAAAATGTGGCCATGACAGTTACATGGATGTTGCTTCTAGAAAGGATGTACAGTGTTGTTGACCATTTCTGGTAGAATAATAAATCTGGGTTTTTTAACCATCATTGGTCAAGGGAAGGCAGGGTTGGGGTCAACCTAGGAAAGGTTGGAGGGAGGGGGTAAAGGAGATTTTGTGTGCGAGGGGCTTGGAGTTCCAGCAAGCATGCGTGAGCGTATTTGATAAGAGTGAATGGAGGCAAATGGTTTTTAATACTTGATGTGCTGTTGGAGTGCAAGCAAAGTGTATAACATTTAAGAAGGGATTCAGGGAAACCGGCAGGCCGGACTGAGTCTTGGAGATGGGAAGTACAGTGTCTGCACTCTAAAGGAGGGGTGTTAATATTGCAGTTTTATAACTGTAGTGTAAGCACACCTCTGGCAAGACAGTGATGGAGTGAATGATGATGAAAGTTTCTTCTTTGGGCCACCCTGCCTTTGTGGGAATCGGCTGACGTGTTAATAAAAAAATAAAAATATTCGTCATTTGCATTTTCCACTACATATAATACTGTGCTTTCTCATTTTCTCGTATCAGGTGGAGTGACAAAAGTCCCAGGACTGAAACATATTCAATTAAGATACCCATTCATGCATACTGTCGATCTCGATACAGTACTTATTACCTTCATTTATGAAAACGTCTTCAATTTCAAAAGCATAATCACAGATAATGCCACTGACTACCACCCTACCTTTCTCATAACCAATCTAGGTAAATTACCCCAAGACACTACAAAAGCTACCTTCAGACTTCATAATGAGACAGCTATTAATAACTTCATAATAGCAATGACAAACCGACTGGCAAACCGAGCTAGAAATCAATACAGATACTGACGAATGTATTAATAATTTTCTAAAAAAGACCCAACACCTCTATAACATGCATTGCCCTAAAAAACTAAACAGATCACAGCTAAGAGACTGAACAGTCCCTGGCTAACACCCAGCATCCTCAAATCCAAGACACTACAAAAGCTACCTTCAGACTTCATAATGAGACAGCTATTAATAACTTCATAATAGCAATGACAAACCGACTGGCAAACCGAGCTAGAAATCAATACAGATACTGACGAATGTATTAATAATTTTCTAAAAAAGACCCAACACCTCTATAACATGCATTGCCCTAAAAAACTAAACAGATCACAGCTAAGAGACTGAACAGTCCCTGGCTAACACCCAGCATCCTCAAATCCATAAATATAAAGCACTTATATGAGAAACAGTACAGAATGTGCCAAATAACCAGAGACCAAACAAAACATTACTCGTCAATCCTAACCAGTCTGACAGGAACAAAAAAATTGTATTATGAGAACAGATTACTTACCTGGAGTTTACCTGGAGAGAGTTTCGGGGGTCAACGCCCCCGCGGCCCGGTCTGTGACCAGGCCTCCTGGTGGATCAGCGCCTGATCAACCAGGCTGTTGCTGCTGGCTGCACGCAAACCAACGTACGAGCCACAGCCCGGCTGATCAGGAACTGACTTTAGGTGCTTGTCCAGTGCCAGCTTGAAGACTGCCAGGGGTCTGTTGGTAATCCCCCTTATGTGTGCTGGGAGGCAGTTGAACAGTCTCGGTCCCCTGACACTTATTGTATGGTCTCTTAACGTGCTAGTGACACCCCTGCTTTTCATTGGGGGGATGGTGCATCGTCTGCCAAGTCTTTTGCTTTCGTAGTGAGTGATTTTCGTGTGCAAGTTCGGTACTAGTCCCTCTAGGATTTTCCAGGTGTATATAATCATGTATCTCTCCCTCCTGCGTTCCAGGGAATACAGGTTTAGAAACCTCAAGCGCTCCCAGTAATTGAGGTGTTTTATCTCCGTTATGCGCGCCGTGAAAGTTCTCTGTACATTTTCTAGGTCGGCAATTTCACCTGCCTTGAAAGGTGCTGTTAGAGTGCAGCAATATTCCAGCCTAGATAGAACAAGTGACCTGAAGAGTGTCATCATGGGCTTGGCCTCCCTAGTTTTGAAGGTTCTCATTATCCATCCTGTCATTTTTCTAGCAGATGCGATTGATACAATGTTATGGTCCTTGAAGGTGAGATCCTCCGACATAATCACTCCCAGGTCTTTGACGTTGGTGTTTCGCTCTATTTTGTGGCCAGAATTTGTTTTGTACTCTGATGAAGATTTAATTTCCTCATGTTTACCATATCTGAGTAATTGAAATTTCTCATCGTTGAACTTCATATTGTTTTCTGCAGCCCACTGAAAGATTTGGTTGATGTCCGCCTGGAGCCTTGCAGTGTCTGCAAAGGAAGACACGGTGCTGTGGCTGACATCCTTGTCTATGTCGGATATGAGGATGAGGAACAAGATGGGAGCTAGTACTGTGATATGAAAAAGGCCTGGAAAACCCTATCTGAAATTCTAGGAACTAAAAAGTTTTCAGGAAACAGAACAATCAAACTAACAAAACCAGATGAACCCCAACTCCCACCTACTGAAACTGCGAACATGACTCAATGCTTTCTTCTCCACCACAGGAAAAAAAAAAAAGCCCGGTGAGCAAAATCTCAACCTCAAACACCCCCTGGTTGATCAGGCTCTGATCCACCATGAGGCCTGGTCACAGACCGGGCCGCGGGGGCGTTGATCCCCGGAACTCTCTCCAGGTAAACCCCACCTAACGACTACCTCACTGGCATCTACCAGAACACACTATCCCTAGCTCCGACCAACCCAACAGAAGTCTCACTTATTATCAACACACTAAAGAACAAGACAGGAGATTTAAATACCTTACCACCCTTTATATACAAAAAAGCTTCTCAAGTGCTGTCACCAATTATTGCAACTAACAAATCCATCGACTCCTCTACCTTCCCCTCTCGTAGCTCCATCTGTGTACACATTGGCTTCTGTTGCTAAGATATGACTTCAGATAGATGAGGAGTGTACTCTTATACCATAATGTGATAATTTTATTTGCAATAAATCATGGTCAGCTGTATCAAAAGCTTTACGTAGATCAATGAAGATCCCAATGGGACTTCTTTTTCCTCGAGTGCAGTGTATATTAGTTCTAGCATGTGTATAATAGCATCATTCGTGTTTTTGTTAGGCCTGAACCCAAACTGACGGGTTGAGTATGTTGTGGGAAATGAGGTAGGAATAGTTCTGCCTATAAATTAATTTTTCAAAGATTTTAGAGAGAAGGGGTAAGTTAGATATTGGCCTATAGTTATTCAGGTCTGTTTGATCTCCTCCTTTATGTATCGGGGTGACCCTTGCTATTTTGAGAATTGAGGGGAAGATTTTTAGATTTTGCCACCGAAGTGGCTAGTTTATTGTGCACCCCATATCCATCCTGTGGACGGTAGCGCGAGAGCATGTGGATACACAAAAGGCCTAGGAACTAGGCCCCAAAGGGTTAACAGGAATACATATGGATTTATATCTACATATCTATCAACTATATCTACATATCATATCAACTGCTCCTGGAGAGGATGGTATAACCTATGATATTCTCAGAACTCTAAGGCACGTGCCTGATAACCCTTTGTTGGCACTGTATAATCTCAGTTACATTGAGGGCGTTCTTCCTACTTCCTGGACCAATAGTCTCATTGTGCCTATCCCTAAGCCCCAACAGCCTGATACATTTAGGCCGATCTCCTTAACTAGTTGTCTTTGCAAAACTTTTGAAAGAATGATGCTTAACAGATTGTACTACAGAATCAGACATCAACTTTCCCCCTACCTCTATGGGTTCATGAAAGGTAAAAGTGTGCAGAACTGTATTTCCACCTTTCTCACTGCACACATCTCTACTAGTTTTACCACTTTTCTTGATCTAAAATCTGCATTTGATATTGCAAACAGAACCGTTATACTACATGAACTAGCCAAAATGAATATTGGTGGTAGCTTACTCTGCTGGATAATAGGATACCTGTCAAATAGAGTATCCTCTGTCCTTTACCAAGGCTTCAGAAGTGATTCTAAAGAAATGTCTTTAGGTACACCGCAGGGAGGAGTTCTTAGTCCCATGCTATTTAATATTCTGATTAATGCTCTCCTAAATGCTCTACCTGCCTCACCTAAACATATAGCTATAAGCTATGCTGATGATATCATGATCCATACAACAGGGCATAAGAAGATGAATACCATTCTTAATGAAGTTCAAGCAATTTGTAATCGACTAGGCCTCATAATATCTTCCTCTAAAACAAAGATATTAACAAGCAAACGACATCCCCCACCCATCTATTTGCAGGGTGAAATCATTAGCTACGTTAAAACTTACAGATATCTTGGTGTAGATGTACCCTTTAACAAATCCACTATACCACAACTAAACAAGAAATGTAAAGCTAGGCTAAATGCTCTCAAAGCTGTTGCTGGCTACAGTCCCAACTATGGTGCTAATGTGAGAATCGTGAGAATGATGTACACAGCCTATGTTAGGTCCTTAATTGATTATGCTGCTCCCATGTTGATATTAGCTAGAGAAAGTTCCCTCCGACCCTTGGAGTTAATGCAAAATGAAGCTCTCAGGACTATTCTTGGCTGTCCCAGATCTACAAAAGTTCTTAACATGAGGAAGGAGCATGGTATTTCTAGTATCAGTGATAGGATTGTTGAAATTAACACTGTACTCGGTATTAGAATGTTGAGAAACGAACCAGACACTGTCACAGTGAATCTTACCAAGTGTCTAGAGGTAAATACGCACAGATCTAAATGGATTGTGAAAACGTGCAATTGCATTAAGTTTTATAACCTGCATGAACTGTATCACTGTAGGCAACAAGAGCATTTCACCCCTCCATGGAAGATGTGTTCATTTAATATCACATACCTACAAGTCCCTCCCAAGAAGCTCATTGCTAGTAATCCCTTCCTTAAATCTCTTGTTAGAGCAACTGCTCAAGAAGAAATTTTTCGCCTAGCTGGTAGTAATAAGTTATCACAAGTTATATACACTGATGGATCTAAACAGGAGTCTTCTGGCAGGGCTGCATCTGCTCTTGTTGCCACATCCCTAGTTAAGAACGATAATAAATTTGTTGAGTTAGGCATAAGAATTAACAACTGGGCGTCTACACTGCAAACTGAATTGTTTGCAATCCTAATGGCGCTAAAGCTAACCTATGACACTGAGCTTGACTCTATCATCATTACTGATTCTATGTCATCATTGAAGGCTCTTGGCTCATATAATGACTCCAACAACATGCTCATTGGGGAAGCCAGGTATAGATACTCAAAAATTAGGGACAAAGGAATTAATGTACAATTGCTATGGATCCCATCACACATTGGATTACTCCTTCATGATAAAGTTGATATGTTAGCCAAGAAGAGTATCCAGAAGGAGAACGTAGAATATAACTTTGGTATAACTGTGTCTAGCATTAGGAATAATATTAGGAGAGAAGTAAATAATGAAGATGATTGTTATAGGAATGCAGTTAGAAGCCTGAGTAGATCTATAACCCACTATGATAACATGAACGTAGATAAGTATGTTTATGGAGCAACTTGCAATGTGAACAGACTGACTGATGTTGTAGTGGCCAGGCTTAGGCTTAGTTACAAGTACTTCTGGCAGTTTGGGAGACACACAGATGATGATCAAACTAAATGTAAATTATGTGATCAGACATATGGTCACTCTCTTGAACACTATGTGCTTAATTGTCCACTTATTGAGGAATACAGAGACAGACAGTATAATAACCTATGTGACATGTCAAGATATCTTATTAATGCAAATAAGATACCAGATATACTAAGCAAATTTCCTAAATTTCCTTATAACAGATAAGTGAACTATAGATATGTAGATATAAATCCACATGTATTCCTGTTAACCCTTTGGGGCCTAGTTCCAAGGCCTTTTGTGTATCCACATGCTCTCGCGCTACCGTCCACAGGATGGATATGGGGTGCACAATAAACTAGCCACTTCGGTGGCAAAATCTAAAAATCTTCCCCTCAATTCTCAAAATAGCAAGGGTCACCCCGATACATAAAGGAGGAGATCAAACAGACCTGAATAACTATAGGCCAATATCTAACTTACCCCTTCTCTCTAAAATCTTTGAAAAATTAATTTATAGGCAGAACTATTCCTACCTCATTTCCCACAACATACTCAACCCGTCAGTTTGGGTTCAGGCCTAACAAAAACACGAATGATGCTATTATACACATGCTAGAACTAATATACACTGCACTCGAGAAAAAAAAAAGTAGTCCCATTGGGGATCTTCATTGATCTACGTAAAGCTTTTGATACAGCTGACCATGATTTATTGCAAATAAAATTATCACATTATGGTATAAGAGTACACTCCTCATCTATCTGAAGTCATATCTTAGCAACAGAAGCCAATGTGTACACAGATGGAGCTACCTCTTCCACACCACCAATTACAGTCGGTGTCCCACAGGGAAGTGTCCTTGGCCCATTTCGTTCTCATTTACATAAACGACCTACCAAATGCATCTCAACTACTCAAACCCATACTATTTGCAGATGACATTACATACGTCTTCTCTCACGTGTGTGTGTGTGTGTGTGTGTGTACTCACCTAGTTGAGGTTGCGGGGGTCGAGTCCGAGCTCCTGGCCCCGCCTCTTCACTGATCGCTACTAGGTCACTCTCCCTGAGCCGTGAGCTTTATCATACCTCTGCTTAAAGCTATGTATGGATCCTGCCTCCACTACATCCCTTCCCAAACTATTCCACTTACTGACTACTCTGTGGCTGAAGAAATACTTCCTAACATCCCTGTGATTCATCTGTGTCTTCAACTTCCAACTGTGTCCCCTTGTTACTGTGTCCAATCTCTGGAACATCCTGTCTTTGTCCACCTTGTCAATTCCTCTCAGTTGATTGATTTCCCTTAATCTCTCCTTGTAGGACATACCTCTTAGCTCTGGGACTAGTCTTGTTGCAAACCTTTGCACTTTCTCTAGTTTCTTTACGTGCTTGGCTAGGTGTGGGTTCCAAACTGGTGCCGCATACTCCAATATGGGCCTAACGTACACGGTGTACAGGGTCCTGAACGATTCCTTATTAAGATGTCGGAATGCTGTTCTGAGGTTTGCTAGGCGCCCATATGCTGCAGCAGTTATTTGGTTGATGTGCACTTCAGGAGATGTGCCTGGTGTTATACTCACCCCAAGATCTTTTTCCTTGAGTGAGGTTTGTAGTCTCTGGCCCCCAAGACTGAACTCCGTCTGCGGTCTTCTTTGCCCTTCCCCAATCTTCATGACTTTGCACTTGGTGGGATTGAACTCCAGGAGCCAATTGCTGGACCAGGTCTGCAGCCTGTCCAGATCCCTTTGTAGTTCTGCCTGGTCTTCGATCGAGTGAATTCTTCTCATCAACTTCACGTCATCTGCAAACAGGGACACCTCAGAGTCTATTCCTTCCGTCATGTCGTTCACAAATACCAGAAACAGCACAAGTCCTAGGACTGACCCCTGTGGGACCCCGCTGGTCACAGGTGCCCACTCTGACTGTGTGTGTGTGTGTGTGTGTGTGTGTGTGTGTGTGTGTGTGTGTGTGTGTGTGTGTGTGTGTGTGTGACTCAACAATCAATATTTGCAACAATAACTCATTACAGTTGTGACCGGGTGTGGAGGTGTGAATTGCTCATTATAATTTGTTCATGATTGTAGCCATGTATAAACGTAAGTAACCATTCTTACAGGATTCATTACCTTTGTAACTTGTGAGTTCATTACCTTTATACCTAGTTCAGCTATCAAAACTTTGGGGGCCCAGTCCCTGGACCCATTACGTACCTCTGTAATCTGTAAATACCTTTGTAACTTGTCATGATTGTGACCAGACCTACCTGGAGTTTATTACATTTATAAATTGTGAGTTCATTACCTTTGTAAATTGTGAGTTCATTAACTCTGTAACTTGCTCAGCTATCAAAACTTTGGAGTCCAGTCCCTGGACCCATTATGTACCTCTGTAATCTTTTGACTACCGCCCACAGGATGGGTATGGTGTGACTACCGCCCACAGGATGGGTATGGTGTGACTACCGCCCACAGGATGGGTATGGTGTGACTACCGCCCACAGGATGGGTATGGTGTGACTACCGCCCACAGGATGGGTATGGGGTGACTACCGCCCACAGGATGGGTATGGGGTACACAATAAACATAGTAAACGTACACTCACCCAAGCCCAGTCATACTAGCCAATACTGTAAATATTAAATTACAGAAAATATCTACCTGGATGATGATTAACAAGCTTACTCTCAATATTGACAAAACCTATTTCATTCAGTTTGGGAACAGAGCTACAAATGTTCCTCTTAACATAATGATAAACGGATCACCTATCACAAAACTCACAGAGGGAAAATTCTTAGGAATCCACCTTGATAATATCCTCAAATTTCAGACACGTGTATACAACAAATTTCCAAGAAAGTCTCCAAGACCATAGGCATACTATCAAAGATACGGTACTATGTTCCACAATAAGCTCTCCTTGCCCTGTATCACTCACTTATTTACCCCTATCTCACCTATGGAATTTGTGCATGGGGCTCAACAACAATGAATTATCTCAGACCATTAATTACCCAACAAAAGGCTGCAGTCAGAATGATAAATTCCCACTCCAGCCACACTCCACCAATATTCAAAATTCTATACTTACTCATCGTACAAAACTTCCATACTTATTGTTGTGCCTACTACATACATAGAACACTAAACTCAGATATAAACCCTCCCCTCAAACTTCTCCTTACCAACCTCAACAGAACACATGACCATAAGTCCATAACACAAGGCACAGAACACTCTTTGATGTTCCTCGTGTCCATCTCACACTATGTAAAAACTCAATGCACATAAAAGGCCCAAAAATTTGGAATTCATTACCAGTGAATACCAAAGAAACACTGTATATCAATTCAAGACTTCTAAAAAAAACCACCTACTCACCCAAAACTAAATACACAGTACTTAATTTATCTTAACAAATCACTTTCTACTGCCTCAAAATATCATTACTCACTGTGTTACTTCCCTAGTCTTAGGACCCCATAAATAAATGCTCAAAGATCAATAAATTTTCATATCTAATCTAATGTAAATATTGAATAACTTATATTTCATAAATGTATAACTTAGTTGTATAATTAGAGAAACCTTACCAAACTATGTTATTATAGCATTAACTAGTAAAATAATCCATTCTCCTGAATGCACTGTAACTCATCTAATGACCATATGAACTGTTACTGCACTACAGATCATTGATTAGATCTGATTAATAAATTGTACGACTACATATAGTAAATTAATCATTTTGTTATATTATTGACTGTAATGTTACAAAACTGTAAAACTATAATGCTTCAAAATTGAAAAGTTCAAATTTCATTGTTTAAAATACTCAACTGTACTTGATATTGTAAATTATTTACTGTAACTGTTCTATTAATCTTAAGTTAATTTTAAGCCTGCCCATAATGCTCTGCATATAAGGGGCTTTTGACATTTACACTCAACTACTATAATACTTTGTACAGCTATGTATCATGTCTTAATAAACTATTATTATTATTAAATAAAGCAGTACTGACCCGTCCTTCACCAGGGCCACGTGACCAGGGGCATAAGGGGCTGTAGGGTCACTGGACACCGTCACCTCCATCAACTTTACATACTTCCATCCTGCATAAATACAAAAATAATATCCATATATAAACTACAGTATATTGTTTTTGCAAAGGAATATGTGTAAAAAATCCATTGCTATTGTTTACAATACAATAGATTTACAAACAGTTATTACCAGTATAATGGGAAGTTCAATTCCTGTATTCATTATGTACGTCTGTAATATTTTGACTACTGTCCACAGGTCGCAAGTCAAAATACTACAGGCCGTTTTTTTTTCGTAACAGGTGATCTAGCATGTGTGGGGAGTGCTGGTTGTTTCCAGTAGGTGGGAGTGGTAGGTTTTTGCCAGTGTGGAGAGTGCTGGTTGTTTCCAGTAGGTGGGAGTGGTAGGTTTTTGCCAGTGTGGGGAGTGCTGGGTGTTTCCAGTAGGTGGGAGTTGTAGGTTTTTGCCAGTGTGGGGAGTGCTGGTTGTTTCCAGGAGGTGGGAGTGGTAGGTTTTTGCCAGTGTGGGGAGTGCTGGGTGTTTCCAGTAGGTGGGAGTGGTAGGTTTTTGCCAGTGTGGGGAGTGCTGGGTGTTTCCAGTAGGTGGGAGTTGTAGGTTTTTGCCAGTGTGGGGAGTGCTGGTTGTTTCCAGGAGGTGGGAGTGGTAGGTTTTTGCCAGTGTGGGGAGTGCTGGGTGTTTCCAGTAGGTGGGAGTGGTAGGTTTTTGCCAGTGTGGGGAGTGCTGGGTGTTTCCAGTAGGTGGGAGTGGTAGGTTTTTGCCAGTGTGGGGAGTGCTGGGTGTTTCCAGTAGGTGGGAGTGGTAGGTTTTTGCCAGTGTGGGGAGTGCTGGGTGTTTCCAGTAGGTGGGAGTTGTAGGTTTTTGCCAGTGTGGGGAGTGCTGGTTGTTTCCAGGAGGTGGGAGTGGTAGGTTTTTGCCAGTGTGGGGAGTGCTGGGTGTTTCCAGTAGGTGGGAGTGGTAGGTTTTTGCAAGTGTGGGGAGTGATGGGTGTTTCCAGTAGGTGGGAGTGGTAGGTTTTTGCCAGTGTGGGGAGTGCTGGGTGTTTCCAGTAGGTGGGAGTGGTAGGTGTTTTGCCAGTAGGTGGGAGTGGTAATGTGGGGAGTGCTGTGTGTTTCCAGTAGGTGGGAGTGGTAGGTTTTTGCCAGTGTGGGGAGTGCTGGGTGTTTCCAGTAGGTGGGAGTGGTAGGTTTTTGCCAGTGTGGGGAGTGCTGGGTGTTTCCAGTAGGTGGGAGTGGTAGGTTTTTGCCAGTGTGGGGAGTGCTGGGTGTTTCCAGTAGGTGGGAGTGGTAGGTTTTTGCCAGTGTGGGGAGTGCTGGGTGTTCCAGACGATGGGATACGTAATAAAGCAATCTGAATAAACCGCTATACGAGTCTCTTAGGATTTTTGGGTATCATTGCCACATGGTCTGACCTTTGGTCAAGCTTCCCAAACCGACATGGAAATATTACCGAGCTATTAAAAACAGTGAGTAAGGACAAATATAAAGTAGGTAAATAGAAGTTTGCAAAATACAATGTCTTCATATGAAACATTTAACGGGCTGTTATTTAACACTCAACTATCAACTACTGTAGTGGACAGTTGCTCTCTACAACACAAACTCTTCATGAAGGAAAATTTAAAAAAAAAGTGAAAATTACAAAATGCTGCATGTTAAAACTACGTAAAAATAAATCCATTATGGTTATTTCTCCCTTCCCGGGAGGTTCCTTGATACCACCGAGGTGCTCTTGGTCCAAGGAATCAGATCCGATCTATTCTTACATGGATTAAACCCAACTGCATCTCATTTACCAGGTTCTATAATCCCTAATGGTTTAGCTCTCCCATGAACATAGAAATAATAACTTAGTGATTTTTCCCAGAATTAGAAATACAGGATTATTTACAATTAATCAGAAAATTATTATTATTCTTTCAGTGGATACTGTAGTAGGTGTCAGAACTTCATATCTCCTGCAAGGAACTTTTCTGTCCTCACCCATCTCCACTAAAAAAGTTCTTAGATTCTCTAGTTACACTGATTCTTCAAACCAAGAATTTCCACCATCAATAATCTCTTGTGTTCTTTGCACTCTTTAATAGTCCTTTGAGTTCTTCAGTGTTATATTGTTATATTCACTGTTCTTTGGTGTTCTGTTATGTTCTTCACTGACCCCTTGCGTTCTTTACTGTTGGTTAACATTCTATGTGCTCCACACACTATACTACTCCACTATACTACTGCTTAAATGTTTTAAATACTACCAGTATAATCATTAACATAACTTATATAATGTGGCTGATAGATTGGCATCGACTTACTTGAGTGGGTGTTAATCCTGGCCCTCAATTGTAGTCGGGAGCCAATAGGAACAGCTTGGTCGACAGGGGTGTGACTACTGCCAGAGCGAGCGTTCATCTCCCTGTACAGTGCCACTTCATATTCGAGGCGACCAGGAGACTCTTCCACCACTCCTGATACTCGCCCCGTTGATGGCCTGCGTTGTTTATTCAGGTATATTACATAATTTTAAAGGATTAATATTATCTTGCACTAATGTGTGTGTGTGTGTGTGTGTGTGTGTGTGTGTGTGTGTGTGTGTGTGTGTGTGTGTGTGTGTGTGTGTGTGTGTGTGTGTGTGTGTGTGTGTGAATTATCTATGGTAACAAGGTCAAAGTGAATTATTTTCTTTTGTTGAATATTGTTAGAACACATGAAAATAAATGCAAGAACTGGTCGAGGGAGGTTACATGCACAGCTTTAAGAATAAGTATGACAGAACCTACAAGGATAGGTTTCCTTGAACGCAGGCGAGAGATACACGATAATATACACTTGGAAGGTCCTGGAGGGATTGATATCAAACCTGCACACGAAAATCACTTCATATGAAAGCAAAAGACTCGGCAGGAGATGCAACATTTCCCCGATGAAAAGCAGGGGCGCCACGAGTACACTGAGAGAACACAATAAGTGTCCGGGGCCCAAGACTTTTCAATTGCCTCCCAGCATACATAAGGGGGATTACCAATAGACCCCTGGCTTTCTTCAAGAAGGAACTGGACAGGCAACTAAAGTCAGTACCTGACCAACCGGGCTGTAGTTCGTACTTCAACTTGCGTGCGGCCAGCAGTAACAGCCTGGTTGATCAGACCCTGATCCACCATGAGGCCTGGTCTCAGACCGGGCCGCGGGGGCGTTGACCCCCGAAACCCTCTCCAGGTAAACTCCAGGTAGGAGTGAGCACTGTCATGACTAACCAAATGTTGGAGCCACGACCCAAGACTACCCCATTTTACCATAGATAAGAACAAAATTATACTTACATGGGTAAAATAAAACAAACGCTGATTGGTACTATACATTTCAACCTCACATTGAGGCCCCCTTCAATAGACTTATAAAATGTCCCACAAGGAAAGTGCTTTGATGCTGGCGCGTCTCTCGATCCAAGAAACTGAACGTATCTTCCTCTCCCATTATAATCTGAATGTCTCCCATTCCCAGAGATTTATGGTTTAACACTCATTAAATTAAAAAAAAATCTTTTGAAAAGGGCATATTTTTAATTTATCTGCAGTCCAGTTCAAGGCATGAGGAACACTAAAAAATAAGTTACAATACTGTGGCTAGAATAATTCACAACCCACCAGTTGTATAAGAAAACAGGCGGTGGTTTTGGGTAGTGCTGAACCATTATTAAATCACATTGATAGGCCAAGATGGGCCAAATTGTCATCCGGCTTTCAGGTTTAATTTGTGGATTAGCTGGAAAAATCTACTGAATTCTTGTTTCTTTTCTATAACTTCATAACTTCAGTGAAAGGAAGAAACTCACAGTGCTCCAGCAAAGCCAGCTGCTCTGTTCTCTATGATGGTGGGTGAGGCTGGCTTACACATGATGATCACCTCCTGGTCAGTAGCCAAGACAACACCTTCCAGCTGAGGGAACCACACTCGCAGTGTCACGTACCCCTGAAACCAGACACTTGTTACAAACACTCCAAAGCCACAAGCTTGAACATACTCCTGGTTTCAACTCGAATCTTATCGATGCTACTAAGAGACTCTTGATCCAAAGAATTTGAGCTATCTTCCCATTCAGTAGATCACACTATCACCTCCCATTCATGTGTACTGTATAATTCCCATCCGTTTAACGTTCCCCATAAATATAATAATAATAATAATAATCTTACCTCTTGTAGACCGGCTACAGTAACTCCTGGGCCCGCTCATGCATATTCTTGAAAACGTGTTTATTTCTAGGACTTTACTTAATACGTTCCATATACCCACACTGATACCGAGAAAACACTTCTTAACGTCCCTGTGGTTCATCTTCATCCTTTGCTGTCATGTTGAAAATGATATAAAATACCGACAAGCACGATAAGACAACACAATAAGTGTCAGGGGCCCAAGACTGTTCAGCTGCCTTCCAGCATACATAAAGGGGATTACCAATAGACCCCTGGCTGTCTTCAAGCAGGCACTGGACAGGCACCTAAAGTCAGTACCTGACCAGCCGGGCTGTGGTTCGTATGTCGGGTTGTGCGCGGCCAACGGTAACAGCCTGGTTGATCAGGCCATGATCCACCATGAGGCCTGGTCACAGACCGGGCCACGAGGGCGTTGAACCCCGAAACCCTCTTCAGGTATACTCCAGGTATATGCAAGTGCAACAGCTGCCATGTGAGTCCCCTGGCTCCCTCTCCTCACATCTCAAACAGCCTCTTCCTGATTATTTTGTGTCTTCAAATTTCCACTGGTGAAACACACACCTTATCATTTGTCAGCTTATAGAGCTTTACACTAACACTTAACTACTGTGCGAGTCTCTTAGACGCCTTTAACACCCGAGTGCTATGGAAGTATTATACTCACCTTACACTGACATCTGAGAGTCCGTCCATGGGGAAAAGCTAAACCTGAATGGGGTTATACAGCGTTTGAGTTTGATCAAAAGAAAGGGGTACTAGCACTAATACCTTGAAGAGTTCTCCATTAGTATAAAGGCATTCTACACCTTGAAAAGATTGAAAAGAACATCCAAGCAAAATGTTCCATCACTCGTGTTCCCCTGAGAACACTGCTGACAGTGCCTTCCTCGCCACAGTCCCCTGAGAACACTGCTGACAGTGCCTTCCTCGCCACAGTCCCCTGAGAACACTGCTGAGAGTGCCTTCCTCACCACAGTCCCCTGAAAACGCTGCTGACAGTGCCTTCCTCACCACATTTCCCTGAGAACACTGTTGACAGTGCCTTCCTCACCACATTTCCCTGAGAACACTGACAGTGCCTTCCTCACCACAGTCCCCTGAAAACACTGCTGACAGTGCCTTCCTCGCCACAGTCCCCTGAAAACACTGCTGACAGTGCCTTCCTCGCCACAGTCCCCTGAAAACACTGCTGACAGTGCCTTCCTCGCCACAGTCCCCTGAGAACACTGCTGACAGTGCCTTCCTCACCACAGTCCCCTGAGAACACTGCTGACAGTGCCTTCTTCGCCACAGTCCCCTGAAAACATTGCTGACAGCGCCTTCCTCACCACATTCCCCTGAGAACACTGCTGATAGTGCCTTCCTCGCCACAGTCTCCTGAAAACACTGTAGTCTCCCTCAACACATTACCCAGTGAACACAGTCTCGTACACACTCGAGTGACGTCTCTAAAAATACAATGATTGTCCCTTGGTCCCAAGGACAATAAACATTAAATGTGTAAAACTCTGGTTACTTCCGCTAGGGGGCGGCGCACCCTTTCATCTGCATGTGCGTCAATATAATTAATCTGAGGTGAGGTGAGGAAGGGGAGTCTTGTTACAGTCAAGGAAGTGGGTTTATAAAGAAGCCATTACATGTATGTCACCTCACTAATGGGACCACCATAGCCAGTAATGCTATAGAAATATCTTCTCCACGTTCCTAAAGCTATTTTATTAAATGTAAGTTTATTCAGGTCTAGGAACACAAATACAATTACATAAATTATCATACGTAGCAGCATATGTGTAGATTACCTTGGATTACCAAAGTCAGACAAGGCGACTTATTTCCATTGGGGTCCTTGTAGTATCTTATTATTTAAACCTTAAAAGTTAAAACAGCTAAGTAACTGAGCTATATGAAAAGCAGTGTATATCCCATATATATTATAATGCAATAAGCAAAACAACCAATGAAAAAATAGTGAGCTTCTAAGTGCTTTCGTGATTTCTCACATTTTTTCACAGTGGTTTTGCATATTGTGATATCACCTGATTTCCTGCCATTTCCCAGACGTTTTCCAATAATAATGAAAGTAATATAGTTTAACAATGTAGTATATCTAATTTTGATAATAAAAAAGTGAAGATGAGGTATACACTCACGTCTTTCTTGACGACGCCACACCTGGAGAGGTCCGTCACCAGCAGGTTGTAGACCAGACCTGATGTCTCCCTCGAGTCCTGACGTATCTGACACTTCTGGTCACTGCTCGTGTGTGTCCACACGTACATAGGGTCCAGCAGGAGGGTGAGGTGTTACAAATGGAATACATCAGTATCAAACATCAGCACTTGCAAACCAGGTATATGACACCAATGCACTGAAGTGGTGAATAAAATCCCAGGACTGAAACCTCTCCTAATATAATATCTTAAGTGTCTGCACATATAGCCTTCCCTCATAAGTACTGTTATGAAACTAGAAGAAAGTGAATTAATGTATTAATAACGCCAGAAAATACCACTGTAAATACTTGTCATTAATTTTTTCAGTCTTTCACGGGGGAGTATTTGAAAACATTGACGATGAAGGTTTCGATCCAGTGAACTTGAGCTAACTTTCCCTTATTAATATTACATTCATGGGGAAACACGAAACCCACAGGGGTCATACAGAGCCTCGGGAAATGGAAGGCATTCAGGCTTGATTCAAAGAACTGAAGCACTGGTCCAATTTCTTAAATCAAGAGCCCCCTCCTCACCAACATCAAGGATCATTCTTTAAGGGAATCAAACTTTAATGCCTCACATTCCCAGCACCTGTATGATTATTGTAATTATTATAATAATTTGGGAGCGCTAAATCCGTAGGATTATACAGCGCCTGTGGGGGGGGGGTGGAAGGTATTCAGGGTCAGTTCAGATTAAGAGTCCCTCACCAGTATGAGCCCTATAGGCTCATACTGGTGCTCATACAGTATGAGCCCTATAGGCTCATACTGGTGCTCATACAGTATGAGCCCTATAGGCTCATACTGGTGCTCATACAGTATGAGCCCTATAGGCTCATACTGGTGCTCATACAGTATGAGCCCTATAGGCTCATACAGTATGAGCCTATAGGCTCATACTGGTGCTCATACAGTATGAGCCCTATAGGCTCATACTGGTGCTCATACAGTATGAGCCCTATAGGCTCATACTGGTGCTCATACTGTATGAGCACTATTGGCAAAAAGTTTCTCCGTGAAAAATAACAATTTGCCATGTTAATGAGGTGATCGAAACAGAGGCCTTCCCCATTTTTCTCAGCTATACACAGCCCAGCTATACTGACCCATACGATTTTGCGTTGTTTTTTTTCCGATATTAAGTCATGGGTGTGTGAATCCCTCATTATCATGTGAACCGCTAAACCGTGTCGTTTTTTCAGCACAAGAAGTTATGGAGGCTCGATCCTCTGACTGCTAACCGCAACCCAGTCTTTGGTTAGCCAAATTGTTGGTATATCTGACTCACGAAATCGTAATGACAAGATTGCAAACAAACCATACCACGGGTGGGGTTTGCAATCGTGTCATTACGATTTCTTGAGTCGACCGCGGGTTCAAACCCCACCCGTGGTATGGCTTGTTGGTATATACCTTAAAAATATTCGAATCCTAGAATTGCTTGAGTCAGACTGTGTATTGATCAGCACACTCACCTGAAGGGATCAGCTCTCTTGTCGTCAGCGAAGAGCGGGTGTCCTCTGAACCCCGCTGGCTTCATCAGTTTAGCAGAGAGCCTTTGGCTTTTGCTTCCTACCAGCCCTGCTTCCTCGCCCACTGCCTCGTCACCGAAGTCACACTTTATATCTGCCACTGTGGATTAATGCCGTGAGAAATTTGTATTAATTATCGGAGAGTGTGAGGAGTAAGTCACTATACCTGGCCGCTGCATCACTTCACAAATTGGAGTTGAAGAGTGGGATGCTTCGGTAAGTTTTGGATTATTATCGGTCCGTGATTGGATGATGGTTCATGCCGGACCGAAATGTCAAGTTTTTATCATCAGTATGTGCGTGCATGACTGTGCGAATGTATGTTTGTATATGTGTATATATAAATATATCATGCAGTAGGTAAGACTACTATTACTAGCGCTTCCCCGTGAAAATAATAAGTGATAATTGTCAATAGGTTAAGTGGTAGACTGTTATAACACTTAATATATCCTAACCTAACGTAAGGGTTAGGATATATTAAGGGTTATATTCTAAGAGTTGTAGAATATAACAATCACATACATATTACCCACCCTGATAGTCCTGGGCAGCCGTCGCCGACACCTGCAGGAGACAAACACGTCAGGTTAGACAGTTCTCGACTGCCAAGTGTTATCAAGGTGTAGTTGGTGTAGTTAGTGTTACTAGTGTGTTGGGAGAGGGAGGGGCTAGAGGGTGTCGAATACTAATTTTTTTTTTTTACACTTGCATGCGCTTGTAAATTTGTTGATAGAATATACAGTCAAAAATAACAAAATCTCGTGTTATTATTGCTCTTAGCATGAATATTTTAATTATAACTATTTAGTTGCTATAAATACCTTGATAATTAAATATTTCCTGTAAATTTTACTCACTTAGCAAATCCAGTTCACTGTAAATAAGATACTAAGTAACAATATATTCAGTGTAAATATCATTCTAAAAACATGTTCAGTGTTTTACCGCAACTTGTAAATTTAATACAAAATTCCAATAACTGTACACCAGTGTTTACCTGGAGTTTACCTGGAGAGAGTTTCGGGGGTCAACGCCCCCGCGGCCCGGTCTGTGACCAGGCCTCCTGGTGGATCAGCGCCTGATCAACCAGGCTGTTGCTGCTGGCTGCACGCAAACCAACGTACGAGCCACAGCCCGGCTGATCAGGAACTGACTTTAGGTGCTTGTCCAGTGCCAGCTTGAAGACTGCCAGGGGTCTGTTGGTAATCCCCCTTATGTGTGCTGGGAGGCAGTTGAACAGTCTCGGGCCCCTGACACTTATTGTATGGTCTCTTAACGTGCTAGTGACACCCCTGCTTTTCATTGGGGGGATGGTGCATCGTCTGCCAAGTCTTTTGCTTTCGTAGTGAGTGATTTTCGTGTGCAAGTTCGGTACTAGTCCCTCTAGGATTTTCCAGGTGTATATAATCATGTATCTCTCCCTCCTGCGTTCCAGGGAATACAGGTTTAGAAACCTCAAGCGCTCCCAGTAATTGAGGTGTTTTATCTCCGTTATGCGCGCCGTGAAAGTTCTCTGTACATTTTCTAGGTCGGCAATTTCACCTGCCTTGAAAGGTGCTGTTAGAGTGCAGCAATATTCCAGCCTAGATAGAACAAGTGACCTGAAGAGTGTCATCATGGGCTTGGCCTCCCTAGTTTTGAAGGTTCTCATTATCCATCCTGTCATTTTTCTAGCAGATGCGATTGATACAATGTTATGGTCCTTGAAGTTGAGATCCTCCGACATAATCACTCCCAGGTCTTTGACGTTGGTGTTTCGCTCTATTTTGTGGCCAGAATTTGTTTTGTACTCTGATGAAGATTTAATTTCCTCATGTTTACCATATCTGAGTAATTGAAATTTCTCATCGTTGAACTTCATATTGTTTTCTGCAGCCCACTGAAAGATTTGGTTGATGTCCGCCTGGAGCCTTGCAGTGTCTGCAATGGAAGACACTGTCATGCAGATTCGGGTGTCATCTGCAAAGGAAGACACGGTGCTGTGGCTGACATCCTTGTCTATGTCGGATATGAGGATGAGGAACAAGATGGGAGCTAGTACTGTGCCTTGTGGAACAGAGCTTTTCACCGTAGCTGCCTCGGACTTTACTCTGTTGACGACTACTCTCTGTGTTCTGTTAGTGAGGAAATTATAGATCCATCGACCGACTTTTCCTGTTATTCCTTTAGCGCGCATTTTGTGCGCTATTACGCCATGGTCACACTTGTCGAAGGCTTTTGCAAAGTCTGTATATATTACATCTGCATTCTTTTTGTCTTCTAGTGCATTTAGGACCTTGTCGTAGTGATCCAGTAGTTGAGACAGACAGGAGCGACCTGTTCTAAACCCATGTTGCCCTGGGTTGTGTAACTGATGGGTTTCTAGATGGGTGGTGATCTTGCTTCTTAGGACCCTTTCAAAGATTTTTATGATATGGGATGTTAGTGCTATTGGTCTGTAGTTCTTTGCTGTTGCTTTACTGCCCCCTTTGTGGAGTGGGGCTATGTCTGTTGTTTTTAGTAACTGAGGGACGACCCCCGTGTCCATGCTCCCTCTCCAGTGGTTGTTATATTACTTACATCAGGAGATACCTGCGTGTTTCCTGACGAACAAAACACCACCAATTATGATAAAAAAATGGGGTAGCTAAGGAGAGGATCCGGCGGTTTTATGTGCGATGGGGAAAGTACCAGGGTTGGATGACGTACGGGTTGCAGCAGTATTTCGAGGGTAGGTTGCAAAGTTGTTATGAGAGGGGCGTGCAGGCAGGGCAGTATCCCATGGAGGAAATCGAGTTGTTAAAAGGAAGGATTCGTGATTTGCAGAATGATAGATTTGATGCGGTGAGAGTGCAGGGTGGAATTGAAGAGGCGGTGTGGGGTGACAGACCATCGGCCTGTGTGTTAATGGGACAGAGGCAGCGACGTATGGCTATGAAAATTGATAGGCTGGTGGTACATGAGGACTTAGGTGGATATAGGGCGGGACATGAGTTAAGAACAACGGAGGCAATGAGTGATTACGTGGATAGGTGGTTTGGAAAAAATTTACTGAGTGTAGGGGTGGATGGGGAGGCTTTCGGGAGGTTGGGGGAGAATGTATCTTGTGTGCTAAGTAGCAGTGATCGCATGGCGTTGGGGGGGGGATATTGAAGAAGGGGAGGTGTGGAGGGCTTTGGAGGGGATGGCACGTGGTAAGGCTCCAGGTCTGGATGGCTTGCCCTGCGAGTTTTATGTGAGCCATTGGAATGTGTTGAAAGTCCTTCTTAGTAGAACTAATGAATACGATGAAAAGAGAGGGGAGGATGGGCAGGTTGCAAGGAACTGCGGTTGTGGTTTTAGTGCCAAAAGGTAAGAAACAGGACACGGTGCGGGACTTTAGGATAATATCATTGCTGTGTGCTGATTATAAGATTTTTGCAAAAATTTTAGGAAATAGGATGAAGTGTGTGGTGGATAGAGTGGTTGCGAGAGGACAATATGGTGTGTCTGGGAGGACGATGTATGACGGGCATAGTATTATAAAGAATTTTGTGGAAGGGTCGGGAGGGGAGCAGGGGGGGGGGTGTCTTAGCGTTAGATTGGCAGGCGGCATATGATAGTGTAGAACGTGAGGTATTGTGGTACATATTAAGGAGGCAGGGTTTTGGGGAGGAGGTGGTGCGTTGGGCAGAGACATTGTATACAGGTGTGGGAGTGTGTGTACAGGTAAATGGGAAGTTGGGGGAGTGGGTATCCTTGGGTCGGGGTATTAGGCAGGGTTGTCCCCTGTCTCAATTGTTGTTTGCCTGTTTAACAGACCCTTTCTATAGAAAGGTGGAAGCGTGTATGGAGGTGGATTGGGGAGTAGGAAGTGGAGTGCAGGGAATAATAGGGTATGTGGATGACACGACAATACTCGTGCGAACGCAGAGGAGTTTACGTGCGGTTGGAGATGTTATTGATAATTTCGCGGGGGTTACCGGGTTAAGAGTTAATGTGGAAAAATCAAAATTACTGGTCTTAGGAGATTGGGTGGGAAGAGAGAGTTGGGGAAGGAATGTACGCTGGAATATGGTGGACAGGATAAAAGTGTGTGGAATAGTGTATATGCGTAGTGCGAGAGAGGCGAGGATGGTTAATTCTGGACTTGTTGTGGATCGAATGGTGGGGCGATTGGATGGGTTGAGACCAACTCATTTGACAGTACATCAGTGTGCGATTGTTGTGAATGTGTTGTTATACAGTAAAGTCTGGCACGTGGCTGCGGTATATCCGTTAGCAGGTCCGGATGTTACGAGGCTGTTAAAGAGGGTTTTCCATTTTCTTTGGGGTTCCGGGTGTGAATGGTTGAGTAGGAGTGTGGTTACTTTACCGGTCAACAGAGGAGGATTGGGGTTGATTGATTTACGGTTAAGAGTCAAGTGCATTTATTTGAAGTGGGGGTTACGCCGTGTGCGGGGTCATGCAGGGAGGGGCGTGAATGGCTTGCATGAAGAGGTGCGAATGTGGTGGGGAGGGTCGGAGATGAAAGTGTGTGAAGACGTGTTGCGGGCGTTGCTGCATGTACGGGACCCTAATAAAGTTCGAGTGGGTGTTTTAGAGCGTGTTGTAAGGGCGAAGGTAGTCGTGAAGGCTGAGAGTATCTACCCTATGTATGCGTGGAAGGATATATGGGAAAGATTACGGTTGATGCGCGTGCGTCCAAATGTGCGAGAGGTATTTTTCCGTTTTCTCCATGGTATACTGCCGTCGGGTGCTGCACTTAAGGAAAGAGGGTTGATGGTGGAGGGCGCGTGTCGGGTGTGCGGGGATGAGGAGACTGCGTTTCATGTAGTGTATTTTTGTGATAATTTGGGGAGTATCAGGGAATGGATGGGTAAGGTTCTGAGGACAGTGGGAGGAGGCGGGATATTAGTATTGAGGGCGTTAAGTTTGGACGTGGGAGGCGTCGAGGCGCCTGTGCAACGTGCAATCACGTATATAATTGCGGATTTTGTTTTTGTATCCTGGGCAATGAGAAGGAATGGGGATTGGGAGGTGCGCAAAAGGGTGTTGGCGGGGACCATTTATAGAACGTTGTGTTATAATCGGGAAATATATGGAAGTCGCTGGGACCAGGCTTTTTCAGCAGGGTACCGTAGTATGAGTGTGAGAGCATTGTTAACGTTGTGAAAAGGGGGGGGGGGGAGTGAATTTCAGGGGATGGAACGGGCTTGTCTCCGGGGTTGGGTATGCACAACAGCTGGTTTACTGTGTGTATCTGTGTAATGCGTGGTTGAGGAAAATGTGGTTGTGTGAGTGGATGTGGTGGTGAAGTTATATGTGTTATAGATGTCTTAAGTCAGAGTCTACTGCCTTCTTTCTTTGTTGAAGTACTTGATGTACCTTTCGGCTATGGCCTGGCAAACGGGGTTTTATGTGTTTGTACTGAGCATTTTATTGCTATATTATATAATGTGTATAGCCTGTAGATGAGTGCGGAATGCTTATGGCTTTTCTAGTTTTGTGGCTGACTCGTAAGACTTGTGGTAAGGCGAGTGTGTGTGACTGTAGGGAACTTATGTATTGGGAGTTAGGTGAGTAAGAGTATGTACTTTGTTTTATCATGAGATTGTGATGTAGGTTCTTTCGGTTATCGATTATTTGTGTTGGATGTGAGTAACCGATATATTTATATATTTATCATAATATTCTTCTTATTGTATTGTATAGTGCATTGGCAATATGTCCCAGTATATTATGTAAATAGTGTATACCCGAAGGGATTATGGTTTTATTTATATTATTGAACCTGCTACAGGGGTCACCTACATGTTATGTTCTTGTTGTTGTTCTTGTGTACATAGGGTTAAGATTGCCCATCTTCTTAATGTTATGTTTTGTCACAAGCGATATTTTCTAGTATAATTGTGTAACCTCTTGTGTTTGTTAATATTGTGTTTGTTATTTGCTATTATACGTTCTGAGAGATTGTTTCAAAATGTGTTTATATACAATGTGTATCAACCCTAGTTTAAGGGGTTTTTATGTTAAGCTATGTATTGTATTTTAAATAAAATAAAAAAAAAAATTATGATAAATTGACACATGTGCAACTCTTGGGTCTAATTTATCAACATGTCGGTTCTCTGAACCATTCATCTACAAACCACCAATTATACACTGACATTAATACTATTTTGCTATACTTAAACCGAACCTCGTCTCACCACCCTGAACAGTGTTTTCAACACTCCTTGTTCTTAATAGCTCACATGGATTTATCGCCTTGTTCAATATTTATTGAAACAATAATTTAAACGACAGAGGAACATTATCTGTTATTACTTTAAAGGGAGTTTTGAGAGGCGGATTAAATGCATTATTACTGATCAAGTCTTTAATATTTCCTGTGCCCAGTGACCACACGGTCACTGGGCACAGGAAAGAGAAAACTATATAGAGAACAGACTGTACATACTTCATTATTTTTACTAAATACAAACATAACATTTATCATTATAATACTTACCCATAAAACGAGAAGACATTTAGAAAGATATTTCATGTTTGCTGTGAGTCAATGGTTGTATAAGACTTGTACTGTACGATACTCTGGCTTCACTATAGTTTATCCACACTCGTTCTCAACACAAACTTTCTTGCTGGTGATACACTCTTGTTAAACTTTTGCAAGCACCAGTAATGCACTAATGGCGTATTTTTTTTTCCAGTTCTCGAGACAAATATACTAACTGGAGTAATGAAGACGATGATAAAAAGTTTTCTTCAGAACAGTCTGCACAAGATAATAACTAATATGTTACATTTTTTGGGAGTTAAGATACAAATTCCTTCAAAGTTGTAGTGAAAATACATATATATATGTCGTGCCGAATATGTAAAACTGGTCAGTTAGCAAGAACTCATTTAAAATTAAGTCATTTCTAAAATTTTCTCTTACACGTTTAAAGATATATTTTTTTTCATTAATCTTAATGTAAATTTTTTTAATTTTGCTCCAAAAGAATCTTAGAAAACTTACCTAACCTTATTATAACAAGAACAATTTATTTTAGCCTAACCCAACTAAATATATTTTAGATTTGTTTACAATAATTTAATATTAAACAAACACAGTGAAAAGTATTTTTTTCGTTAGGTTCAGAATGATTTTGGCGAAATTATTGCATACACAAATTTTCGCTTGTCCTATATGGCAAGATGAGCGTTGCTATTTAAGCCAAGATGGCAAGTTCTGCCTATTCGGCACGACATATATATATATATATATATATATATATATATATATATATATATATATATATATATATATATATATATATATATATATATATATATATATATATATATATTCATTATGTAATATTAATGCATTATTATTTAATATCCATTAGTTCACCTATTGTATTGAAATATGTTTCACTTAACCTTTAATGAAAAATAAATGCCATAATTAATCTATCATGTCTTAATTAGTCTGATTATAAAATGCGCTAATTAACTCATAAATTCAGAAGCCTGAATTGACACATAATACGTCATGTTTTCTTGTTTTACGTAGGTAGATGTACTGTACACCTACCAGCTTCACCTACTTAATATACCTCCTTGCATCACCTACTTCCCCTGGGTTACACATGTTACACATGATGACACTCAAATCACATCTGAGCAGACACGCCCAGCCTCACACGCGAAGCTGAGATGCTGAGCTCTAGGTGAGACTGTGGGTTACTCTCTTCCCGTTACTTCTGCTGAGATTACACTGAGAAACGTATACTGAAGGGCAGGGATCTTGATGAATCAAAGTCGCAAAACCTTGTCTAGAACTATTCACAAATCACACAATCACAATATCATGGATACAAGAGTTAAACTCACAAAATGACAGTACCCTGGCTGGAACCATTCATAAATTACCCAGACACAGGAGAGAAAACTTGAGACGACGTTTCTCTCCTACATTGCTCTAAATTGCTCTAAATCTATGGAATTAGAAGAAGCCAACTCTTCCTCGGATCAAATCCGTATGGGTTTAGTCTTTTCATACGATCATAATTATAATTCACTTTTGCAACACCCGGACTGCAATGTGACTATTATTATTATTATTATTATTATTATTATTATTATTATTATTATTATTATTATTATTATTATTATTATTATTATTATTATCCCTTGAAGGGATAATATAGTTGTAAATAATGGTAACTGCTATTAATTTATAAAACCAGTGTTATATTGTATCTTAGTTACAGCAATTTCTGAGAGTTAGTCTAAGTTTGTTTCAGCAGATCACTTGTCACTTGATAATGGTGCAGGAAGGGTCGAAACATCGGCTAGTTTCTCCTCTCTAATTTGTAGGTTACTTGTTAATGTGCGTATAGGATTACATGTTTATGTTCTTTCCTTCAACGTTTTCTGTGACGATCCTGCTTCTCCTTCTTTTCACCCCAGATTTATATACCCTTTTAAATAGGATGATTAGAAGGGTGTATAAAGCTGGAGTGGAGGGAAGGAGGGGTAGGGGTCATCTCCGGAAAAGCTGGAGGGAGGGAGTAAAGGTTTTGAGTGCTAGGGGCTTGGACATCCAACAGGTTCGTGGGAGGGCAAGGAGCATGAGCAAGGTAATATTTATGAAGGTATTCAGGGGAATATGATTAGCTAGACTTGAGTCCTGGAGGTGGGAAGTACAGTGCCTGCACTCTGAAGGAGGGGCGGGGTTGTTGCAGTTCGGAGGATCATCTGAACTGTTATGTCAGCACACTGGCAAGACATAGAAGCTATTAGGGTTCATTATAAAGTGCTGAATTTTTTTTTTCCAGTTTCGAGTAGTGGGTTGAGCGTGGCCCCCTCACTGCTGGAGGACCTCGGTTAGGGTACTCTGTTTTGACAAATTATCCTGCACACATTTAACCTGCCATAACCAAATTACTTAAAGGGGTAACGCCTGGCAGCGGGGATACACCGGTGTCGCTTAACTCGTTGGAAACAACACGCTCGGAAAAAAAAATATATATATATGTTAGTGTTTTTCTTCACAAAGTATAAATATTAGCAAAACTTTCGTGTCCGAATTTGTTCTGTATTTCACACTTTATATCTCAAAAACAAACTGAATGTTTTTTTCAACACCGTTGAAATTTTTTTCACTCGAAACTACCAAAAATAGAATTCAAAG
Source organism: Cherax quadricarinatus (assembly GCF_038502225.1). NCBI lineage: Eukaryota > Metazoa > Arthropoda > Malacostraca > Decapoda > Parastacidae > Cherax > Cherax quadricarinatus. Next base: position 28,911,515 of record NC_091318.1, on the reverse strand, counting down.
CGGTTTCAATTATTTTTCACTATAATAAAGAAAATTTCACGATCACACAGTGGGGGAAAAAATAAGGCGAAGGAGGAATGGGATCCGACACCTTCTCACGGAGGCTTGAGATCAACTAACACCCGAGTCGTTACCTTCTGACCCGGATTCATCTCCCGGTCCCTGGGCGTGGGTGGGTCGGGGAATGATCTGCAAGACAAATTACGTATTATATTCACTGGATTCTACAATGCTCAACTGCTCGAAACGGAATAAAGTAACTGGCAAAACGCCCAGTCAAGGCATTCATCTTCTCTAGCCCAGGTTTGGTTGTCATGTAGGACGAAACTTAAGGGTAAGTGTTCTCCCACCAGCTGTCCCTCTATATCTAGCTAGGGAATATATATTAGGGAGTTAGTTGACTGCTGTTGGGAGTATCCTAGGGCAGTTGACTATTGTTGGCAGTATCCTAGGGCAGTTGACTATTGTTGGCAGTATCCTAGGGCAGTTGACTATTGTTGGCAGTATCCTAGGGCAGTTGACTATTGTTGGCAGTATCCTAGGGCAGTCGACTATTGTTGGCAGTATCCTAGGGCAGTCGACTGTTGTTGGAAGCATCCTAGAGCAGTCGACTGTTGTTGGAAGCATCCTAAGGCAGTCGACTATTGTTGGCAGTATCCTAGGGCAGCCGACTATTGTTGGCAGTATTCTAAGACAGTCGACTATTGTTGGCAGTATCAGAGGGCAGTCGACTATTGTTGGCAGTATTCTAAGACAGTCGACTATTGTTGGCAGTATCCTAGGGCAGTCGACTGTTGTTGGGGGCATCCTAGGGCAGTCGACTGTTGTTGGAAGCATCCTAGTGCAGATGACTGTTGTCAGTAGCATCCTAGGGCAGTCGACTGTTGCCGGTAGCATCCTAGGGCAGTTAATTTTTTTTTTTTTTTTTTTTTTTATTCGCCGGTATTCTCCCGGCCCGGGTCTTTTCCAAGTAGTGGTGACCCGGCCTTGGCTCCCTATTTGGGGAGTGTCTCGAGACTTAAGTCTCCCATGGGAGGAGGGACAAGTACCTCCTCATCTTTGGGACCAACTGTCCCCAGGCCTAGCCACATTCCCCGCCCTCACGGGGCTCGTAGGGAGAAGCTAGGCCTCTGGTCTGCCATCTACCCCGCCTCAAAGGGGCTCGTGGGGATGGCAGCCTTATGAGCTGCAGATGGTAGCAAGCTCCCTAGGGCAGTTAAGTGTTGTTGACAGTATCCTAGGGCGTCAGCGTCATCATGGCCCGCTGGGACTATTAAAAGATATATACCGAGGCTAGCGTCATCATAGCCCTCACACCAGGATAAAACTTGCACAGTGGTAAACACGTAAGATAGATGCACTCATCACACTGTTGACCAGACATTACCAGCTGGACTACCTCCCCCTCACCTCCATCATCCTATCTTTAGCTCTCCCTATCAAAACATCCTCCTTCTCTTCTTCCTCCTCATCCATCTCTTCCTTTTTCATTTGCTTATTTTTGGCATCTTTCTTTAGAAGAAACCACCAAAGAAATTAATTCCTCGTCAACGTGTATAATACACAACGTATAGCTAGGATAATCCTCTTATGTATGATGGGAGGCTGTTGAATAGTCTTGATACCCTTACACTTATTGTGATGTCTCTTAGCGCACTCATGTCACTTCTGTTTTTCACTAGAGGTATATTGCATCATCTACCGAATCTTTTGCTTCCGTAGAGAGTGATTTCTGTGTGCAGATAAGATAAGATAAGATTTCGTTCGGATTTTTAACCCCGGAGGGTTAGCCACCCAGGATAACCCAAGAAAGTCAGTGCGTCATCGAGGACTGTCTAACTTATTTCCATTGGGGTCCTTAATCTTGTCCCCCAGGATGCGACCCACACCAGTCGACTAACACCCAGGTACCTATTTGCTGCTAGGTGAACAGGACAATAGGTGTAAGGAAACGTGTCGGAATTTCCACCCGCCGGGAATCGAACCTGGGCCCTCCGTGTGTGAAGCGGGAGCTTTAGCCACCAGGCCACCGGGCCTAGGATTTTCTATATGTAAATTATGATGCATCTTTCTCGCCTGTTCCCAAGGAGTACAAGTCAAGGAACTTCAAACGTTCCCATTACTTAAGGTACTTGGCACAGTTTGTACGCTCAGTGAAAGTTCTTTGTAATTATCTAGATCAGCAGTTTCGTGTGCCTTAAAAAGGGCTGTTAGTGTACAACAGTATTCCAGCCTTGAAGTTTCTTATTATCCCTCCATTCATTTTCCTCACAGTTATGATCATGACACTTGCCATTCTTGAAGGCGATATCCTTTGACATTATCACTCGTCGCACAATTGTGCGGTTAGAATGTGTTTTAATGCCCCGTTCTAGCTTTAATTTCCTCAAGTGAGGCCTGGCCATAGATCGGGTCGCGGGGGGCGTTGACCCCCAACCCTCTCCAGGCATACTCCAGGTATAGCGGAATAACTGAAATTTGTCCCCATTGAACATCATATTGTTTTCTGGAAGACTTGAGTGATATCTGCTTGAAGATTTAGTGTCATCAATGGACGACACTCATGCAAAATCTAGTGTCGTCTGCAGAGATGGTATGGTGCTATAATTTACATCTCTGTCATATATAAGAATGAGGAAAAGGATGGGGGCGTATACGAAACTCCACCTCGCCTTAAAACTATGTATGGTTCCCGCCTCCACTACTTCACTTTCTAGATACATTAATTATACATATAAATACTTGTGTACCTCTTGTGTCCCTTCCCCAATCTTCATGACTTTGCATTTGGCAGGGTTAAACTCAAGGAGCCAGTTGCTGGACCAGTTCTGCAGCCTGTCCAGATCCCTTTGTAGTTCTGCCTGGTCTTCGATCGAGTGTATTCTTCTCATCAACTTCACGTCATCTGCAAACAGGGACACCTCAGAGTCTATTCCTTCCGTCATGTCGTTCACAAATACCAGAAACAGCACTGGTCCTAGGACTGACCCCTGCGGGACCCCGCTGGTCACAGGTGCCCACTCTGACACCTCGCCACGTACCATGACTCGCTGCTGTCTTCCTGACAAGTATTCCCTGATCCATTGTAGTGCCTTCCCTGTTATCCCTGCTTGGTCCTCCAGTTTTTGCACCAATCTCTTGTGTGGAACTGTGTCAAACGCCTTCTTGCAGTCCAAGAAAATGCAATCCACCCACCCCTCTCTCTCTTGTCTTACTGCTGTCACCATGTCATAGAACTCCAGTAGGTTTGTGACACAGGATTTCCCGTCCCTGAAACCATGCTGGCTGCTGTTGATGAGATCATTCCTTTCTAGGTGTTCCACCACTCTTCTCCTGATAATCTTCTCCATGATTTTGCATACTATACATGTCAGTGACACTGGTCTGTAGTTTAATGCTTCATGTCTGTCTCCTTTTTTAAAGATTGGGACTACATTTGCTGTCTTCCATGCCTCAGGCAATCTCCCTGTTTCGATAGATGTATTGAATATTGTTGTTAGGGGTACACATAGCGCCTCTGCTCCCTCTCTCAATACCCATGGGGAGATGTTATCTGGCCCCATTGCCTTTGAGGTATCTAGCTCACTCAGAAGCCTCTTCACTTCTTCCTCGGTTGTGTGCACTGTGTCCAGCACTTGGTGGTGTGCCCCACCTCTCCGTCTTTCTGGAGTCCCTTCTGTCTCCTCTGTGAACACTTCTTTGAATCTCTTGTTGAGTTCTTCACATACTTCCCGGTCATTTCCTGTTGTCTCTCCTCCTTCCTTCCTTAGCCTGATTACCTGGTCCTTGACTGTTGTTTTCCTCCTGATGTGGCTGTACAACAGTTTCGGGTCAGATTTGGCTTTCGCTGCTATGTCATTTTCATATTGTCTTTGGGCCTCCCTTCTTATCTGTGCATATTCATTTCTGGCTCTACGACTGTTCTCCTTATTCTCCTGGGTCCTTTGCCTTCTATATTTCTTCCATTCCCTAGCACACTTGGTTTTTGCCTCCCTGCACCTTTGGGTAAACCATGGGCTCATCCTGGCTTTTTCATTACTCCTGTTACCCTTGGGTACAAACCTCTCCTCAGCCTCCTTGCATTTTATTGCTACATATTCCATCATCTCATTAACTGGTTTCCCTGCCAGTTCTCTGTCCCACTGAACCCCGTTCAGGTAGTTCCTCATTCCTGTGTAGTCCCCTTTCTTGTAGTTTGGCTTCATTCGTCCTGGCCTTCCTGCTTCTCCCTCCACTTGTAGCTCTACTGTGTATTCGAAGCTTACAACCACATGGTCACTGGCCCCAAGGGGTCTTTCATATGTGATGTCCTCGATATCTGCACTACTGAAGGTGAATACTAAGTCCAGCCTTGCTGGTTCATCCTCTCCTCTCTCTCTTGTAGTGTCCCTTACGTGTTGGTACATGAAGTTCTCCAGTACCACCTCCATCATCTTAGCCCTCCAAGTATCTTGGCCCCCATGTGGGTCCAAGTTCTCCCAATCTATCTCCTTGTGGTTAAAGTCACCCATGATCAGGAGCTTTGCCCTGCATGCATGAGCTCTTCTGGCCACTCTAGCCAGTGTGTCAACCATCGCTCTATTGCTCTCGTCGTACTCTTGCCTTGGCCTCCTGCTGTTCTGTGGTGGGTTATACATCACTGCTATTACCACCTTGGGACCTCCAGAGTGAAGTGTTCCCACTATGTAATCACTTTCTTCTCCGCTATCTTCTCTCTCCAGCTCATCAAAATTCCAGCGATTTTTGATCAGCAACGCCACTCCGTGTGTGTGTGTGTGTGTGTGTGTGTGTGTGTGTGTGTGTGTGTGTGTGTGTGTGTGTGTGTGTGCCATGGATCAGAGTACAAGTGTTATGTATACCTGTGTATACCTGAATAAACTTACTTTGCTTCAGAGTTATTCGATCACATCAAGGTGATTGTCGCGTCACTGCTGGAGTGGGTCAGGCTGAGGGTGGAGTGACTCCCAGTGCTGTTATTGTTTGGGTGGTGTACTGGTTGTGGTTGTATTGGTGGTGATCGTGATTGTAGTGGTCGTGGTGTACTGGTTATGGTTATAGTAGTGGTGTATGGTGATACTCATAGTTATAATGGTGATGGTTGTGGTTGTAGTGTATGGTGGTGCTCGTGGTTGTGATGGTGTAAGATGGTGATACTGACCATGGGTGGTAAGTAGGTTTAATCCATGGAAGAACTTTATTCCTTGGATCACGAACCCTTCACCAACATCAAGGCATCTCCCGCCCCTTTTAAGGAAAACATGGACATGCTCACATAACAAGTAACCCGCACATATACTCTACACAAGTGCGTGTTGCACATGGCAGTAGAATCAAGAGAGACAGGTGAGACCCCGCAAGGCGTGAGTGAGGTGGGTGGAGGCCGCTGAAGATTGAGGGGGTCGACCTGGTGCTGCCGTTACTTGAAAAAACTCGGCCATACATCCACCATGACCCAGTAACCTGTGATCATCAGTCACTGTTAATAACACATACTGGCATAGTTCTCAGTTTTTATCAGTAACTTCTTAAAATGCGGAGAAAAGGCACAAGTTATAGTGTGACTTTGCAAATGGTCCAAGACGGACCGAAACGTCGTCATAAGCTTTTCTCTCTCCTATGTGCTGGTTATTTGTGTATTGTTCCAGTCACGGTATTGTATTTTTTTTGTGTGTGTGTTTTATAGTTAAGCTCTTACTGGGGCGATGTTTCACTCAATGTCGAGTGAAACAATGTTTGTTTTACAACCTACGAGGGCGGTGCCAAGGGGGCTTCAGCCCCCCAAATAAAAGCAGCAATAACAATAAGTCTCCTAGCCCCCAATCCAACCAAACTGCCAACCCTAAAGCCAACTCCTGTATAGAAATTCTGGCGTCGCCCCTGGTAGCCTATCACTTCTTCACTACTGTGTCGCCAGAACGCCATTGGAACCCATCATAAGATGTGATATTTACCTTTTATTGGTGAACCAGAGAACCAAGATGCATTCCCGGGTATTGAATTTGTGTAGCCTCTCATGTTTGGTGGGACTGTTTCTGACGGAAGCCATTTTTCCCATTAATTTTCTTTGAAATCAAATCGAATCAAATTTTATTTCTTTGTGCATTCAGTTTGTCAGATGGTTTAGTATCACATTGTTGGTGATATACAATACTGACAAACTGATGAACTAAACACATCGACTATAGGCTAAGGGACTGATTACCTCAAATTCCTGATTTTCAACCATTGTTTTTTGTATTGGACCGAGAAATCCACTGATTGGCGAAACATGTCGGCAATAATATTGTGAGAATATGAGACAATAATGGCATAAAAGCAAGTAAATAATAATAATAATGATTATTATTATTATTATTATTCCTACAAGTACATGTACAAGGTATACAGACCATAGCTGACATCAATGACATACTACTATATATAAAGTCCCTTGTTCTGCAGAGCGTTTCGGGCAAATTAGGTCAGTGTCCCAGGATGCGACCCACACCAGTCGACTAACACCCAGATACCTATTTTACTGATAGGTGACCATGGGCAGCAGGTATCTAATGGAAACACCTGGAGTCTACCTGGCAGGTATTCCGAGGATCAACGCCCCCGCGGCCCGGTCCACGTCCTAATGCTTCCAGCCGTACCGGCATGAGATTGTTGTGTTCTGAATACTATTGAATGTGAGTTTACAAGTGCTTCCATGACCTTACCTAGGCAACATATGATCGGACGAGGTGTAAGTGACTTCACTGGTGCTGTGTTGGGTCACTGTTGTCAGGTTGTCACTGCTGTGTTGGGTCACTGTTGTCACTGCTGTGTTGGGTCACTGCTGTGTTGGGTCACTGCTGTGCTGGGTCACTTGTCAGGTTGTCACTGCTGTGTTGGGTCACTGTTGTCAGGTTGTCACTGCAGTCTTGGGCCACTGTTGTCAGGTTGTCACTGCTGTGTTGGGTCACTGTTGTCAGGTTGTCACTGCAGTCTTGGGCCACTGTTGTCAGGTTGTCACTGCAGTCTTGGGCCACTGTTGTCAGGTTGTCACTGCTGTGTTGCGTCACTGTTGTCAGGCTGTCACTGCAGTCTTGGGCCACTGTTGTCAGGTTGTCACTGCTGTGCTGGGTCACTGTTGTCAGGTTGTCATTGCTGTGTTGGGCCACTGTTGTCAAGTTGTTACTGCTGTGTTGGGTCACTGTTGTCAAGTTGTCACTGCTGTGTTGGGTCACTGTTGTCAGGTTGTCACTGCTGTGTTGGGTCACTGTTGTCAGGTTGTCACTGCAGTCTTGGGTCACTGTTGTCAAGTTGTCACTGTTGTCAGGTTGTCACTGCAGTCTTGGGTCACTGTTGTCAAGTTGTCACTGTTGTCAGGTTGTCACTGCAGTCTTGGGTCACTGTTGTCAAGTTGTCACTGTTGTGTTGGGTCACTGTTGTCAGGTTGTCACTGTGTTGGGTCACTGTTGTCAAGTTGTCACTGCTGTGTTGGGTCACTGTTGTCAGGTTGTCACTGCTGTGTTGGGTCACTGTTGTCAGGTTGTCACTGCAGTCTTGGGTCACTGTTGTCAAGTTGTCACTGTTGTGTTGGGTCACTGTTGTCAAGTTGTCACTGTTGTGTTGGGTCACTGTTGTCAGGTTGTCACTGCAGTCTTGGGTCACTGTTTTCAAGTTGTCAGGTTGTCACTGCAGTCTTGGGTCACTGTTGTCAAGTTGTCACTGTTGTGTTGGGTCACTGTTGTCAGGTTGTCACTGCAGTCTTGGGCCACTGTTGTCAGGTTGTCACTGCAGTCTTGGGCCACTGTTGTCAGGTTGTCACTGCAGTCTTGGGCCACTGTTGTCAGGTTGTCACTGCTGTGTTGCGTCACTGTTGTCAGGTTGTCACTGCTGGTCTCTCAGTGTTTCTCTGGGCTTCTGCTGACGGTCTGGACGCGCTGTTGTTGTGTTGGTGTTCCGCTACCGCCCAGTCATTAGATAGTTTGTAAGAACTAAGTTAATAGTTTACCTTCTCCATTATATACAGTGGAACATTCGTGTTTAAAAGAGTACTCTAGCACTGCGGAATAGGAAAAGCTATTCTAGATGACTCTCGATCCGAGGACTTGGAGCTACCCTTCCCTTCCTTGGATCGAACCTGATTACCTGTATTACCCAAGGCAATTTATAACCCCTACGGGTTTACCAGTCCCCTTCATGGATGTAATATTAACAATAATAATTCTTTAGATGTATTATTATAATCATAACTAAGCGCTAAACCCACAAGGGTCATACACCGCTTATAAACAAAAGATAAAAAACTTTTTTTTATATAAGAAAGTTAAAAAAAAAGCTTTTTATTTCTGGAAACTTTATTACCTAAGATAATATATTACAGCATTTACTTTCTTGTTTATGAAGATTTTATTGCGCATCTCTCGTGGTCATAATAATTACAATAAAGTATATTATATATGTTTTGGAAGACTTAAGCAGGGTTGAGTGTGGTGACCTGCCAAGACCAGCTGACTGACCTGCCAAGACTACCTGATTGACCTGCCAAGACCAGCTGACTGACCTGCCAAGACCAGCTGACTGACCTGCCAAGACCAACTGACTGACCTGCCAAGACCAGCTGACTGACCTACCAAGACCAGCTGATTGACCTGCCAAGACCAGCTGATTGACCTGCCAAGACCAGCTGACTGACCTGCCAAGACCAGCTGACTGACCTGCCAAGACCAGCTGATTGACCTGCCAAGACCAGCTGATTGACCTGCCAAGACCAGCTGACTGACCTGCCAAGACCAGCTGACTGACCTGCCAAGACCAGCTGACTGACCTGCCAAGACCAGCTGACTGACCTGCCAAGACCAGCTGATTGACCTGCCAAGACCAGCTGACTGACCTGCCAAGACCAGCTGACTGACCTGCCAAGACCAGCTGATTGACCTGCCAAGACCAGCTGATTGACCTGCCAAGACCAGCTGACTGACCTGCCAAGACCAGCTGACTGACCTGCCAAGACCATCTGATTGACCTGCCAAGACCAGCTGACTGACCTGCCAAGACCAGCTGACTGACCTGCCAAGACCAGCTGACTGACCTGCCAAGACCAGCTGACTGACCTGCCAAGACCAGCTGATTGACCTGCCAAGACCAGCTGACTGACCTGCCAAGACCAGCTGACTGACCTGCCAAGACCAGCTGATTGACCTGCCAAGACCAGCTGACTGACCTGCCAAGACCAGCTGACTGACCTGCCAAGACCATCTGATTGACCTGCCAAGACCAGCTGATTGACCTGCCAAGACCAGCTGACTGACCTGCCAAGACCAGCTGATTGACCTGCCAAGACCAGCTGATTGACCTGCCAAGACCAGCTGATTGACCTGCCAAGACCAGCTGATTGACCTGCCAAGACCAGCTGATTGACCTGCCAAGACCAGCTGATTGACCTGCCAAGACCAGCTGATTGACCTGCCAAGACTAGCTGATTGACCTGCCAAGACCAGCTGATTGACCTGCCAGGACCAGCTGAATGACCTGCCAAGACCAGCTGATTGACCTGCCAAGACCAGCTGATTGACCTGCCAAGACCAGCTGATTGACCTGTCAAGACTAGCTGATTGACCTGCCAAGACCAGCTGATTGACCTGTCAAGACTAGCTGATTGACCTGCCAAGACCAGCTGACTGACCTGCCAAGACCAGTTGACTGACCTGCCAAGACCAGCTGAATGACTTGCCAAGACCAGCTGATTGACCTGCCAAGACCAGCTGATTGACCTGTCAAGACTAGCTGATTGACCTGCCAAGACCAGCTGATTGACCTGTCAAGACTAGCTGATTGACCTGCCAAGACCAGCTGATTGACCTGCCAAGACCAGCTGCTTGACCTGCCAAGACCAGCTGCTTGACCTCCAAAGACCAACTGATTGACCTGCCAAGACTAGCTGATTGACCTGCCAAGACCAGCTGATTGACCTGCCAAGACCAGCTGATTGACCTGTCAAGACCAGTTGACTGACCTGCCAAAACCAGTTGACTGACCTGCCAAGACCAGTTGACTGACCTGCCAAGACCAGCTGAATGACCTGCCAAGACCAGCTGATTGACCTGCCAAGACCAGCTGACTGACCTGCGAAGACCATTTGAATGACCTGCCAAGATCAGTTGATTGACCTGCCATGACCAGGTAATTGACTTGACAAGACCAGCTGCCTGACCTGCCAAGACCAGCTGACTGGTTTCGAAACTCACACTCAGTTGATCGACCTTCACGACCACTTGATCGACCTCCAGAACCACTTGATCGACCTCCAGGACCACTTGATCGACCTCCAAACCACTTGATCGACCTCCAGAACCACTTGATCGACCTCCAGGCCACCTGATCGACCTCCAGAACCACTTGATCGACCTCCAGGACAACTTGATCGACCTCCAGAACCATTTGATCGACCTCCAGAACCACTTGATCGACCTCCAGGACCACTTGATCGACCTCCAGAACCACTTGATCGACCTCCAGAACCACTTGATCGACCTCCAGGCCACCTGATCGACCCCAAGGACAGCTGATAGACTTCAGTCTATTAAATGACCACTTGATCGACCAGTCTCCGAGACGAGGGTCGAATAATCACAATATACAAACGATGCCATTTTCTTTGGCCTTTAAATAGAGCCTTTATACAAAGCATTAAAAATTTAACCTCCGGAAAACATTTAACAACAGCCTACAAAATAGGCGCTTTAGAACGCCAGCAAAATAGTTGTTCTCGAAGAAATGGCACAGGAGCAGAGCAAGCTTCCATTACGACGTTTCGCTCTACGCAGAGCGAAATGTCGACACAAGAGCTTCTACATCTGAGTCTTTACTTCACTATTGTGGGACAGTACACTTATATAAAGTGCTGGAAAACCACTTACAATACTGTGAGCAGTACAGTCGTATAAAGTGCTGGTAAGCCACTTACAATACTGTGAGCAGTACAGTCGTATAAAGTGCTGGTAAGCCACTTACAATACTGTGAGCAGTACACTTATATAAAATGCTCGTAAACCACTTACACAACTTACTATCCACTTGCCTAAGTTTATGAAACACTTACGAAAGCATCTTTGAATTTAAAGCGCTCAAGAAATCTTGCATAAAGGACCTTCAAAGGGACTTCTCTGGTCCACAAGAAAAAAAAAAGTGACAGCCAGGCAAATTAAGAAATCGACTCGACTCTTGTACACTCTTGAGCGGGGTAACTACAGTAATATACCCAACAGTTACCCCAGTTGTATGTTTGGCCTGGTTATTGTAGGTCGTAGAAAAACGCTTCGCCCGTATGGGGGGGGGGCATTCGGAGCTAATATATGCCTCCAGACTACGTGAAATATAAATGTAGAAATACATATGTCGCTTTTGTAACTTGGTCATGATTATGACCAGATCTAGTTCATTACCTTTGTAACTTGCTCAGCTATCAAAACTTTGGAGTCCAGTCCCTGGACCAATTATGTACCTCTGTAATCTTTTGACTACCGCCCACAGGATGGGTATGGGGTGCATAATAAACATATTAAACTAACTAAGCTTTTGGATTCGCTGTTCACATTTACTCTGCAGTCACCGTCTCTTCTGCAGAACCTGCATCTCCCCTACATAAGTATACTCTGGAACTTCTATCCCCTACACAAAAATCTTGTCTTCACTTCTACTGTAATTTTCTATCATTTTAAAAGCTCTCTGCCTGACAGTTTCCATCATCCCTACAAAAATAATGTCCTCATTTATAAAAATCTTTATCCACCATATTACATGTGTTTACCCTATGGTCCTCTATTCACTATGACGGCTCTAAATTCACTATATTATTCCCAACTTTACTATAATTGTTCTCTCTACTATAATGATCCTATATTCACTACATGGAACTATTTTTACTGGATATAAATTAACTATAACCCCCTTAAAAATTTACTTATCTTTATATTCACGAAAAAGTTGCATGTATATATATATATATATATATATATATATATATATATATATATATATATATATATATATATATATATATATATATATATATAAATTTTTCTACGCCAAAGGAATCTGCGACAACAAAAAAATTAAAATGTAAATAAAATTCCACAAGATTTCACAAGGACTAGTAGTAACAGCCTGGTTGATCAGGCCTTGATCCACTGCAAGGCCTGATCATCGACTGGGCCGCGGGGGCGTTGACCCCCAGAACACCCTCCAGGTAGACTCCAGTGCGATACAAACCCAAAACTTACCTTCTGTGTCTGAAAAAATTAAGACTTGATTCTGAGAAATTAAAATGAACAAGAAGTTGTATTATTATTAGACAGCATACTGCCGAGGAAACTGTGGATAATAGATGCTTAGAGCAGAACAACGCTTCGCCCTCCTTGAGCGAGACGTTGCCTAGATATAGGCTTGCTCTCAGCGTCCGTTTTTCATACCCATATTTGTCAACATTGCCTTCCCACCACACTGAGGACTCTGTCTTGTGTATATCAACACACTTGTTTATGACTCGTGTACAAGAGAAGATGGAAACATATTAATGAATGAAGACTTTCCATTCCCGGAGACCGGCCGAACAAGGGTTACTGCTCCCTCAGTGGCTAGAGAAGTTCACACCTGTTGGAAAAGAAACCTGGACCTGGTCCGTGTCCTAGACCAGTAATAAGTTTATACTTGATAATGATCCAAGACGGCGGACCGAAATGTCTAATTTCAGCTTTGGTTTTTTGAGCTATATCTGAAATATCCTGTCAGTGAAGACTAAGATGAGCGGCTCTATGATCTCTCGTTTATTGGAAAGACTGAGCAAACATATCCCACACATTTCTTTAAAATGAAAACATGCAGTTGTATATCCACAGTTAATAAAACCTTCGTGAAAAGCTCGTGTCAGGAGCTGCAAGCATGTAGTGAGTGATTTTATTTTCGTGCAGTTATTCGGCCGTTGGAGACCCCTGCTGTTAAGGGAAAATCTGACAAAAAGGACTCTTTTTAAAAAGCACGTCGCCCTATGAGATATCAACACATACTAGCACAAACTTCCTGAGCACAACCCAAAACAAACATTCAAGTTGTTTCTTCCAATTTCTGGTGTTACAAGGCTCAAGAATTAGAGCTCTCTCATTACATTTAAGCCATTAATCATCTCCATCATCGTCTGATCTCATGTCACAGCCCAGCAACTGCAACTCTCTCACCAACTTCAGATCTTGTATATCCTAGAGAATGCATCTCTCCTAGAATCACTGGGTAGTGTATAAAAACGTGTGAATTACTTCTCTCCCGCCTCCTTCATATCTTTTACCACAACCCAAGGATTACTACTACTCCACCACCACCACATCTTTGTACAACCCAGGAATTACATCTATCATCAAAACTTCAGTTTGCATCGACACCAACCACGACTGAGACAGAAACTCTCTATGCCCCCAAGAACGACCCCAGGAACCAAAACCTCCCGAAGTTCACTACAGCAGAAGCTTCAATAGTCAGTCTTTCGGGAGGGCAGAGTCACTCTTTCCACGGACGTAGATCTTCGTGGCCTTTGAGCCCAGGACTCGGTCCAGCAACGACGTCTTGGACCTCTTGCGGACATTCTGCACCTCCTTGAAGACCTCGTGGAAGGCTGTGGCCACCTGCACTACATGCTCAGACGCCGCTACCTCGCTGAAGTAGCACTCCACGTCCTTGGCCAGGATCTCTCCTGAGGGCAAAAGGAAAGGAAAAGTTAGTTTCCTGCGGACTTGGTTTAATAGCTTTATCTTGCATCCCAAAACCATCCTGTGGGTGGTAGTTGTCACACTCTGTATCATTACTGAATGTTCTGAAATGCGAAAAAAATTAGGGCATTCTGACAAGTCACTTCCACATGAACAAGAAATACCAAAGTATTTTACCGTGTGGGCGGTAGTCCAAATTTTACAAAAGCACATAATTGGACCAGGTAGCTTCTGAAGCTTGTAATTCACTGAAACAATTCATAACTGACCTACAAATTGTAAATGGAAACTCAACGACGCTTCTATCTGTCCTAGACAATTATAAAGGTGCAACTTGATTAAGGTTCAGGGTGGATCGAAAAGAAGTCTGCTTGCTCTTTATAGTTTGTGGGTAATTGTGAAGAATATTTGATGGTAATGGCCACACTGATCACATCCGTTGTTGATGAAGCTGAGATGGGTGACAGGGGAAAGAGATGGGTGGCAGGGGTGGGGAGACATGAGTGGCAGGAGGATAAGATGGGCAGCGAGGGAGGAGGAAGGGGTAGAATTATGCAGTCTCACAAACTGTTTGACACGACACTTAAAAACTTGCAGGTAAACTGTTTACGTTAGCTCATGATGGTGGTGGTGGTATTCATATTTTTATTTGATGGTGGGGGTGATGATGGAAGTGTTGGTGGTTGGTGGTAGTGCGATGGTGTTGGAGGCAGTGGTAGTAATGGTGGTGGGGCAGGCAATAGTATTGGTGATGGTAGTGACGATTTTTTTTTTTTGCAATGTTTTGAATGTTTCAAGAGTTGTTGTGTTTTGGTGAGGAAGAATTTGGTCATTTATCTTCAAATTAAGAGTAGAGAGAGACTGATATGTGTCCCTGTCGCGTAGAGGCTCGACAATTTTGGAGTTGTAGCCGTTAGTGTCTAATATAACTACTCCATTATTCCACCCCAGTAGTGACGATGACAGATTCGTCCCTGGCCAGGTTTTCCAAGACCATCACGCTTGTATGGTTGCCCGAAACTCATAAAGCAGGAGTTCCTCCTATAATTATTTTTTTTTATGCTGCGCCACACAGACTAAACATGATTAACTCCTCTCACCTGAAACACTCGTGTGATTTATCACACAGGTTTAAGAACAAGAAACTCGTCATTTATGACATCCCATTCTCCATTAGGGCTTCTACCCAATTACTGTGCAAACTATGGTCTTTCAAATTATTGTGTATTTTTGTACAATAATTCGAAATAAAAAATTATTGCTATTGCCACACAAATCATTGTTATGCTTCGTGGAAAGGTCGCCGATGATTTACACTCTCCTGTTCGTAGTCGGCGACTGTGTACAGGCAACCCTTTGAGATGGCCATGGGTTCACCCCTTTGTGAGGTCCTGGAGGAAGAGACAAAGCCACACATCCCTAGTAGTGTATGTAGCTGTGTTACGGAGGTATCCCAGCCATAATGCCCAGACGAGTATGACATCCTAGCCATCATGCCCAGACGAGAATGACATCCTAGCCATCATGCCCAGACAAGTATGACATCCTAGCCCTCATGCCCAGACGAGTATGACATCCTAGCCATCATGCCCAGACAAGTATGACATCCTAGCCATCATGCCCAGACGAGTATGACATCCTAGCCATCATGCCCAGACGAGTATGACATCCTAGCCATCATGCCCAGACGAGTATGACATCCTAGCCATCATGCCCAGACGAGTATGACATCCTAGCCATCATGCCCAGACGAGTATAACATCCTAGCCATCATGCCCAGACGAGTATGACATCCTAGCCATCAT
Organism: Cherax quadricarinatus; assembly: GCF_038502225.1. Lineage (NCBI taxonomy): Eukaryota > Metazoa > Arthropoda > Malacostraca > Decapoda > Parastacidae > Cherax > Cherax quadricarinatus. The sequence continues at coordinate 28,895,983 of NC_091318.1, read as the reverse complement.
GCCCGGACGAGTATGACATCCTACCCATCATGCCCGGACGAGTATGACATCCTAGCCATCATGCCCAGACGAGTATGACATCCTAGCCATCATGCCCAGACGAGTATGACATCCTAGCCATCATGCCCAGACGAGTATGACATCCTACCCATCATAACCAGACAAGTATGACATCCTAGCCATCATGCCCAGACGAGTATGACATCCCAGCCATCATGCCCAGACGAGTATGACATCCTACCCATCATGCCCAGACGAGTATGACATCCTAGCCATCATGCCCAGACAAGTATGACATCCTAGCCATCATGCCCAGACGAGTATGACATCCTAGCCATCATGCCCAGACGAGTATGACATCCTAGCCATCATGCCCAGACAAGTATGACATCCTAGCCATCATGCCCAGACGAGTATGACATCCTAGCCATCATGCCCAGACGAGTATGCATCCTAGCCATCATGCCCAGACGAGTATGACATCCTAGCCATCATGCCCAGACGAGTATGACATCCTAGCCATCATGCCCAGACGAGTATGACATCCTAGCCATCATGCCCAGACGAGTATGACATCCTAGCCATCATGCCCAGACGAGTATGACATCCTACCCATCATGCCCAGACGAGTATGGCATCCTAGCCATCATGCCCAGACGAGCATGACATCCTAGCCATCGTGCCCACACGAGGACGTCTTAACTATCGTGCCCAGATGACTCGATACCACAGAATTCCTTAACAAAATTACCACTATTGAACTATCAATCAAGTTCATCATGAAGAATGAACACGATGGTTGTCCTTTCCTCGACGCATTTCTCTATAGAAACTACAATAACTGGATTTGAAGGTCTACGGGAAGTCTACAAACAATACTTGTAGCATTTTTGTCACACAGTGACGAGAGGATGAAGGTAAATGTCAAAGGATTCTACTTGAGAGCATACAGAATTTCTAACACTGCCTTACCTCGCCGAGGAATCCAATTTATACCCAACACACTTCATCCACACGAGAAAAGTTAAGAGAATCATCCTCTCTACCGGTCAGACAGAAACCGGACAGATTCCTAGTACTTCCAGTCAACTAGGCTTCAGACCTTTTAGCCAAGAATATACCTGGAGAGGGTTTCGGGGGTCAATACCCCCGTGGTCCGGTCTGTGACCAGGCCTCATTGAGTAAAACCAGTAAGTGAATAAGTTTATTCAGGTGTAGGCACTCATACAGTTACATAAATTATCATATATAGCAGCATATGTATAGATTACCCAGGATAAGCCAAGAAAGTCAGACAAAGTGACTTATTTCCACATACCACAGAGAAACTAATACAGGCGTCTTCACCATACCATGCGGTGGATGGGATAAACTATATACATAGGGGAGACTTCTATCACTGTGGAACAACGCATCAGGGAACATCAATAAACATGTCAAAGATGATTTAAACACTTGCACTATACAGTGGACCTCCCACATCCATCTCATGAACGTCACAGAGCTAAATTAGTCATCAGGAAACGTGTTCAGCACCAGAGGCGATGTTTAGAACCTCCTTTTGTTACCACTACCAGTACTATCACACGCAATTCTGGCAGTTTTATGATTTCAGATGTCAGCTCATCCTACGTTGACCTGACAACCATCAGGTAGCTCCTGTACCCAAATGCAGCGAATGATCTACCTACAATATACACTCTTATTTCAGTTCTCTGTATTGCAAGGAAAACAAGAACTAGAAGAAGAAAAGTCTCACTGCTAACTGCTCTGATACCGTTTTGGTGTCTTGTGTACTTTCGATTTTTATATGCCAGTTAGTATTAAGGTACTGGCCTATAATCCTATAAATACCTGAAATTCTTGTTTAAAGTTGAACATATTGCTCGCCATTCTGACGCATTACTTTGGCCTTGACTTCTGTTCAAGTCCAAGGGGAACTAACAACCATGTTGGCTAAAAATAAACACTCGTATATAACCAAGTGGATAAGAATGTGAGGGGAGTGGCAGCTCAGTGGTTAGAGCATCCAGCTGACAACCGTACGGGCAACAGTTCGAATCTTGAGCTAAGCGACACGCAGGAGCAAGTCTTCTTGCACCTGCTACCCCTGCTCACCTAGCAGTGAATAGGTACCTGGGTTTTAGTCAATACTTGGAGGGTGAATCCTAGGGAGGAGTACCAAAGGACACCGGTGAAAAATAAGCCACACTGTTTGCTGGCTTTCTGGAGTTTCCTGGGTTATTAATTCTCAGTGGGCAATTTAAATAAAACAGTCATCTTTAATGATGTCAAAGCCATCACTTTCGAAGAAACAGGAGATACAAAATTATGATGAAGACGTGAAAGACACTTCACCAGAGGGTCGCTGCTCAAACATGACTTACACTCAACACTTCACGAAGCTACGGAAATAAACGGCAGACTTCAAGTTATGTTTAAAAAGGAACGAAGAATTATAGTGTATAGATCTATGGGACAACTCTGACGGATAAAAATCTTGTCCTAGCCAAGATGTCTGTAGTACATTTGAACTCTGTGGGAAGTGTAGGGTAGACATTCGCAAAAAAATGCTAGTAATAATAATAATAATAATAATAATAATAATAATAATAATAATAATAATGATAATAATAATAATAATAATAATAAATTAATAATGATGATTTTTAAATAACGGAACCTTAAAAACTACTGTCACTACTGGAGCCATAATCAAAAGCTCCTCATCAACCTTGAGGCTTGTGAGGGGCTTTTGATTCAAGGAACCGGACATGTCCTTCCGTTTCCTGGATCGCACCTGAATGCCTCCTATTTCCCAGCCGCTATACGACCCCTATGAGTTTAGCACTTCCCATCTGGTAAAAAAAAAAAACAATGGACGATATCCTTATCGCTCTTACAAAAATCTCCCAGCTCAGGCTGACGTATCTCACAATCTTATTTGTACAACCATCCTGCCTGATGAACTGCCACAGCAACGCCATCCTGTTGTAAACTAAAGCAGGAGAAACCATCCTGTTGGATGGAGTATGACAGGAAAACCATCATGTATGGGGGTGGGTGTTGGTAGTGTGGATGGTGGCAGACATTACAACAAACATCTGACACACTCACCTTCCTCGGTAGACACCTGCCGCAGATGGACCATATCTGCCTTGTTGGCCAGCAGGACCATGGGTGGACCCAGCGTGGGTGACACGTCCCCACCCATGCCACCCGACTGCATGGGTGGCACGGGCGTGAGGGTTGTGGCGCCGCTGAGGCCTCCCACACGCCCACTGACCTTGCGTTCGCATATATGGAGTCGCACTCTCTTCACCCAGTTAAAGCTCTGACGGTCAGTGATGGAGTACACTAAGAGAAATCCGTCAGCCCAGCTGATGACCTCCGGGGACGGTACTGCTTCCAAGTTCTGATGGGTGAGAGTGAGGCAGATTGAGAGTGAGGCAGAGTGAAGAGAATGAAAGAGGTAGGGCGAGGGAAAGTGAGACAGGAAGAGTAAAGGCAAGTGACACACAAACACAAACACACACACACACACACACACACACACACACACACACACACACACACACACACACACACACACACACACACACACACACACACACACACACACACACACACACACACACACACTATCAAGGTACCTTATCCACACTAACATATTACCAGCCAATCTGAGAAAATACCTTAACTTTACCTACTGAAGATAACCTTTAACCATTAACCTTGTTTAAATCCAAGCGTACCTTGTTATTACCTGGAGAGTTTACCTGGAGAGAGTTCCGGGGGTCAACGCCCCCGCGGCCCGGTCTGTGACCAGGCCTCCTGGTGGATCAGAGCCTGATCAACCAGGCTGTTGCTGCTGGCTGCACGCAAACCAAAGTACGAGCCACAGCCCGGCTGGTCAGGAACCGACTTTAGGTGCTTGTCCAGTGCCAGCTTGAAGACTGCCAGGGGTCTGTTGGTAATCCCCCTTATGTATGCTGGGAGGCAGTTGAACAGTCTCGGGCCCCTGACACTTATTGTATGGTCTCTTAACGTGCTAGTGACACCCCTGCTTTTCATTGGGGGGATGTTGCATCGTCTGCCAAGTCTTTTGCTTTCGTAGTGAGTGATTTTCGTGTGCAAGTTCGGTACTAGTCCCTCTAGGATTTTCCAGGTGTATATAATCATGTATCTCTCCCGCCTGCGTTCCAGGGAATACAGGTTTAGGAACCTCAAGCGCTCCCAGTAATTGAGGTGTTTTATCTCCGTTATGCGCGCCGTGAAGGTTCTCTGTACATTTTCTAGGTCAGCAATTTCACCTGCCTTGAAAGGTGCTGTTAGTGTGCAGCAATATTCCAGCCTAGATAGAACAAGTGACCTGAAGAGTGTCATCATGGGCTTGGCCTCCCTAGTTTTGAAGGTTCTCATTATCCATCCTGTCATTTTTCTAGCAGATGCGATTGATACAATGTTATGGTCCTTGAAGGTGAGATCCTCCGACATGATCACTCCCAGGTCTTTGACGTTGGTGTTTCGCTCTATTTTGTGGCCAGAATTTTTGTACTCTGATGAAGATTTAATTTCCTCGTGTTTACCATATCTGAGTAATTGAAATTTCTCATCGTTGAACTTCATATTGTTTTCTGCAGCCCACTGAAAGATTCGGTTGATGTCCGCCTGGAGCCTTGCAGTGTCTGCAATGGAAGACACTGTCAGGCAGATTCGGGTGTCATCTGCAAAGGAAGACACGGTGCTGTGGCTGACATCTTTGTCTATGTCGGATATGAGGATGAGGAACAAGATGGGAGCGAGTACTGTGCCTTGTGGAACAGAGCTTTTCACCCTAGCTGCCTCGGACTTTACTCTGTTGACGACTACTCTCTGTGTTCTGTTAGTGAGGAAATTATAGATCTATCGACCGACTTTTCCTGTTATTCCTTTAGCACGCATTTTGTGCGCTATTACGCCATGGTCACACTTGTCAAAGGCTTTTGCAAAGTCTGTATATATTACATCTGCATTCTTTTTGTCTTCTAGTGCATCTAGGACCCTGTCGTAGTGATCCAATAGTTGAGACAGACAGGAGCGACCTGTTCTAAACCCATGTTGCCCTGGGTTGTGTAACTGATGGGTTTCTAGATGGGTGGTGATCTTGCTTCTTAGGACCCTTTCAAAGATTTTTATGATATGGGATGTTAGTGCTATCGGTCTGTAGTTCTTTGCTGTTGCTTTACTGCCCCCTTTGTGGAGTGGGGCTATGTCTGTTGTTTTTAGTAACTGTGGGACGACCCCCGTGTCCATGCTCCCTCTCCATAGGATGGAAAAGGCTCGTGATAAGGGCTTCTTGCAGTTCTTGATGAACACGGAGTTCCATGAGTCTGGCCCTGGGGCA
>NC_091318.1:28860597-28888097 GCF_038502225.1 Cherax quadricarinatus | reverse complement strand
ACTAGTGGGGGTTGTAGGTGTACTAGTGTGTGTTGTAGGTGTACTAGTGTGTGTTGTAGGTGTACTAGTGTGTGTTGTAGGTGTACTAGTGTGTATTGTAGGTGTGCTAGTGTGTGTTGTAGGTGTGCTAGTGTGTGTTGTAGGTGTGCTAGTGTGTGTTGTAGGTGTACTAGTGTGTGTTGTAGGTGTGCTAGCGTGTGTTGTAGGTGTGCTAGTTTGTGTTGTAGGTGTACTAGTGTTTGTTGTAGGTGTACTAGTGTGTGTTGTAGGTGTGCTAGTGTGTGTTGTAGATGTGCTAGTTTGTGTTGTAGGTGTACTAGTGTGTGTTGTAGGTGTGCTAGTGTATGTTGTAGGTGTACTAGTGTGTGTTGTAGGTGTACTAGTGTGTGTTGTAGGTGTACTAGTGTGTGTTGTAGGTGTGCTAGCGTGTGTTGTAGGTGTGCTAGTGTGAGTTGTAGGTGTACTAGTGTGTGTTGTAGGTGTACTAGTGTGTGTTGTAGGTGTGCTAGCTTGTGTTGTAGGTGTACTAGCGTGTGGTGTAGGTGTACTAGTGTGTGTTGTAGGTGTACTAGTGTGTGTATTAGTGGGTGAACTAGTGTGTATACTAGTGGGTGTACTAGTGGGTGTAGGTGTCTAACATATTGGTATATATAGCTCCAGGTTCCTCCTCAATCTTCTTCTTCCCACCCCACCCCCACCCACCCCTTACCTCCCCTCTTCTGTGGGTGCCAGGAGGGGCACTGAGCCACTGACCTTGGCACACATATACACATACATAGCTATACATACACATGTGCACCTACAAGCATGCACACACACGCCTGCACAGAAGTACACACTTACATAGGTAAAATATACACAATCATACACACATACAGAAACACCTGTATGTATACAAAGAGAAAAAAATGCCAATACTTGCGAGAAAATTTGTTAGTAAATCGTCCCTTTAGACTTTAGAGGGTAAAAAAAAAAAAACATAAACGTAACACTCTGAGCACCTTCAATGAAGACGTTTCGGTCCTGGGGCTCTTAGTCACTTCAAATATGCGAGGAGTATGAGGGAAAACATGCTATAGAGAGCACTTGTGAAACATCTGGGAATCTTTCACCGTTTTACTCTGTATTGGACTGAGGCCACTGATTGGCGAAACGTTTCCTCAGTAAAGATTCCAAAATGATGCCCATGTGTCTCGTTCTTTAACTTATCGGGTTTTTAAACTATTTATATCACGCTATATGGGGACAGGATGCAGGAGAGTAGTAGTAGTAGTAGTAGTAGTAGTAGTAGTAGTAGTAGTAGTAGTAGTAGTAGTTAGTAATACCGGTAGTAGCAGGTGCAGGACGCCGGAGGTAGAGAAGAGTATCTTATTGCTGTATCACGTGACAGTCCTGGGAAAGCATGGTCAAAGATCTTATGTGCTAAGGTTGTGGAAATGTTATAATTGCCAGCTTTGTGAACGATGGTGTTGGAGATAGCGACGAGTGATGCTTCAAGGTAATCACGTCCCCTTAACGCCTCATTCCAAAACATGTTAAGTCCGTCGTTGTTTCAGTGAATGACACGCGTAAGAAGTGTTATCCCTGTTGCAGGTATATCTGCATTCATAAATTCTAATGGACAACTCTCTCCCAGTCTCGCCCATGTAGATTTTGTCACACTGCCCACAGGGGGCGTAGACTCCTACTTGTTTAGTGGGAGAATTGAGTGGGATATTTATGGTCCTAACTGAAGCAGTGGCAATAGTGGCGATCAGGATATCGCTCCTAGCAAGAGCTATTACAATGTGTAGTATCGGGTTATCTTTATTGTAGACGTTTCGCCATCCAGTGGCTTTATCAATACAGATTCTTTGGACATAATAAGAAAACTGAAGAAATATATACAAAAGATGAGGTAATCAGTCCCTCAGCCTTGGAGGTGGTGTTTAGAGCACCGTGATCGTAGAGTTTCTACGACCACGGTGCTCTAAACACCACTTCCAAGGCTGAGGGACTGATTACCTCATCTTTTGTATATATTTCTTCAGTTTTCTTATTACGTCCAAAGAATCTGTATTGATAAAGCCACTGGATGGCGAAACGTCTACAATAAAGATAACCAGATGTTGCACAAGTGTCTTCTTAACTTTCATCTTGTCGGTATTATATACCTGTCTTGCACAACAATGTGTAGTGTTACGTCACTGCAGAGTAACACCAGAACTCTATGGTTACATCTGGCGGCCAGTGCTTTGTGTAGAGTGGAGAACTTAGATATTGAAAGAATCTGCTCTATAATACCATACACTGCGTCATGGTTCTGGTATGTTGTTGATATTGTAGTCCTATACTCACAGACGTCTGAATATACAAGTGCCCATGTAGAAAAATCAACAACGCGAAACTAACCATCAAGTTTACACTTCAACTCTATGGTAAATTGCCTTTTCTAAACACTCTCCTCTGCAGCACTCCTCACACCATGACTCCCATACCAAATACAGGAATGACATAGGTTTTATCCTGAGGGCTCTGTGCATTTCCAGCCGTGAATTCATGAAGAATATGCATGCATTTTACAGACATTTACTCCTCTACATTTATCTTATTTTATCCAGGATTGCAGACGCAAAGCTCAAGCCATTCTACACAAACCACTGGCTGCTAGATGCAACCAAAAAGTTCTTAGTGTTACCCTACAGTGACGTAGCCACACAACATAATGGCTCTAACTATGAGCAATATTCAAGTCGCCACTATTGCCACTGCTTCGGATGAGAGTCCCCAAGAAAAAATCCGCACTCAGTGCTTCCACTAAAGAAGTCTTCACCATTGCGTCTGGGCAATGTGACGAAAATCTGCATGAGCGAGACCAAGAGATACTTGTTTATTAGAATTTACGAATACATATATGCCTGCAACACGGATGACACTAGTTACACATGCAATACACAGAAACTGATGGACATATCATGCACTGAAGAATAGATGCTGAAGTGATCTACAGGTAATCAGAGCAGGATTAAAGTATGGGCTTTAGGGGTTGTAATCCAGGGGCCTCCAGAGATTAAGTGATAAGTGCTCACAGTTACTGTTGTAAGTTTATAATTATAGTACATTATTACATCACGTATATGATAAAATGTTGACTGTTGTCATTTTTTTCCTTTTGAAAATATTACTGGGGTCATCAGAGTACCTATAGCCCAGGGGGTCTACAAAATCTTAACTCGGCTCTACAGGTAACCACGGTCGAGGTGACGTGATTGCCCTGAAGCATCATTCATCGCTACCTCTAACACCATCGTTCACAAAGCTGGCAATTATAACATTTCCACAACCTTGGCACATAAGATCTTTGATCATGTTTTCCGAGGAATGTCACGTGATACAGCAATAAGGTAAACTCCACACTAGCGTCTTGCACCTACTACTACAAGTGAATATTAATGCTATCCTTCCCTGCTTCCTGCCTCTATATATAACCTGTCTGTTCTCTTACTCATATATTGGCAGTAATCAAGGTGCCAGGACCGATACATCTTCAGTAAAGGAGTCCTAAGTGAATGCATCTGTGTCCTTTTCCCCTCCACAGTAAGTTGTTAGGATTTACTGCCTTACTACTACTTAAGTCCCTACTTAACTCTGACGACATACTGACACTCAACTCAATCCACTCGTCTATTTATTCCACGCGTAAATATTTCACCGTGTTTTCTTGCACTAGTCTCATCACTGCTTGCCAGGACATAACGCCCACACGGGTGTGGACATAGCCACAAGTATGCAGACAATAATAAAGAAAATACAGACGTTGTAGAACAAGCTTTTACTGGAACAACCTTTCGCTCTGTGTAGAGGTTTATTAAATCTTGGTAGAGCGAAACGTTCTCCCGATAAAGGCTACTTCAGCGTACTTGTGTCTCTGCCTACCTACTGGCGGGCACACCCAGATAGTTTGTCTCACCTTTTAAAAAAGTAGGATCGAGCCTCTGGTACTCCTTTTGGAGAATGTCTCAAACGGATTGAGTGCTTTACCTAAAAAGTTTCATTTCTATCGGTCATAGGCCCTTACGACTGAGTCATTCCATCTAGATTCTAGATAGACGGAGTCATGCCCTCTAGGAAATAAAATGGAATGGGTGAGTCCTCTCCTTAGGAAAACATAAATACGGAATGGGAAGTAATTAAGAGTGATCAATACCAGGAGCAGGTGAGTAGCTGAAACAGGTAATAAATTTAAATTAAGTGAAGTTTAACTAAAACCATATGTAAGTCTTGAGAGAGAGAGAGAGAGAGAGAGAGAGAGAGAGAGAGAGAGAGAGACTGAGAGAGAGAGAGAGAGAGAGAATGTTGACGCTGTTTATATTACAAGGTAGTTAATTATTGCAATTTCACTATGGCAGTAGTTACACCCCATGCCCAGTTGTTAGGGACATCACTGAGGACGTCATTCCAAAAACATCAGGACAAAAACTTTGCAGATTCGGAGAAAAATACATATTTACATCATTGACATACGTGAAGCTTGGGTAAGCCTGTTTGGTAGATATCTGGTATTAGAGGGTCTTAAAGATTGTGAAGTGGGGAGGCTTTGCAGCAGAATTTAGTGATGTTGGGTTTTCATAATTTAGTTGTAAAAGTCTTGTTTGAATGACGGCTGAAGTCAGCCTTAATGATCCCTGAAGAGCTGAGTCAACAGACTTAAGTCTGAGCAGTCATATGCTTCACACACTTGTAGTGGGAGGGGAGGATTTTTGCTCTCTCTCTCTCTTCCATTCTATTTTCTTCCCTCTCACTCCTCATCCCTCTTTCATCTTGCTCCCTTTCCCTTCTTCTCACGTTTTCCTTTTACTCCTCTTCCTCGTATAGAAGTCATCCTCCTGGGAAAATAAACACAGTTCCTACAACGCAAGTCTAGATGTTTAGGTTTGTGTGTTTAACAGGATGTTCCTGGGGGGGAGAGAGAGAGAGAGAGAGAGAGAGAGAGAGAGAGAGAGAGAGAGAGAGAGAGAGAGAGAGAGAGAGAGAGAGAGAGAGAGAGAGAGAGAGAGAGAGAGAGAGAGAGAGAGAGAGAGAGAGAGAGAGAGAGACTCTCTGACCGCGGGTTCAATCCCGGCCGGGGTATGGTTTGAGAGAGAGAGAGATTAATATTAGTGATTTAAGTGTTGGATGATTTATTATTCTCCATTACTATCTACTACTATAGGAAGGTCATTACTAAGGCATCACGTCACCTGTACACCACCAATAAAGAATACTTTAATACTTAAAATAGAGATTACATCAAATTCTCAGTATCTACACTGAATGCATATGAATTCCAGTGTACATACTCCGATATTTATATACCTTCCAATGTATATAACTTCGCCATTTGTTACGACTTTGAGGTACGATAATACCGACTTTCTGTGTTGGGTAATTCGGAGATATGTCAAAGAAACAATCAGGGAAATGCACAGAGCTATAAAAGGAGGTGGAACAAATGGCGGAAATAGTGTTTATCTGAATTTTGGGGAAAAATGGTGAGTAACACTTGAAAGATTTGGGAGAAAAATTCTATAGTTTAGGCTGGCAGGAACTGTGGTAAACAAATGTTGGTAATCCTGAGAGAGAGAGAGAGAGAGAGAGAGACAGAGAGTTAAGATAAGATTTCGTTCGGATTTTTAACCCCGGAGGGTTAGCCACCCAGGATAACCCAAGAAAGTCAGTGCGTCATCGAGGACTGTCTAACTTATTTCCATTGGGGTCCTTAATCTTGTCCCCCAGGATGCGACCCACACCAGTCGACTAACACCCAGGTACCTATTTGCTGCTAGGTGAACAGGACAACAGGTGTAAGGAAACGTGTCGAAATGTTTCCACCCGCTGGGAATCGAACCCGGGCCCTCCGTGTGTGAAGCGGGAGCTTTAGCCACCAGGCCACAGGGACGTATTCATACATGAAAGCACAGACCAACAGGAGACAGTTCGGTACTTGTCAAATGCATAATTCTGTAGACCACTGCTACCAAGCTACCTGTTGATGGGTTGTGCAAATATCGCCCCGTTCCCTTTTAGGCCCGGCCCTACACCAGGACTGACCTGTTGGTGCTAGCTGGCTGTAAGCGGTCCAAGCATCACAGCCTGACACTCTCATAAAACAACAGTCTCCCTCTACCCTCGAGACATTAGAGGCAGCTCAATGTTACTTCTCTACATGAAGTTTAGTTCAGCTTCCTGTGCATCATCACTACGATCTCTAAGCTCTTGAAGATGAAAAAATTACTTTTCATTTACATTTCGATTCGAGTAAAAGTGGGCGAGGTCCATATTAATGGGTTTTCCATTAACATCTAGTTTGATTTGGGCTGCCTGTTTGGTGAGGAGGACCTCCAAGACAAGCAGTGTGCTCACTAAATTATTCTACTGGATGAATTGTACTGAAGATTCAAATTGGTTGACTATTAGTTAATAAAGCACTGTAGTTAGTCTTTCCATCTACCATCTTTTACTTATCATCTACTACGAAGAAATGGTAGAGGAAGACTATACATAGTGGGGACTTTTAGAAAAGTATCATAAATCCTAATAGGCTGAGAATTGAAAAAAAAATGACGAGTAATGAGGCAGGCCCTAGAGTAGAGCTCACACTGATTATATACACAGAGAGATGTATGTCTCAGCGAATATATACTGAGAGATGTCTGTATCGATGTGTATACGAGTACACAGAAAGAAGTGTAAATCGCAGTGTGTACGCAGAGTTCAATCCCTATTTTAACATTGAAAATATTATTGATTTTAAAGTAGGGGAGCAATGCTCTCATGCACAACCAAGGACAGACGACGAGCCTTAATTCAGAGTTCAACCCCCACACAAGCATAACCAGGAAAGTTCACCTTAGTTCTCTTCAACCTATTTCCCTTCAACCTAGTTCCTTTCAACCTAGTTCCCTTCCCTTCAACGTAGTTCCCTTCACACTAGTTCTCTTCAACCTATTTCCTTTCACCCTAATTCCCCTCACACTTGAGGGTGTGGGCCAGAGTGATGTAGTGTTGGTTGGAGTGTGTGTTTGATGGCGCCAAATATGAGGCGAGGTTCACGATCCTTTAACACTCGTGTAGCCGTCCATTAACGAATGCTTAATACTGTCTGCCCACCCCAACCCCACCACTTACTCAGCACTCCCCCCTAAAAAATGGAGCCATAGAAAAGGACTTTACTGTAATAAAAAAAGACGGCCTTCCATAATTTCACTGAGATGTTCTAAATCGACAGTTCTCGTACGTAACTGCAGCAGTTTATCGTGATAACTGCCTTACTCTTTTATATCATGACAAGATTGATAGAGAAAATAAACGAGTTATTTGATAGTAAAATAACCCAATTGACAGCCTAGGCTCTTAAGTTAAGCCAGTTGATAACAGCTTGAGTTAAAACCGTTTTTCTGGGGGGTGAGGGGAAGGGGGAATGGAGAAATTTTAAATTGACGAAATTTCCTCCATGCTAGTCTTGCAGGTGACAGTGAGTGGTGATACTGGTGAAACCCAGACAATACAATTGTCTGTATAAATGTAAGACCGAGTCCTGTCTTGGGGGCTATTTTTATTGAGTAATTTGTGTCTTCCTACATTTATTCTTGTTTTCCTTAGTTGTATTATTGAATTATAGAAAAAAAAAGAGTTCACATTTTAAATGGGGGGTTTCTAGCGCTGAAAAGATTATGGCCGGGGAAAATAACAGCTGGGCTGTGACACCTAAAGGCCACTGCGCACAACCGGCACAAACAGCCTGACTGATCAAATGGTCAACGAGAACGCTTGGACTTGGACCGAGCTGGTGGATCATCGGACCAGCAGCAGCAACAGCCTGGTTGACTAGGCAAGTACCAGACGAGCCTGGCCTAAGGCCGGGCTCCGGAAGTAGAAAAAACTCTCGGAACTCAAAGACATATTAAAGGTATATAGGTCAGTCTTACTTAATAGTTCCGTACAACAGGTCTGTGTCTGGAGTTTACCTGGAGAGAGTTCTGGGGGTCAACGCCCCCCGCGGCCCGGTATGTGACTAGGCCTCATGGTGGATTAGAGCATGATCAACCAGGCTGTTACTGCTGGCTGCACGCAAACCAACGCACGAGCCACAGCCCGGCTGGTCAGGTACTGACTTTAGGTGTTTGTCCAGTGCCTGCTTGAAGACTGCCAGGGGTCTACTGGTAATCCCCCTTATGTATGCTGGGAGGCAGTTGAACAGTCTTGGGCCCCTGACACTTACTGTGTTGTCTCTTAACGTGCTAGTGACACCCCTGCTTTTCATTGGGGGGATGTTGCATCGTCTGCCGAGTCTTTTGCTTTCGTTATGAGTAATTTTCGTGTGCAAGTTCGGTACTAGTCCCTCTAGGATTTTCCAGGTGTATATAATCATGTATCTCTCCCGCCTGCGTTCCAGGGAGTACAGGTTCAGCAACTTCAAGCGCTCCCAGTAACTGAGGTGTTTTATCTCCGGATTTATGATGACAGAAATACAAGTATGAAGAATAATAATTCATGTAAGATATTTTTTCAAGACTTAATAAAAACTGAACCTTTTTCTTTTATTGGGAGTGATTTCCGTACGTAAAATTTGGAACCAGTTCCTCTAGGAATTTCCAGGTTCATATTATGACACCTCTTCCTCGCCTGTGTATCAAGGGACACAGGTCTAGACACTCTCGACAGTTTCTACCGATTAGGTGTTTGACTAAATTTATACAGACAGTGAAGGTTCTCTGTACACTCTTTAGATTTCCAGTTTCGCCAGCCTTAAAAGGGGCTGTTAATGTACAGCAATATTCCGGAGTAGAGAGAACAAGTGCTCACCTAATTGTGGTTGCAGGGATCGACTGATAGCTCCTGGCCCCACCTCTTCACTGGTAGCTGCTAAATCCACTCTCTCCCTGCCCCACGTACTTTATCATACCTCTTAAAATGATCATATCTCTTAAAATTATGTGTGGATCCTGCCTCCACTACATCACTCTCCAAACTTTTCCACATCCTGACAACTCTATGACCGAAGAAGTACTTCCTAACATCCCTGTGACTCATCTGTGTGACTTACAAAGGACTATCATTGGCCTGATTATCCTCGCAGCAGTGATATTGATACAGGTGATCATTAGTCTCGGGTGAGCGGCAGGACAGGTAGGAGTCATTTACAACAGGTCAGTTATATAATTCAATAAGATAATCCTTAAAATTATGCATCATCCTGATATTAGATGTGGATGAAAGTCATGCTGCTGTACACTGATTGATGTGCTGTTCTGGCCTTCTGTCCAAGTTCTGTGAATACCCTTCACGCCCAAGACACCTGTCTTACCTACTCTTAAAGAATGGCTTCAGTTCCCTTTAATATTCACTTCATGCTCACCTTTCTTTTTCAGCTGTGATAGATGGACATATCGAAGTCAAGACATAACCAGGGGAGATATGATTACGACGTACAAAATACTCAAAACGTCGCGACAGGTTAAAACGCACGGACAAAATAATGTGCCACAGAGGTGTTAGGAAATCTTTAGTTTCTGGGTGGCTAAGAAAACTTAAGGCGAGGAAGTATTGGAGGAAGAATTACTCAGCAACTTCAAGTATAGGAGGTACTAGTATGTGACCTGAAAGACTAGGAGTCGATTCCTAAAAATTTAGAGGCGGGGCCAAGAGCTTAGATTCGACCCCTGCAACTACATCAAAGCACACTCACACACACACGGGGGGGGGAGGGAGGGGGCAATAATATAAAAAATAAATAAACTGACCTTGTTACAGGTGTCGAGGATCTCAAACAAGACAGCCTCGCCATCTACCAAGATCTCGTTCCTATATCTTTGTTCTGCAAAACAGAGAGACACATGTAGCTTACCAAGCCTCATTATCATTATTAATATATCTGTATATCCTTGAAGGAGCTCTGATCTCAGAGCCATACAACACCTGGGAAAAGAGAGTTAATCACGTTTCATCCAATAAAGGGAAGGACTGATCTAATTGACATCAAGAGCCTTTAACCGGGAACAAGGCGCCACCTTCCCTTCCCTTGAAGGGACAACTTTGCCAGTATATCATTCCTACATGCCTTCCAACAATATTTTCACGACTTATACTCTGCCAGTGACTGAAACATCTCTATATATAACCACCCTAGTGACCCCACACACCGTTTTCTACAAGCACAACCTCTCATTTTCTTATGTCAATTTCCAAATGTTGTGTCCAACGTCAATATGTTAACTGCGCTTACTTCCCAAAATGTTTATCATGAATCAACAACCTCATCATCGCTTGATCTGGAACCTACTCAGAACTCACTAAATCCTGATGACTTCTGGAGAGTGGACAGGACAACTATCCATTTTTTAGTTGTTAAAATCCTTAATGTCAAACGTACCCTGAAGTTTCAAGTCTACATGGTAACATTGACTTCATACATCTATTTTCCCACTATGACAATCCGCTAAAAGTGGGGGTTGTCACTAGGTTTTCCTACAGAATCTGTAGTCTAGAGTTTCTCATCAAGAAACTGAACTTCCTTACTTATTTCTTCGTCAACAGCCGACGCAAATCACAACGTATTTAGTGAATAAGCAGCGACTCGTCCTTCCAGTTAGTGACATGGCCAACCAAATTTCAAATACATTGCAGTTGTCACCCCGGGGAAGTCATTCGGGATATTACCAGTCTAATGACCCATATCCAAACAACGATCAATGGCCATACCAGGCCATTGATTGCCGTTTCTAAATTACAAAAATACGGTAGTTTCAATATTTTAAGTATGTTGGCCAACCTGGTGTTACTCTTTTATGACACCGCTGTCAAGTGACCCGACCGGCATACAGGTCAATTCGAATCTGAGGACGTCGCTCGCTTACTCAGGTTAAGCACCGCAGGGTATGGTTAATTACTGAATGTGTGACTGAGTTGCCAGCTTTCCCACAGTTACGTAGAGTTGTGTTTCCGAGAGGGTATAACACATGTTAAATGTTTCATATCTCAAAGCTCTTTCTTAATACGAAAAACTCAGACCACTGAGTCGGGCAAGGGTAAGCCACTGATGCTTGTCGTGATTCACCGAAGGTTCTTTGGTGCTTCACGACAGAAGGGAGAGATGCTCGACCTTCACGTTTTCTTAAGAGTTAAGGACACGTACAAGTTAGGATGCAATCTTGCTACGCCCCCACTCATCAGCTCGTATGCTAAAAAAAGAGAGCCAATTTCTTTCCCTGACTAATAAAGTAGCTTGCTGCGAACTCAGGGCCGTCTAGTATTTATTACTTGGGTACAAATCGAGTCCAGTATTTTCCTTTTTATAGTTATAGGGCAGCAGGTGCTCGGGCAGTGGGTTGAATGAGTTGAAACACCTTCATTGCCTCTCACGTCGTCGTAGTTGAGATGGACTCTGTTCTCCTGGTATAAAACAGAACCAGGGTTAGTATCTTGACAAATGCTGTGGGTTGTCTAGCACTTATGTTCAGCATAATCTATTTGGCAGACGTTAGAAGGCAGGGGTCCTGGGGTGAATCAAGGCAGGACAAAATACGTTACCCTGTTTCAAAAAGTGTTTGAAGTATGAGAGTACAGGTAGGTAGCACATATAGTTATATCTTTATTATGCATCTCCATACCCATCCTGTGGGCAGTAGTCAAAAGATTACAGAGGCATATAATGGGTCCAGTCACTGGGCCGGAAAGTTTTGATAATTGAGCAAGTTATAGTGGTAATGAACTATTTGCGAATTTATATTTGGTTACAATCGTAATGAGTTATTTATGTAGATATAAATTAAGTCACACACACAAGTTTAAGTGGTAATGCGTTATTTAATTAGCACATCGTTTCTGGCGTCTCATGTGTCAAGGAGACACATATCGCACGTAAACATTAGTGTGTTCGTTAACCCCAGTACTAATAGGGGTTACTTGTACCTCAGTGGTAAATCGTTCAGCTTACAGCGGAAATGACTGAAGTTCGATTCTCGCGGTCGGCGAGACGCATGGGCAAGTCGCTTGCTTCACCTGGTGCTTGACTTGGGAAGTGACCCACTTGAGTGATAGATGGTAAAAAGACTCCGGTTACAAACGAAATTACATAACTTTCTTACACACACACTAGTGGTGGTAGTGTGAACATGAGTGATGGTACTGTTAGTGTGTGAACATGAGTGATGGTACTGGTAGTGTGTGAACATGAGTGATGATATTGGCAGCATGAACATGACGGACTGTTCTACTTAACATGGTCAGAAAATAAGTGAGTTATCATCAGTTCGAGTCGAACAATAAATTTATCAACAACAATGAGGAAAGCTCGACGGGAAAAATATATTTAGTGGCCGAGAAGAGGTAAGAAGGAATGGAGAAGTGGAAAGAGATAAAAGAGAGAATAAGGAGAGTTAATGCTTACATACTTAGTGTCATTAAAGGCGACTTACCCAAACAATGCTGCACAGTCCTGAACCTTGCATAACCTCTGGCAGGCATTCCATAAGTACCCCATTTCTCTCTCTCTCTCTAAACAGAGAGAGTCAAACTCGCAAGAAAATGAACCGACTAAATTCTTTCCCAAAGCGACCTGTCTCGCCTGAATAACTCATCAACTCATTTTTAGACATCGCAAAAGTCAGTATGTGTATAGTAATGTGCGGACGGGAAAGACAGACAGCTATGAAGACATAATTTATAGTACAAGCCGCCATGCTTGCTTGTCTGCCACGCAAATATGGTAATAAGGATAATGCAAAATATCGATAAAAATGAACAGTGGTCGATGCAGAAGTGAATTCCATATATATATATATATATATATATATATATATATATATATATATATATATATATAATATATATATATATATATATATATATATATATATATATATATATATATATATATATATATATATATATATATATATATATATATATATATATATATATATATATATATATATATATATAATCAATTGGACAGCATGATATCAGGTGTTGAATTGATGTCAGGAACGTTGGCAGGGGTCACAGGATTTAGAAGCGTATAGGAGATTACAGTGTGACAGAGGTTGGCAGTGTGCCAGTGTTGTTGGCAGTGAGTGAGTGCAGGCACTGCGTGACGTTGCTAGATTGTGTTGGCACGATGTCAGAGGTGTTGTTAGTGAGATGGGCCAGTGTAGTGTGGCAGTTGTTGGCACGGCACTTCAGATGTTGGTTGGGGCATCAAACATGCTGAAACTTTTTGAGAATTCTTGGCACCCTATCAAAGGTGTTTGTAAAGTAACAAAGGTGTTGGTACAGGTAGAATAGTCGTGTTGGTAGGAAGAGAAGACATAAAACAATCATTAATAATAATAATAATAAGTAATCTTTATTTCTACAAGTACATGTACAAGGTATACAGGCCTAGCTGACATCAATGACATACTACTATATAGAAAACCCCTTGTTATGCAGAGCGTTTCTGGCAAATTAGGTCAATCTTGTTCCTAGGATGCGACCCACACAAGTCGACTAATACCCAGGTACCTATTTTACTGATAGGTGAATAGGGACAGCAGGCGTTTTAAGGAAACACGTCATAATGTTTCCACTCGTACCGGGGATCGACCCCCGGACCTCAGTGTGTGAGGTGAGTGAGCTCACACACTAGCACTGCAGGTAGGCTAATTATTTTAGCACTGGAAAGGAACTGAGTGGTGGATATATATATATATATATATATATATATATATATATATATATATATATATATATATATATATATATATATATATATATATATATATATATATATATATATATATATATATATATAAAGAGAAAAAATGGCAATGAGTTAAAAGAAAATAAGGAATATGAGAGAGAGAGATAGAGAAAATGTACATGTTTGTGCAGGGGTCGAGTCTCCTATGCGCGAGTGTGAATCACAGCAGAGTTGTCATCGCCACCTTCCCTGTCACCAGTTTTATTATAACGAGTAAGTTGCAAGTGGCCGGGAGGGAGGGGCACTCATGTGGTGGGATTCTGAGATATAGCACCCTTTGTGGGTTGAATTATGGCATCATGTGCCCTAGAGACTGGGGTGTGGGGTCTAGAGAGGTTGAGGAGTCTTGAGGAAGAGGAGTGTTTAGGGGTCTGTGGGGACTGGCGTCAGGGGTCTGGAGAGGGAATTACCAACATATTGTCAGACTCGTGCTACAACCCATGCTAAATTCTTGCTGCTTGAGAAGATTAATGTGACGTGTGTGTGTGTGTGTGATTATCTTAAGAAAGGCCCTTTTAGGTTTGTAACCTCTTCTGCCCCAAATGCACACACTAATATGACAAGCCACAGGTATTCCCAAGTTTAAACAAGTCTCAAGAAACATCTTAAAAATCTACGAAGGGCCGGAAGAACTAAACAAGTAAGATCATAAGAAATCGCCGTGAAGGAGCTTCAGTTTTCAGGTATACTGAAGACACTCCCAGGGGTCGTGAAGTCGCCTGGTCAGGATGGTACACACTCAGACGTCAAACATAGCAGACATGCGGTATTAGACACTGATTGAGGAGACGTTTCGCCCACTGGGAGGCTTTGTAGCACAAAGTATGTATGATGGGTTCAGTCAGGTTGTGGGTAGAGTTTACGTAACGGCAGCGTCCTTCTTAGGTAAAAATGTGTTAGGTCAATTCAGGTCTGATGCCTTTGGTTTCTTGAGATGATTGTGCTTGGTGCGGGAGCTAGTTGTATCACCCCTTTTCGCAAGCATATTTGTGTTCACTCTTTGCTTTGTTTAATGGTTCATGGAGATTTCCTCCCATTGAGGGACAGGGGTTCGATTCTCAGACGAGCGGAAATGTAGGGCATGTTTCCTTTAACTGTCCCTGTTCACCTAGCAGTAAGTAGGTAACTGGGTGCTAGGCGACTGGTGTGGGTCGCGACTTTATAGTTACCTTGGGTTACTAGCGTAAATAATAGCCTGTCCCCACATGGAGTAGCCTAGACTCGAGCTATGAAGTCACTATGCCACCAGCATGTGTTGTCCTCTTTGTCATTAACTTTTCCATGGTGTAAGAAGTAATGGCGACGACATTTCGGTCCATCCAAGACCGAAACGGCGTCACAAGTTTCCTCTGACCGAGTGGGTAATGCTTTGAAAAATAAAATTGTGTACATCCGCCATAATCTGCCTTCCTGGGAAACACTGCACCGGTCTGGAGCATATTACTTTGTCTCCTACTGTTGAAAAAGATTTTCACAGCCTCTCTGCTGCAAGTGTGTTGGGTATGTAGGCTCTAAAAAATTGTAGGTAACTGCATTCCTCGAGGAAAGCTGGGCTCAAGGTTCTATAGACATATATGATGTGATGATATATTATGTGTCTAGCAAAAAATATAATTAATAATAATAATAATAATAATAATAATAATAATATCATAGTATGCCCGAGGGAGACATTCTCGTATTTTCCCAAAATCTATCAACATTGTGACATCACCTCAAAATTATAATATATTACAAATAATGGTTATAATCATAACCATGATTTTTAAAGAGGTAGACAGTAAGCCAGTGGAAGGTCTCGGTCAGATGAACAAAAGCTCCAGCTGTGGGTCATCATATGACTAAAACCAGCGTAAGGAAACACTTCTCCTGTTTCCTGACAAACATTATACCTACCTACCTCAAAATTATACAGTAAAATAATTTACCCAACACAACTACATTCACGCCCACAACACACGTCAGCAACGTAAAATATACATACCTACAACACCCCACGCCCACATTTTTTCTGCGTTACCATAGACACCCACCTTGCCTTCACGCGTCATCAGTCATGCAAATTTAGGCTTTTCGGATCATTAGCTAGCAGGCATCACTCTGGTGCCAGATTTACAGTCACTACTACTATACGGCTAGATGGAAGATATGTCTATATTTAGGCAAGAGTTCTTGGGCGTTCCAAACCAAGGCTATGTTAAGTGTATTTATAGAGTGGATACATTAATGTCAATTGCTGTAACTGGAAGGTATTTTCTACGAAAGCTGAGTCACTGGGCAAGAAAAAGACAGGCTGCGGAATAATTTTTTATTGGGACAATGTTTCGCTCTGTGCAGAGCTGTCATAACTTGATAAAACTCTACAGAACGAAACGTCGTTCTTGCAACAGAAGCTTGTTCCAACAAGTGTCTTTCCTTCACTGTTGTGAGAATACTGAGATCACAAACAGGAAAAGGCAAAGGAGGGTTCTCAGGGAGTCCTAAGCACCTTACACGGGTGATGACACTAATGGGTGCTGCCTTTCCATAAACATAAAGATAAAGGAAGATTGGAGACGGAGTACAGAGGGAGATCTGTGAGTAATCATCATACTGAATATATCACCGAAGCACAGGGGAATTACCAATAAACCCCTGGCTGCCTTCAAGAGAGAGCTGGACAGATACATAAAGTCAGTGCCGGATCAGCCGGGCTGTGGCTCGTACGTTGGACTGCGTGCGGCAAGCAGTAACAGCCTGGTTGATCAGGCCCTGATCCACCGGGAGGCCTGGTCATGAACCGGGCCGCGGGGGCGTTGATCCCCGGAATAACCTCCAGGTAAGGATACCTGAAGGATGTTTTCCGGGGTTAACGTCCTCGCAGCCTGGTCCCAGACCAGGCCTCCTGATGGATCAAGGCCTGATAAGGAGCCTGTGCGAGGCTAAGTTATCTCAGAATAGCCTTTAGGAGCCCCAATACAGAATGATGTAGGGTTCTGTACCTAATATAGTCAGTCATATACTACTTAGATATGCAGCATGAGCGTGGAACCCCCATCTATTTTGATACATAAAAAGTTCTGAAGGAATGCAACAGACTACTGCGATGAGAAACTAAAAAAAATGAGCCAGATGACTCTGGAAGAGAGCAGTACTTCGTGAGACGTGATTACGACATATAAGATACTCAAAATATCATATTGGGCAGGTATGGACAAAGAATGCTTTATACGCAATAACCAGAAACATGAGATGGGGATATAGCAGGTAAAAACACAGACAAGCCCCGAGAACATTAGTAAGTACTTTTCAGCCTCAGGGCAATAGGGTAGTGCAACGAGGTAGGCGAGTAGCGGAGGATAACTTTCAACACAGTTTCAAAAGCGGGTATATTGTCGAAGGGTTCTAAGTGGAGAAAATGCTAAATGATAACTCACAGAGACAGTAAACACGTATATTGAGAATAAATGAGTAGGAAGCCCAGCCTGCAGTCTTACGTCCTGTCTGTCTGAGGGTATGTGTCAGACTCCTCACAGCGGGGCGTCCAGCAATTCAAAGTCTGCTTATCTGATAGTATTTGAAGTCCGTGGCACCACAGCTAACGTATTTGAAATTGTTGACATTATTATAACTCAAAATGCCAGAAACTAGCAATGCCTCCCGATGAAGCTTAAGATAAAGAGACCATGAACCAAGACTTGGACTTAACCCCAACAAACGTATCAGCGAAAACACTCAGCCGTCCGGTACCCTTCATTGGTTCAATAATGAAATGAGATGGTTATCCTTCACAGCTGCTCTGTGGCACTTCGGGAAAATTACAGCCTAATTGACACTAATTCGACACTGACAGACAGTTATGAGCTCTTTCTGCCAAACTTAAATAACCTATAAAGTTAAATTGAGGAGCCATCAAATGCTGTGAAGCTGCATGCTATGTTAGCTCGCTAAATCAAAACACAGCAGCCGTGATACCGAATACCTTGATGCTAGTGAAGGGCTCTTTATCTAAGGAACTCGAGGTACCCTTCCTTTCTTGGGATTATATATATATGATTATGTTCCAATCTCTCCTAGCGCTATATGACTACTAAGAGTTTAGCGCTTTCCCATAATTACAACATAATTAACGTAGTCGATGGAAACGTTACGAAAGTATTATATATAAATTAAATTTGCGGACACACCACCCACAAGAAGTTTTATATATAAGTGAGGCTGTAATATCTAAAATATGACATGATTTCAGAGCTGAAAAGGGAAGAAAAAATTTTTATTAGGAATACTGACCCGAAGATAATTACTTAACATAACCCAAGATTATTAAACTCATTAATAAATCAGGATAACTCAAGAAGGTTGAGCACTATGGCTTATTTCCATTGTGGTCTTCTGATCTTCTTGCCCAGGATGCCACCCACAACAGCCGGTACCTACTTACTACCAGGAGAAGCGGGATAACACAAGCTAGGAAACATACCCAAAGTTTCCATTCAAATATAATAATAATAATAATAATAATAATAATAATAATAATTTACTAGCTACTAAAAATAGGCACACAAATAACGGTGCTAATTGTTTTTTGGAAGGCTGATGACTTACTATTATAATTTGTATTATTATTTAGAACACCAGATTATAAGAGGAACGTTCAACCTTACTCAAATTGAACAACGTCAATATAATCACAAATATAGAAAAACAATACTACCTCATTGAATATAACAAGAACAAGTTATAAATAAACTATAACAAGGTATAAAAAAATAATGCCAGAATTATCAAGAATAAAAGTTCTACCTGTTTAGAACATCAGAACTGGAAAAGAACATTATATATATGAAAATTTGGTGAGGAACATACCTGCCTGGTGATCGTATTCTCCGATGTATCTCTTAGTGAGGAATCTGACGATCAGTGCTGAAAAACAATAAGCCAGATGTGAAATATACATCAAACCAGCTGTGAAACACTGTCATCTGTGAAATAAACATCAAGCCAGCTATGAAATAAGCATCAAGCAAGCTGTGAAATATACATAAAGCCAGCTGTGAAATATATATCAAGCCAGCTGTGACATATACATCAAGCCAGTTGTGAAATATACATCAAACCAGCTGTTAAAGAAGCATCAAGCCAACCGTGAAATGTACATCAAACCAGCTTGAAATATACATCAAACCAGCTGTTAAATAAGCATCAAGCTAGCCGTAAAATATACATCAAGCCAGCTGTGACACAAACAAGAGAAACATTAAGCCATCTGTGAATAAAAATTGTGTCAACATTTTACTACTAGGAGTCAAATGTCTGTCTGACTCTCCTTCCCAAAATATGGTTATATTACAGATACAAATTTTTATTTCTTGACAAATGTTACAATGTTACAATGAGTGATTTACATTTAATTAAATGTTGTTAGGTTCAAAGAAAGCCACTAACATGCCTGAACATTCCGGGCAGATTAATGCAAGCTTACAGATTATTTAAAATTAGACATAGGTTATTGAGTGGTACATTTTAATCATTCATTATCACGATAGAACTAGCCAAAATATTATAATTAACTGGGAGCTAGTTAAAGCAGAGGAAAGAATGGGAAGGGATGCACTATGCTGGTCAGCAGAGTTGTAATGTGGAAGAGAGATGAATGGTGAGAAGGGACACCTGTTTACAGCACAGGATATTTATCAAAAGAAATGTGTCCTTTAATAAAGGCGTTTCCCTGGTGGTTATTATTTGTTGTGCTGTTGGGTGGAGTGACAAGACGAGGTGATATGCCAAGAATAACACCACACAGGTAACCAGAGGATTTAGGAAACAAGAATGACGGATTTATGCCTTAAAGTGGAATAAAGTTGGAAGCTTCTTGTTGAAGCCTAAGGTAATTTTTTCAAAAATTATAAACTTAACAACTAGAGCAATACTACTACTACTACTACTACTACTACTACTACTAATAATAATAATAATAATAATAATAATAATAATAATAGTTTTTAATTACATGCTCAAGTTCTATTTTAATTTCTGAAAATACTTAAATTGCATTCAGTAAGCAAGTCACACAGGCTGAGTTATGTGTTTGGAGGCAGTATAAAGTTGTCAAGGAGTTCGGGAGAGTTACACTAACAGCTTTTGTGCCTTCAGTATTGTGGAGTGTAGTGCCTACAGTACTGTGTTGTGTAGTGCCTACAGTACTGTGTTGTGTAGTGCCTACAGTACTGTGTTGTGTAGTGCCTACAGTACTGTGTTGTGTAGTGCATACAGTACTGTGTTGTGTAGTGCCTACAGTACTATGTTGTGTAGTGCCTACAGTACTGTGTTGTGTAGTGCCTACAGTACTGTGTTGTGTAGCGCCTACAGTACTGTGTTGTGTAGTGCCTACAGTACTGTGTTGTGTAGTGCCTACAGTACTGTTGTGTAGCGCCTACAGTATTGTGGAGTGTAGTGCCTACAGTACTGTGTTGTGTAGTGCCTACAGTACTGTGTTGTGTAGTGCCTACAGTATTGTGGAGTGTAGTGCCTACAGTACTGTGTTGTGTAGTGCCTACAGTACTGTGTTGTGTAGCGCCTACAGTATTGTGGAGTGTAGTGCCTACAGTACTGTGTTGTGTAGTGCCTACAGTACTGTGTTGTGTAGTGCCTACAGTATTGTGGAGTGTAGTGCCTACAGTACTGTGTTGTGTAGTGCCTACAGTACTGTGTTGTGTAGTGCCTACAGTACTGTGTTGTGCAGCGCCTACAGTATTGTGGAGTGTAGTGCCTACAGTACTGTGTTGTGTAGTGCCTACAGTACTGTGTTGTGTAGTGCCTACAGTACTGTGTTGTGCAGCGCCTACAGTATTGTGGAGTGTAGTGCCTACAGTACTGTGTTGTGTAGTGCCTACAGTATTGTGGAGTGTAGTGCCTACAGTACTGTGTTGTGTAGTGCCTACAGTATTGTGGAGTGTAGTGCCTACAGTACTGTGTTGTGTAGTGCCTACAGTACTGTGTTGTGTAGTGCCTACAGTACTGTGTTGTGTAGTGCCTACAGTATTGTGTTGTGTAGTGCCTACAGTGTTGTGTAGTGCCTACAGTACTGTGTTGTGTAGTGCCTACAGTATTGTGTTGTGTAGTGCCTACAGTACTGTGTTGTGTAGTGCCTACAGTATTGTGTTGTGTAGTGCCTACAGTACTGTGTTGTGTAGTGCCTACAGTACTGTGTTGTGTAGTGCCTACAGTATTGTGTTGTGTAGTGCCTACAGTACTGTGTTGTGTAGTGCCTACAGTATTGTGTTGTGTAGTGCCTACAGTACTGTGTTGTGTAGTGCCTACAGTATTGTGGAGTGTAGTGCCTACAGTACTGTGTTGTGTAGTGCCTACAGTACTGTGTTGTGTAGCGCCTACAGTATTGTGGAGTGTAGTGCCTACAGTACTGTGTTGTGTAGTGCCTACAGTACTGTGTTGTGTAGTGCCTACATTATTGTGGAGTGTAGTGCCTACAGTACTGTGTTGTGTAGTGCCTACAGTATTGTGGAGTGTAGTGCCTACAGTACTGTGTTGTGTAGTGCCTACAGTACTGTGTTGTGTAGTGCCTACAGTACTGTGTTGTGTAGCGCCTACAGTATTGTGGAGTGTAGTGCCTACAGTACTGTGTTGTGTAGTGCCTACAGTACTGTGTTGTGTAGTGCCTACAGTGTTGTGTAGTGCCTACAGTACTGTGTTGTGTAGTGCCTACAGTACTGTGTTGTGTAGCGCCTACAGCACTGTGTTGTGTAGCGCCTACAGTACTGTGTTGTGTAGTGCCTACAGTACTGTGTTGTGTAGTGCCTACAGTATTGTGGAGTGTAGTGCCTACAGTATTGTGTTGTGTAGTGCCGCCTACAGTACTGTGTTGTGTAGTGCCTACAGTACTGTGTTGTGTAGTGCCTACAGTACTGTGTTGTGTAGTGCCTACAGTATTGTGTTGTGTAGTGCCTACAGTGTTGTGTAGTGCCTACAGTATTGTGTTGTGTAGTGCCTACAGTGTTGTGTAGTGCCTACAGTATTGTGTTGTGTAGTGCCTACAGTACTGTGTTGTGTAGTGCCTACAGTATTGTGTTGTGTAGTGCCTACAGTACTGTGTTGTGTAGTGCCTACAGTATTGTGTTGTGTAGTGCCTACAGTACTGTGTTGTGTAGTGCCTACAGTACTGTGTTGTGTAGTGCCTACAGTATTGTGTTGTGTAGTGCCTACAGTGTTGTGTAGTGCCTACAGTATTGTGTTGTGTAGTGCCTACAGTACTGTGTTGTGTAGTGCCTACAGTACTGTGTTGTGTAGTGCCTACAGTATTGTGTAGTGCCTACAGTGTTGTGTAGTGCCTACAGTATTGTGTTGTGTAGTGCCTACAGTACTGTGTTGTGTAGTGCCTACAGTACTGTGTTGTGTAGTGCCTACAGTGTTGTGTAGTGCCTACAGTACTGTGTTGTGTAGTGCCTACAGTACTGTGTTGTGTAGCGCCTACAGCACTGTGTTGTGTAGCGCCTACAGTACTGTGTTGTGTAGTGCCTACAGTACTGTGTTGTGTAGTGCCTACAGTACTGTGTTGTGTAGTGCCTACAGTATTGTGTTGTGTAGTGCCTACAGTGTTGTGTAGTGCCTACAGTACTGTGTTGTGTAGTGCCTACAGTACTGTGTTGTGTAGCGCCTACAGCACTGTGTTGTGTAGCGCCTACAGTACTGTGTTGTGTAGTGCCTACAGTACTGTGTTGTGTAGCGCCTACAGCACTGTGTTGTCTAGTGCCTACAGTACTGTGTTGTCTAGTGCCTACAGTGTTGTGTAGTGCCTACGGTATTGTGTTGTGTAGTGCCTACAGTACTGTGTTGTGTAGTGCCTACAGTACTGTACTCACCTAGTTGAGGTTGCGGGGGTCGAGCCCGAGCTCCTGGCCCCGCCTCTTCACTGATCGCTACTAGGTCACTCTCTCTGAACCGTGAGCTTTATCATACCTCTGCTTAAAGCTATGTATGGATCCTGCCTCCACTACATCGCTTCCCAAACTATTCCACTTACTGACTACTCTGTGGCTGAAGAAATACTTCCTAACATCCCTGTGATTCATCTGTCTTCAACTTCCAACTGTGTCCCCTTGTTACTATGTCCAATCTCTGGAACATCCTGTCCTTGTCCACCTTGTCAATTCCTCTCAGTATTTTGTATGTCGTTATCATGTCCCCCCTATCTCTCCTGTCCTCTAGTGTCGTCAGGTTGATTTCCCTTAACCTCTCCTCGTAGGACATACCTCTTAGCTCTGGGACTAGTCTTGTTGCAAACCTTTGCACTTTCTCTAGTTTCTTTACGTGCTTGGCTAGGTGTGGGTTCCAAACTGGTGCCGCATACTCCAACATGGGCCTAACGTACACGGTGTACAGGGTCCTGAACGATTCCTTATTAAGATGTCGGAATGCTGTTCTGAGGTTTGCTAGGCGCCCATATGCTGCAGTAGTTATTTGATTGATGTGCGCTTCAGGAGATGTGCCTGGTGTTATACTCACCCCAAGATCTTTTTCCTTGAGTGAGGTTTGTAGTCTCTGGCCCCCTAGACTGTACTCCGTCTGCGGTCTTCTTTACCCTTCCCCAATCTTCATGACTTTGCACTTGGTGGGATTGAACTCCAGGAGCCAATTGCTGGACCAGGTCTGCAGCCTGTCCAGATCCCTTTGTAGTTCTGCCTGGTCTTCGATCGAGTGAATTCTTCTCATCAACTTCACGTCATCTGCAAACAGGGACACTTCAGAGTCTATTCCTTCCGTCATGTCGTTCACAAATACCAGAAACAGCACTGGTCTTAGGACTGACCCCTGTGGGACCCCGCTGGTCACAGGTGCCCACTCTGACACCTCGCCACGTACCATGACTCGCTGCTGTCTTCCTGACAAGTATTCCCTGATCCATTGTAGTGCCTTCCCTGTTATCCCTGCTTGGTCCTCCAGTTTTTGCACCAATCTCTTGTGTCGAACTGTGTCAAACGCCTTCTTGCAGTCCAAGAATATGCAATCCACTCACCCCTCTCTCTCTTGTCTTACTGCTGTCACCATGTCATAGAACTCCAGTAGGTTTGTGACACAGGATTTCCCGTCCCTGAAACCATGTTGGCTGCTGTTGATGAGATCATTCCTTTCTAGGTGTTCCACCACTCTTCTCCTGATAATCTTCTCCATGATTTTGCATACTATACATGTCAGTGACACTGGCCTGTAGTTTAATGCTTCATGTCTGTCTCCTTTTTTAAAGATTGGGACTACATTTGCTGTCTTCCATGCCTCAGGCAATCTCCCTGTTTCGATAGATGTATTGAATATTGTTGTTAGGGGTACACATAGCGCCTCTGCTCCCTCTCTCAATACCCATGGGGAGATGTTATCTGGCCCCATTGCCTTTGAGGTATCTAGCTCACTCAGAAGCCTCTTCACTTCTTCCTCGGTTGTGTGCACTGTGTCCAGCACATGGTGGTGTGCCCCACCTCTCCGTCTTTCTGGAGCCCCTTCTGTCTCCTCTGTGAACACTTCTTTGAATCTCTTGTTGAGTTCCTCACATACTTCACGGTCATTTCTTGTTGTCTCTCCTCCTTCCTTCCTTAGCCTGATTACCTGGTCCTTGACTGTTGTTTTCCTCCTGATGTGGCTGTACAACAGTTTCGGGTCAGATTTGGCTTTCGCTGCTATGTCATTTTCATATTGTCTTTGGGCCTCCCTTCTTATCTGTGCATATTCGTTTCTGGCTCTACGACTGCTCTCCTTATTCTCCTGGGTCCTTTGCCTTCTATATTTCTTCCATTCCCTAGCACACTTGGTTTTTGCCTCCCTGCACCTTTGGGTAAACCATGGGCTCATCCTGGCTTTTTCATTATTCCTGTTACCCTTGGGTACAAACCTCTCCTCAGCCTCCTTGCATTTTGGTGGCTACAGTATTGTGCTGTGTAGTGCCTACAGTACTGTGTTGTGTAGTGCCTACAGTATTGTGTTGTGTAGTGCCTACAGTACTGTGTTGTGTAGTGCCTACAGTATTGTGTTGTCTAGTGCCTACAGTATTGTGTTGTGCCTGCAGTACTGTGGAGTGTAGTGCCTGTAGTATTGTGTAGTGCCTGCAGTATTGTGTAGTGCCTGCAGTATTGTGTAGTGCCTACAGTATTGTGTTGTGCCTGCAGTATTGTGTTGTGTAGTGCCTGCAGTATTGTGGAGTGTAGTGTCTGCAGTATTGGAGTGTAGTGCCTGTAGTATTGTGTAGTGCCTACAGTAATGGGTTGTATAGTGCCTACAGCAGCAGTAACAGCTTGGTTGATCAGGCTCTGATCCACCAGGAGGCCTGGTCACAGACCGGGCCGCGAGGGCGTTGACCCCAGGAACTCTCTCCAGGTAAACTCCAGTAATGGGTTGTATAGTGCCTACAGTACTGTTGTATAGTGCCTACAGTACTGTTGTATAGTGCCTACAGTATTGTGTAGTGCCTGCAGTATTGTGTAGTGCGTGCAGTATTGTGTAGTGCGTGCAGTATTGTATAGTGCCTACAGTATTGTGTAGTGCCTGCAGTATTGTGTAGTGCCTGCAGTATTGTGTAGTGCCTGCAGTATTGTGGGAGTACAGTAAATAATGCTTGCCTAACACCTAAACTTGCTGAGAGCTTCGTACAGCTTCTTGACTCCTTATTAAGTAACTGTAAATAATAGTTTCTTGCCCTAGTTTATTACATTGTCATCTGGCAGTGGGCTGTCACAGTGCTTCTTGGCTGGGGTCGTAAAGTCGGAGTTAATAACCATGCCAAAAAGTCCTTTCCCACTTTTGCCTGGTGTACATCAAGAATTTCAGTGTAGAGAGAGATTGTTCAACATGTAAAGATATAAATCATGAGGTGTGAAGTCGGGAAATGGTGCACTGTCAGATTTAACAAACTGGTGGAACAGAGCACTTGGCAAGAGGAACACGTTATGTATCAACCCTTCCAGCTGCATCATATGTAGATATCTTTCACATGTTTATCTTGAAGGAGACTAACTCTACTTGACAAGTGTTTAACGCGATATCTGAAGAGTTTTCCCGAGCATGAGTTATCCCACACATAAGATCATAATAGCTTATCACATCTGTTTTTCAACACAAGTTCACACGGCTGGATGTCCAATATGGTTGACTAGGTTAAATCAGCTGATTTTATTAACGTAATTACTAAATCTCAGGAGCTCGTCAGTCGTGACATGGAGTGCTCTCGAGGTGGAGACGGCGGGTACATGACATTACCATGTGAAAATAGTTTGAACATAATGTAGAGGTAACATAGAAACATCATAAAATTCCATAATGCAGTGATTCTTCAAGACCAGCGGTTGATTAACCAGTTATGGGTCGTCATTTGGTAAAAAATCAGTCAGAAGACACTTGCTGTGTTTCCTGACAAATAAACAGCCAACTCGACGTTGAACAGAACATATATACGATGTGGCCACAACACATAAACAAGATGTTAACTCCACATAAACAAAACGTTAATACAAGGTAAACAATGTGTGAACACAGGAGGGACACTCACCACTCTTACCGACACCCGGGGCTCCCAGCACTGCAATCTTCACCTCGGAAAGTGATGACTTCTTCCTCCGGATGCCTCGCATGGCGTTGGTGCTCATGGCTGAGGGAGGTGGAGAAGGCAGTGACGTTAGTGTTTTGTGTCCTGGAGGAAGGCAGGGAGTGACGTAGGAAAAATACTTTACAAACTTGATTTCATGATCACAGCAGAAGTTAGTAGTTTATTTCTTTATTATGAACTCCATACTAATCCTGTGGGTGGTAGCCGAAAGATTCCAGAAGCACGTAATGGGTCCAGGGACTGGGCCTCAAAATTTTGATAACTAAGCAACTTACAGTGATAATGAACTGTTCATATGTTTATATCTGGTTCCAGTCGTAATGAGTTATTTATGCAGACATAGTCACAAAAATATTACAATGTTAAACAGTCCAAACGTAGATCTACGTTCACGTACGTAGCGCTCCGAACTTTCTGTTTTACATGCTTATGTGAAAAAAATAGAAATTACGTTC
Organism: Cherax quadricarinatus; assembly: GCF_038502225.1. Taxonomy (NCBI): domain Eukaryota; kingdom Metazoa; phylum Arthropoda; class Malacostraca; order Decapoda; family Parastacidae; genus Cherax; species Cherax quadricarinatus. The sequence continues at coordinate 28,861,300 of NC_091318.1, read as the reverse complement.
GGAACGCTAAGCACTTGAACGTAGATCTACGTTTGGACTGTAAGATCTATAGTGTTGAATTATATATATTACCTTATATTTTAACAAGGTATGCTTGAATTTAAACAAGTGGTTATTCGTTATATTTACACTAGACAATATTAGGGTATTTTTCCAGATTGAATTGTTATATGCCACTGTGGATAAAATACTTTGACATTTTGTGAACAAGCGTTGAAATACACCACATGCAAAATCCTGTTGTGTTTTGTGAGTGTAGTTGTGCTGCATGAACTTTTAGTGTATTATACACCGTCTGCAGCTCATCGTGTGAGTGGTAGCGCAAAAAAATATACAGAGGTCACAATGGGTGTCAGACCCTACTAAGCACTGTTACATCGCTAGAAAGAAATGCTAGCCATTTCATATTTTACAGTTACTTCATATAGCTGCACACAGTACAGTAAGGAATGCCATTTCAAAAAATAAAAAAAAATAAATAAAAATACCACTAAAAACATTGGTCATAACCGAGTTTTAATCTATAAAAACAGTTCGTGCATCTAGGCGATGCAAAATGTGGATACAACCTCAAGATTTTAGATATCATTAACAATGAGGTGTTTTGTCAGATCCTGTAAGATTTGCATGGAGGTGTTAGGTTAGGTCAGGAAACAGGATAAGTGTTTCCTTTTGTGGGTTTTAGCCATATGATGACTCACAG
>NC_091318.1:28777603-28860497 GCF_038502225.1 Cherax quadricarinatus | reverse complement strand
TGACTCACAGTTGCAGTTTTTGGTCATCTGACCGAGACCTTCCTCTGGCTTACCGGTCCACCCCTTTAAAAATTATAGTTATGATTATAACCATTTTTTCCTACATGGAGATGTTTAGTGAGTGTTCCTTTATTCCATCTAGTATTACCAGTACTTTATTTTATCCAGTACTGGTGTAGTGGGGGGGGGGGAGGATGGTTTGTTGTTGTCTTGTCAATTAAACATTCTTACACGTGTGACACCTTGGGAGAGGGTTGCCTACTGTGGTAGCACACCACCCACTTTTGTTGTTGTTGGTGTTGTGGTCTTTCAGAGATTGTTGTTGTTGTAGTGGTGGTGGTGGAGATGTTGTTGTAGTGGTGGTGATTGTGTTGGTGCAAGCTGAAAAAAGCAGCAGATGTGGTGGTGGTGCATTTAAGTACTGGTGGCTGACAGTGGTGAAGGGTGGTGATGGCAACCTGGAGGACACAAGATTCTACACAAGCACTGACTGTGCTCCCAGGTGTCCTCGTGTGAGTATCCTCTTGTTCATATGTCACCCGCCTCTCTCCACCTGCCAATGTATTAAGACGCTACCCTAGAAGGTGATACATGACACCTGCCTTGTGCTGGACGACACAATCCTCCAATTATACTCTACCCTCCCATTATATTTTAGTTTAATATGTTTATTATGCACCCCATACCCATCCTGTGGGCGGTAGTCAAAAGATTGCAGAGGTACATAATGGGTCCAGGGACCCTGCAATTATGTTCTACCCTGCCCTCCCAGTATATATTACCCTGCAATTATGTTCTACCCTGCCCTCCCATTATATATTACCCTGCAGTTATGTTCTACCCTGCCCTCCCATTATATGTTACCCTGCAATTATGTTCTACCATGCCCTCCCATTATGTGTTACCTTGTAATTATGTTCTACCCTGCCCTCCCATTATATGTTACCCTGCAATTGTTCTACCCTGCCCTCCCATTATATGTTACCCTGCAATTATGTTCTGCCCTGCCCTCCCATTATGTGTTATCCTGCAATTATGTTCTACCCTGCCCTCCCATTATGTGTTACCCTGCAATTATGTTCTACCCTGCCCTCCCATTATATGTTACCCTGTAGTTGTGCACATCAATTATACTGTACTCTTCCCACCTCTTCCTCTTCTTCAAGGGGGGGGGGAGGTGTCTTGAGGACGGTAAAGGGCTCTTTATCTAAATAATTGGAGCCATCCTCTCCTTCCTCGAATCAAGCCTCATTACCTCCTGTTCCCAAGGGACTGGTTGACTTCTACGGTTTATCCCTTCATTGAACAGTGCAACATGCCAAAGCCCCTTTTATGCAGAGCATTATGGACAGGCATAAAGGCACCCCCTGCCTTAGTGGCGGGCAGAGGGGGGTGCCGAAGGGGCGGTGGCCCCGGGAATCCAAATGAGGGGGGGGGATCTAATTAGAGAGGGAAACAAGATAGTGATTTGGGCATACAATCAAGGAGTCTTTGGATCATACATTCAAGGAGTTGGCCCCGGGCATCACCAGACCTCTGCACGCCACTGCCCTTCCTCCTCTCCTTGAAGGCTGTCACAATGGTCTCTCCGTCTCTCAGTCTGTCTCAGTCTCTATATCTGTCTCTGTGTTGGAGTAGCAACATAAGTTCTTCCACCCGAGACTATTTTAAAACTCGGGGTCCCGCCTTTGTACAGTTCCCCTGTCGACTAGACTACGGTATTTCTTTATGAGTTGTTATTTTAAACATATTCTTTGAGACTATATACACCGGGAGATGTTTGTATACACCGGGAGGTGTGTGTATTTCTCAGTGTATATTTACCGATAGGCGCCGTATCTCGCTGAGTGTACACCGAGAAGTGTACGTATCTCACATTGTATGTACACCGAGAGGTATATATATCTCAGAGTATGTACATCGAGAGGTGTTTGATTCTCTCACTGGGATTTTATGGAACGTGACTTAAGTCATGTGATTTTACACTTGTCAACCACACTGGACGTGCACCCACGTGAACTTGTGATGATAAAGATGTGATAAACTCTTACGTTTGCATGCATGTGATAACTCTTGCTCGGGGAAAACTGTTCAAATATCGCGTTATACCTCGAGTATACCTGGCCAAGCTAATCGTCTTCAGGTGAACCTGTGAAAGATATCCACATAAACTTCAGGTAAGCGGGATTGAAGAACAGTGTCTTCCTGTATATTTTTTTTTATAATATTAATCTGTGAAAGTGCTAAACCTTAAGGGTCATATATCACTGCTGGAAAGGATATGAAAAAGTAGGAATGTACAGAGGTTAGAAGTAAGCGAGGGGCAGGGATGTGCAAAGTTTGGAGTTAGTGAAGGTCGGCGTTGAGTGCAAGGGTAAAATTGACATCAAAGATAGTGCAGTAGGTTAATTTCCATTAAAAAAAATTCAGAGTGTGTCAAAGGTTGGACTTTCAACGAGGTCAGTTAGTGTAGTAGTGTGTGTTAGTTACCATTTTGTCCTAGGCACATGTCGATTAGACACTAGGCCTGTTGTGTGTGTGTGTACTCACCTAATTGTACTCACCTAATTGTGGTTGCAGGGGTCGAGACTCAGCTCCTGGCCCCGCCTCTTCACTGATCGCTACTAGGTCCTCTCCCTCTCTGCTTCCTGAGCTTTGTCATACCTCTTCTTAAAACTAAGTATGGTTCCTGCCTCCACTACTTCACTTGCTAGGCTATTCCAATTCCTGACGACTCTATGACCGAAGAAATACTTCCTAACGTCCCTGTGACTCGTCTGAGTCTTCAGCTTCCAGTTGTGACCCCTTATTTCTGTGTCCCCTCTCTGGAACATCCTATCTCTGTCCACCTTGTCTATTCCCCGCAGTATCTTGTATGTCGTTATCATGTCTCCCCTGACCCTTCTGTCCTCCAGTGTCGTTAGTCCGATTTCCCTCAACCTTTCCTCGTACGACATTTCCCTGAGCTCTGGGACTAGCCTTGTTGCAAACCTTTGTACTTTCTCTAACTTCTTGACGTGCTTGGCCAGGTGTGGGTTCCAGACTGGTGCTGCATACTCCAGTATGGGCCTAACATACACAGTGTACAGTGTCTTGAACGATTCCTTATCAAGGTATCGGAATGCTATTCTCAGGTTTGCCAGGCGCCCGTATGCTGCAGCAGTTATTTGGTTGATGTGTGCCTCCGGTGACGTACTCGGTGTTATGGTCACCCCAAGGTCTGTCTCACTTAGTGAGGTCTGTAGTCTTTGTTCACCTAGCCTATACTCTGTCTGCGGTCTTCTTTGCCCCTCCCCAATCTTTATGATTTTGCATTTGGCAGGGTTGAATTCGAGAAGCCAGTTTCTGGACCATATGTCCAGCCTGTCCATGTCTCTTTGCAGTCCTGCGTGGGTGGTTGGGTGTGTGTGTGTGTGTGTGTGTGTGTGTGTGTGTGTGTGTGTGTGTGTGTGTGTGTGTGTGTGTGTGTGTGTGTGTGTGTGTGTGTGTGTGTGTGTGTGTGTGTGTGTGTGTGTGTGTGTGTATATGTGTGTATATGTGTGTGTGTATATGTGTGTGTGTATATGTGTGTGTATATGTGTGTATATGTGTGTATATATGTGTGTGTATGTGTGTGTGTATATATGTGTGTGTGTGTGTGTATGTGTACTCACCTAGTTGTATTCACCTAGTTGAGGTTGCGGGGGTCGAGTCCGAGCTCCTGGCCCCGCCTCTTCACTGATCGCTACTAGGTCACTCTCCCTGAGCCGTGATCTTTATCATACCTCTGCTTAAAGCTATGTATGGATCCTGCCTCCACTACATCACTTCCCAAACTATTCCACTTACTGACTACTCTGTGGCTGAAGAAATACTTCCTAACATCCCTGTGATTCATCTGTGTCTTCAGCTTCCAACTGTGTCCCCTTGTTACTGTGTCCAATCTCTGGAACATCCTGTCTTTGTCCACCTTGTCAATTCCTCTCAGTATTTTGTATGTCGTTATCATGTCCCCCCTATCTCTCCTGTCCTCCAGTGTCGTCAGGTTGATTTCCCTTAACCTCTCCTCGTAGGACATACCTCTTAGCTCTGGGACTAGTCTTGTTGCAAACCTTTGCACTTTCTCTAGTTTCTTTACGTCTTTATGTGTGTGTGTGTGTGTGTGTGTGTGTGTGTGTGTGTGTGTGTGTGTGTGTATGTGTGTGTGTGTGTGTGTGTGTGTGTGTGTGTGTGTGTGTGTGTGTGTGTGTGTGTGTGTGTGTGTGTGTGTGTGTACTCACCTATTTGTACTCACCTATTTGTGGTTGCAGGGGTCGAGTCCTAGCTCCTGGCCCCGCCTCTTCACCGGTTGCTACTAGGCCCTCTCTCTCCCCGCTCCATGAGCTTTATCAAACCTCGTCTTAAAACTGTGTATGGTTCCTGCCTCCACTACGTCATTTTCTAGGCTATTCCACTGCCTTACAACTCTATGACTGAAGAAATACTTCCTACTATCTCTCTGACTCATTTGTGTCTTCAACTTCCAATTGTGGCCTCTTGTTTCTGTGTCCCCTCCCTGGAACATCCTGTCTTTGTCCACCTTGTCTATTCTGCGCAATATTTTATACGTCGTTATCATGTCTCCCCTGACCCTCCTGTCCTCCAGTGTCGTCAGGCCGATTTCCCTTAACCTTTCTTCATAGGACATTCCCCTTAGCTCTGGAACTAACCTTGTCGCAAACCTTTGTACTTTCTCTAGTTTCTTGACGTGCTTTATCAAGTACGGGTTCCAAACAGGTGCTGCATACTCCAGTATGGGCCTGACATACACGGTGTACAGTGTCTTGAACGATTCCTTACTAAGGTATCGGAACGCTGTTCTCAGGTTTGCCAGGCGCCCATATGCTGCAGCAGTTATCTGGTTGATGTGTGCTTCCGGAGACATGCTCGGTGTTATACTCACCCCAAGATCTTTCTCTTTGAGTGAGGTTTGCAGTCTTTGGCCACCTAGCCTATACTCTGTGGTCTTCTGTGCCCTTCCCCTATCTTCATGACTTTGCATTTGGCTGGATTAAATTCGAGAAACCATTTGCTGGACCAGGTGTCAAGTCTGTCCAGGTCTCTTTGAAGTCCTGCCTGGTCCTCATCTGATTTAATTCTCCTCATTAACTTCACATCATCTGCAAACAGGGACACTTCTGAGTCTAATCCTTCCATCATGTCGTTCACATTTACCAAAAATAGCACTGGTCCTAGGACCGACCCCTGTGGGACCCCGCTCGACACAGGTGCCCATCTCAGTAGTAGTAACCAGTTACCAGTAACCAGTGTACCAGTAGATGACTCACTACCAACCGTCTCTGCGTGAATCACTGACTGTATTCATATTGCTGCTGACCATAGCAGGATTTCAAACACCCCCTCACATATGGGCACTGTGAGTTAGTCAGTCTTACGATAGAGAGCAGAGAGGCAGGCCGGCTGTGGCGCTTCCCATACTTCCGTCGTTATAATATACGTACTACCAGCCTACGTGAGTATTTTTACCGAATCCACGTTTCGAACCCCACATGACACCCACTGTGATACATCGTTACGTACCATGACTCGTTGTTGCCTCCCTGTCAGGTATTCTCTGATCCATACCGACAAGATGAGAGTAAGACACATGTGCAACATCTGGGTATCTTTATTGTAGACGTTTCGCCATCCAGTGGCTTTATCAATACAAATTCTAGGACATAACTTGAAGACAGTAGAACTATGTACAGAAGATGAGGTAATCAGTCCCTCAACCTAGGAGTAGGTGCGAACAGCACCATAGTCGTGGAGATTCTGAAGCAGAAGAAAGAATCCTGGCGCTTATATAGTAACGTCAGGTGAAGCAGACGAGGGCAAATTCACTGGTAGGCGGGATTCCCCAGTGGAAGTAGGTCCTTCCCAAAGAGATGGGTTAGTTGTAGTAGTAGTTGTCGTAGTCGTGAAGGTTATGTACATGTCCTCAGAATTAAGATTCCATGATGTTGCAATGTCTGACAAGTTGTGTACGAATGGTATATAATACCGACAAGATGAGAGTAAGACACATGTGCAACATCTGGGTATCTTTATTGTAGACGTTTCGCCATCCAGTGGCTTTATCAATACAAATTCTAGGACATAACTTGAAGACAGTAGAACTATGTACAGAAGATGAGGTAATCAGTCCCTCAACCTAGGAGTAGGTGCGAACAGCACCATAGTCGTGGAGATTCTGAAGCAGAAGAAAGAATCCTGGCGCTTATATAGTAACGTCAGGTGAAGCAGACGAGGGCAAATTCACTGGTAGGCGGGATTCCCCAGTGGAAGTAGGTCCTTCCCAAAGAGATGGTTCACCAAAATGAAATATAACCCGGATATTACAGCAATCAACCTAGTCAGGTCAATGTTGACTAAATTCAATAATGATATAGATACTTCCTGCAATGATCCACAAGAAAGCGTATTGTTGGCAGACGTTAAAGCTCATCTACTTGTTGACGACAACGAAATGGACTAAATATGACAAAAGAGGGACCGGCATTCAAGTACCAGACCTGCTGCCAGACGTGAACCAGACATGAGACGTTTTCCACTACAATGAAATAACTGACCTCCATATCAACTGCACCAGTGTTTAACGGGAAGACAACATGGCAGAAAACCTGATCAACTAAATCTCCAAGGAAATGACAGGTCTGTAGGACTTTTTTCTTCAGTGCCAAACGAGGGAAAGAATTGAGCATTTAAACATGGCTGACCGGCATCCAAACAGCCGCTACTGCCAGACGTACAACTAGCGAAGTGAAATTCTCATTTTTACTGACGTTCATCTGTTGACAGTAGCATCATATCTGTACCACCATCATATCACCTGTACCAGTGCTAACGAGAGGGAAACACAGGAAACATCGTCAAATCAACAGTACAAAACTCCAAGGTTATAGGTCGGATATCCCTCAGTGCCAGTCGTGAGAAAGAAGTGAATAGTTAAACAGTCAAGGTTAATGTTTTAGTAGCTGACCTATATTCAGCTAACCAGTGTACAGTGAGAGAATCATAGCAGAAAACGCCAAATATATCTATAAACTCAAGGAAAGTCAGGTTGTAGGTGGCGTTACTCCCCTCAGTGTTTTAAAAATGGCTGAGACAGCAGAACAGGTCAGGCAGTCAACAACACCACACAACCCCCGATAAATGGAATTGAGGGGGATTTGGAAGGATAAAACCATGGATTAAACCTTTCTGGTCTACCAGAATGGAAAGGAGTTAGAAGTTAATTGGGGAAGCCAGACTGTGAAGTGAGGTGGGAAGGGGAGTGTGTAATAAGGGTTTAACTGTAAGGGTTGTGTGAAGTTAAGGGAAAAGTGAGCAGTGAAGAGGGTTTTGAAGAGGAAATTTTACTAGTAATTCAGTGGTGATTGCTAAAGTAGATACTAAGTGTACTAGGGACTGGAAAAGAGAAATAAATATTATTGTATATGAGTAAAAGAGCGAAGAGTGAAAATGGCAGGCATTAGGGGGGTACAGGCTGCCATAATTATATTTATATTTCTTCTTCAATTCCATGAAGAAAGAAATCAGTCATGGGGGCTGGAAAAGGTGAATGGAGTAACAGCGCCCTGGACAGTAAAAGCCCAACAGTTGCCATCCTACCAGAAAAGTAAATGTCACTATCGCTGCAAGGTATGGCAACACTGCATACCCAAACAAAAACAGTGGCACACAGCTCTTATTGTAGCGCTCTTAAGTGGTGATATCCAAATTAATCCAGGACCTCAAACTATTGTGCAGAGGCAAAACAGACAGATAAATGACGGTGATAATGACGGTCTAGTAGCTAGGAATTTTTTTTATTTATTTATTTATTTCCAATTTGTGCACACATACAGAGGTACAAAAAAATACAGATAAGAGCAGTATGCCAAAGCCACTTATACTATGCATAGCATTACGGGCTGGCTTAAAATTAACTTAAGATTAACTAAGCAATGATTTTTATTATTATTATAATCAAAAAGAAGCGCTAAGCCACAAGGACTATACAGCGCTGCTACTAAGCAATGATGAAATCAGTGATAGAACATTAATGTAAACAGATAACTATAAAGCACAAGTGAGTATTACAAAGACAGGTCATATGGTTGCATTCAGTTAGGTAGTGATTCTGTTAGGTAGTGTATTTAAAAAATAATAAAGTTAGATTGGGTTTTAGGTTTAACATTTATGTGATATAATTGTGAGAAACATTTAAGATATACAATTTATAATGTTCAGTTATTCAGTATTTATTTGGTTTTGGGTGAGTAAGTAATCTTTGAGAAGAGACTTGAATTTATAAACAGGTTGTGTTTCTTTTATATTTACAGGTAATGAATTCCAGATTTTAGGGCCTTTTATGTGCATTGAGTTTTTGCATAGTGTGAGATGGACACGAGGAACATCAAAGAGTGATCTGTGCCTTGTGTTATGGTCATGTGTTCTGTTGAGGTTGGCAAGGAGATGTTTGAGGGGAGGGTTAATATCAGAGTTAAGTGTTCTATGTATGTAATAGGTGCAGTAATAAGTATGGATGTTTTGTATGGTGAGTAGGTTTAGTGTATTGAATATTGGTGGAGTGTGCTGCCTGTAGTGAGAATTTGTTATCATTCTAACTGCAGCCTTTTGTTGGGTAATTAGTGGTCTGAGATGGTTAATTGTTGTTGAGCCCCATGCACAAATTCCATAGGTGAGATAGGGGTAAATAAGAGAGTGATATAGGGCCAGGAGGGCTGACTGTGGAACATAGTACCGTATCTTCGATAGTATGCCTACAGTCTTGGAAATTTTCTTAGAAATTTGATGTATATGTGTATGAAATTTGAGTCTATTATCAAGGTGGATTCCTAAGAATTTTCCCTCTGTTAGTTTTGTGATAGGTGATCCATTTATCATTATGTTAAGAGGGACATCTGTAGCTCCATATGTAACTCCATATGTAATGCATACATAGGTCAATGTGAGACAATACAGCCATTATTATCTCAAACACTACCAAACAGGTGCATACACTGTACTAAAGTACGCATGAAAAACAGAAAAGGTACCTTATGTAAAATGTGTAAGGGGTGGGTGCATGATGGATGTATGTACAATTATAGCAACGGTGCCAGAATTCATTTTGTGTGTAACAAATGCACTTTGGCACAGTTACCCTTTAGCAGTGATGACATTGATTTACCTAATTTTAATACAAATGACCCATTGCCATATATTGATGATTATGATTGTTTTATGAAAACAGGCCTTCACTTTATTCATGTCAATGCAAGATCACTTCTTCCTAAATTGGCAGAGATTAGGATTCTAGCTAACAAAATTAGGGCGGCAGTTATAACCATCTCTGAATCTTGGTTGGATGATACGGTGACTGACGACGAGGTCAAAATAGATGGTTACAATATAAAACGCTTAGATAGGAACAGAAAGGGTGGTGGAGTATGTGCCTACATTAGAAATGACTTAGCTTACAACCCAAGACCTGATTTAAATAGCAATAAACTGGAGATTCTATGGTTTGAAGTGCTGCTTCCTAAGACCAAACCCATCTTAGTAGGAACTAGTTACCGCCCTCCTACCCAGGACCAGTTCTTAGAAGACTTTTCCAGAGTCTTGTCCGGAGTTGAAAACAATTGCGAGACAATAATACTGGGCGACTTCAATATCTGTTTTCAGCAGCAAAATGACGGGCTATGCAAAAGGTATAAGCAAATTCTAGGATTAAATAGTTACACTCAACTAATTAATACTCCAACCCGGATCACGCAGTTCTCAGCCACCCTAATTGACCACATACTTTGTAACCGCTCTGAGAACATTAGTCAGTCAGGCGTCATTACCACAGGTCTTAGTGATCATTTCATCATTTACTGCACCAGGAAAATCACTAGGGATAGGATAGGCCTACACAGGACAATAAAAATGAGGTCAACTAGAAACTACAGTAAAGAAACACTGGTAAATAGGCTACACAATTGTGATTGGACAGAGATAACAAGTTGCACGGACGTAAACGATGCCTGGGAAAAATTCAAAACAATGTTCACTACCATCCTTGATAATATTGCACCAGTTAAAGAGGTTAGGATTAAACGAAGAACTGAACCCTGGATGACTACTGAGATATTAGATAATATGAAATTCAGAGACCAGCTGCTAAAAAGATTTAAAGCAAACAGACAGGATATTGCAGCACTAAATGAATTCCAAAGGGTGAGGAACAGAGTACAGAGACTTATAAAAGGAGCAAAGGCAAAGCACTACTGCTCAAAAATTGAAGAGTATAAGCATAACCCCAGAAAGCTCTGGCAACAACTAAAACAGTTGGGGTATAGCCATAAGCCAGTAGATAGGTCTAACATAGTACTCACTATCGATAATGAGGTATGCCACGAAACATCTAAGGTGGCAAATTGCTTTAATTCCTACTACACATCTGTTGCATCAACACTAGTAAGTAAACTACCAGCTGCATCAAATACCTTTAACACAGACTCTGATAAGTTTCAAACATATTTTATTATCACACCGGCCGATTCCCACCAAGGCAGGGTGGCCCGAAAAAGAAAAACTTTCACCATCATTCACTCCATCACTGTCTTGCCAGAAGGGTGCTTTACACTACAGTTTTTAAACTGCAACATTAACACCCCTCCTTCAGAGTGCAGGCACTGTACTTCCCATCTCCAGGACTCAAGTCCGGCCTGCCGGTTTCCCTGAATCCCTTCATAAATGTTACTTTGCTCACACTCCAACAGCACGTCAAGTATTAAAAACCATTTGTCTCCATTCACTCCTATCAAACACGCTCACGCATGCCTGCTGGAAGTCCAAGCCCCTCGCACACAAAACCTCCTTTACCCCCTCCCTCCAACCCTTCCTAGGCCGACCCCTACCCCGCCTTCCTTCCACTACAGACTGATACACTCTTGAAGTCATTCTGTTTCGCTCCATTCTCTCTACATGTCCGAACCACCTCAACAACCCTTCCTCAGCCCTCTGGACAACAGTTTTGGTAATCCCGCACCTCCTCCTAACTTCCAAACTACGAATTCTCTGCATTATATTCACACCACACATTGCCCTCAGACATGACATCTCCACTGCCTCCAGCCTTCTCCTCGCTGCAACATTCATCACCCACGCTTCACACCCATATAAGAGCGTTGGTAAAACTATACTCTCATACATTCCCCTCTTTGCCTCCAAGGACAAAGTTCTTTGTTTCCACAGACTCCTAAGTGCACCACTCACTCTTTTTCCCTCATCAATTCTATGATTCACCTCATCTTTCATAGACCCATCCGCTGACACGTCCACTCCCAAATATCTGAATACGTTCACCTCCTCCATACTCTCTCCCTCCAATCTGATATTCAATCTTTCATCACCTAATCTTTTTGTTATCCTCATAACCTTACTCTTTCCTGTATTCACCTTTAATTTTCTTCTTTTGCACACCCTACCAAATTCATCCACCAATCTCTGCAACTTCTCTTCAGAATCTCCCAAGAGCACAGTGTCATCAGCAAAGAGCAGCTGTGACAACTCCCACTTTGTGTGTGATTCTTTATCTTTTAACTCCACGCCTCTTGCCAAAACCCTCGCATTTACTTCTCTTACAACCCCATCTATAAATATATTAAACAACCACGGTGACATCACACATCCTTGTCTAAGGCCTACTTTTACTGGGAAAAAATTTCCCTCTTTCCTACATACTCTAACTTGAGCCTCACTATCCTCGTAAAAACTCTTCACTGCTTTCAGTAACCTACCTCCTACACCATACACTTGCAACATCTGCCACATTGCCCCCCTATCCACCCTGTCATACGCCTTTTCCAAATCCATAAATGCCACAAAGACCTCTTTAGCCTTATCTAAATACTGTTCACTTATATGTTTCACTGTAAACACCTGGTCCACACACCCCCTACCTTTCCTAAAGCCTCCTTGTTCATCTGCTATCCTATTCTCCGTCTTACTCTTAATTCTTTCAATTATAACTCTACCATACACTTTACCAGGTACACTCAACAGACTTATCCCCCTATAATTTTTGCACTCTCTTTTATCCCCTTTGCCTTTATACAAAGGAACTATGCATGCTCTCTGCCAATCCCTAGGTACCTTACCCTCTTCCATACATTTATTAAATAATTGCACCAACCACTCCAAAACTATATCCCCACCTGCTTTTAACATTTCTATCTTTATCCCATCAATCCCGGCTGCCTTACCCCCTTTCATTTTACCTACTGCCTCACGAACTTCCCCCACACTCACAACTGGCTCTTCCTCACTCCTACAAGATGTTATTCCTCCTTGCCCTATACACGAAATCACAGCTTCCCTATCTTCATCAACATTTAACAATTCCTCAAAATATTCCTTCCATCTTCCCAATACCTCTAACTCTCCATTTAATAACTCTCCTCTCCTATTTTTAACTGACAAATCCATTTGTTCTCTAGGCTTTCTTAACTTGTTAATCTCACTCCAAAACTTTTTCTTATTTTCAACAAAATTTGTTGATAACATCTCACCCACTCTCTCATTTGCTCTCTTTTTACATTGCTTCACCACTCTCTTAACTTCTCTCTTTTTCTCCATATACTCTTCCCTCCTTGCATCACTTCTACTTTGTAAAAACTTCTCATATGCTAACTTTTTCTCCCTTACTACTCTCTTTACATCATCATTCCACCAATCGCTCCTCTTCCCTCCCGCACCCACTTTCCTGTAACCACAAACTTCTGCTGAACACTCTAACACTACATTTTTAAACCTACCCCATACCTCTTCGACCCCATTGCCTATGCTCTCATTAGCCCATCTATCCTCCAATAGCTGTTTATATCTTACCCTAACTGCCTCCTCTTTTAGTTTATAAACCTTCACCTCTCTCTTCCCTGATGCTTCTATTCTCCTTGTATCCCATCTACCTTTTACTCTCAGTAAGTTTCAAACATACTATACCAATAAAGGGGTAACCCCAAGCAGTTGTCAACTAGTAAGTGTATCTCATGACTTTATTCAAAAAGAACTAAGCAGGTTAAACCCAACTAAGAGCACAGGCCCTGATAACATCCCGTCTAAGTTCCTAAAATATGGTGCTTCTGAACTGTCACTCCCTATTGCTCACATAATAAATCTATCAATCACCACTAATACCGTACCGGAGGGGTTCAAGGAGGCCAGAGTTACTCCTATCTTCAAGAAAAATAGTAGGTCTGATGTAAGCAACTATAGGCCTGTTAGTATACTCAGTATAATATCTAAAATTCTAGAGAGGGCGGTGTATTCTCAAGTAGTTAAGTACCTTAATGACAACAACATTCTCCATAGCTATCAATCGAGCTTTAGAAGATCCTACTCAACCGACACCTCCCTTATTAATCTGATGGATTACCTGAGAACTGAAATGTCAAAGGGGAACCTCATAGGTATGGTAACCTTAGACCTGCAAAAGGCCTTCGATACTGTCAACCACAATATATTATGTAATAAACTTCAAGCTATCGGTATAGGTTCTGTAGACTGGTTTAAGTCCTACCTTAGCAACAGGAGACAAATAGTCAAAATCAACAAAACAGAATCAGAACCCCTGCCGATAACATGTGGAGTTCCCCAAGGTAGTATTCTGGGTCCCTTATTATTCTTATGTTATGTCAATGATATGCCTATCAGTGTCAAGTGCAAACTCCTACTGTATGCAGATGACAGTGCTCTGTTAGTGTCAGGTAAAGACCCACAAGATATTGCTAATGTTTTAACACTGGAACTGGAGTCCTGCAGCAAATGGTTAGTAGACAACAAACTATCATTACACCTAGGGAAAACTGAAGCCATTTCTTTGGCACAAAACATAAACTGAGAAGGGTAAATAATTTTAATGTTCAATGTAATGGGGAGCCCATCACTTTGGTTTCATCAGTAAAATATTTGGGAATCCCCTTTGACCCATGCATGTCGGGAGAATTGATAGGGAACAGTGTAGTAAAGAAAGCGAATGCCAGACTGAAGTTCCTGTATAGACAAGCACAGTGTCTACCTACTGAGGCTCGCAGGACCCTATGTCTAGCCCTTATACAATGCCATATGGATTACGCTTGCTCTTCTTGGTACTCTGCCTTGACAAAAAAACTGAAAGATAGACTGCAAATCACCCAGAACAAAATCGTAAGATTCATCCTGGGGTTGGGACAAGGAGAACATGTAGGCCAGGATGAATTACAGCAGTTGGATATGCTGAATGTTGAAGACAGAGTAAAACAACTGAAGCTAAATCGTGTTTATAAAATTGCTCACAAACAATGTCCAGAATATCTTGCTGTCAATTTTGTCAAGGTTGGGAACCAAAGCAATCATAGTACTAGGGGGAGAGAGCACAACTTTGTAGTACCCACAGTCATTAGACAGGCTTCAAACACCTTTTATTGTACAGCAATAAAGGAATGGAACAGACTGCCCGCACATGTCAAAGCCAGTCATAGCATGAACCAGTTCAAGAAGAGTGCCAAAAGGTGTCTGATGAATGTAGCTACAGAAAGGGAGGGGAATGATTTTCTATTTTTTAGCTAACATACGTGTAAATTTTACCATATTCCTAGTAATGACCCTCGTATTGTAGATAGTCTTAATGACCCTCGTGTAGTAGATAGTCTTTTTAGTATGATAATAAGATGTTATCTTCATTGTAGAATAATAAGAAAATATTATAACCTTTATATTATAATAATAAGGTAAAAGGACCCCAATGGAAATAAGTCACTCTGTCTGACTTTTTTGGGTTATCCTAGGTTCTCTACACATATGCTGCTATGTATGATAATTCTATGTAACTGTATTTGTGTATACCTGAATAAACTTACTTGCTGACAAGACTCGTAAGCGTCCACTGGACATGAGACGCCTTCAATACCTCCACAAAACATGATTAAACTCTGAATGATCAAATAAAGAGAACACCAAGTTGTCCGTGTGTATGTGTGTGTGTGTGTGTGTGTGTGTGTGTTTGTGTGTGTGTGTGTGTGTGTGTGTGTGTTTGTGTGTGTGTTTGTGTGTGTGTTTGTGTGTGTGTGTGTGTGTGTGTGTGTGTGTGTGTGTGTTTGTGTGTGTGTTTGTGTGTGTGTGTGTGTGTGTGTGTGTGTGTGTGTGTGTGTGTGTGTGTGTGTGTGTGTGTGTGTTTGTGTGTGTGTTTGTGTGTGTGTGTGTGTGTGTGTGTGTGTGTGTGTGTGTGTGTGTGTGTGTGTGTGTGTGTGTGTGTGTGTGTGTGTGTGTGTGTGTGTGTTTGTGTGTGTGTGTGTGTGTGTGTGTTTGTGTGTGTGTGTGTGTGTTTGTGTGTGTGTGTGTGTGTGTGTGTGTGTTTGTGTGTGTGTTTGTGTGTGTGTTTGTGTGTGTATTTATGATTTATATTTTACATTTATATATTTAGGATAAATTCAATAACAATGGTATTTCATTTTTTTATGTTTGAGTTAATGTAATAAGGAGGATATTATTATTATTATTATTATTATTATTATTATTATTATTATTATTATTATTGTAAGTTCCATGGAGTTTCCTTAAAAATTAGATAAAACAAATAAAAATATTGAGTGTTGGCCAGACAAGACTGTAGCACTTTTATCAAGCATACCTCGGGTGGGGTTAGAACTCCAGGTCACACATATTATATTTTGTTGGGATTTTTAACACTGGAGGGTTAGCCAACTAGGATAACCCAAGAAAGTCAGTGCGTCATCCAGGACTGTCTGTCTTATTTCCATTGTGGTCTTCAATCTTGTCTCCCAGGATGCCACCCACACCAGTCCACTAACACCCAGGTACCTACTTGCTGCTAGGTGAATATGACAATAGGTGTAAGGAAACACATCGAAATATTTCTACCCCGCCGGGAATCGAACCCGGACCCTCCGTATGTGAAGCGAGAACTTTGCCACCCAGGCCACCCAGGATGCCAACCACACCAGTCCACTAACACCCAGGTACCTACTTGTTGCTAGGTGAACAGGACAACAGGTGTAAGGAAACATGTTGAAATGTGTCATTAACTAATGTGTCATTAAGTAATGTGTCATTAACTAATGTGTCATTATGTAATGTGTCATTATGTAATGTGTCATTAAGTAATGTGTCATTATGTAATGTGTCATTAAGTAATGTGTCATTATGTAATGTGTCATTATGTAATGTGTCATTAAGTAATGTGTCATTATGTAATGTGTCATTAAGTAATGTGTCATTAAGTAATGTGTCATTAAGTAATGTGTCATTAAGTAATGTGTCATTAAGTAATGTGTCATTAACTAATGTGTCATTAAGTAATGTGTCATTATGTAATGTGTCATTAGGTAATGTGTCATTATGTAATGTGTCATTAAGTAATGTGTCATTAAGTAATGTCATTATGTAATGTGTCATTAAGTAATGTGTCATTATGTAATGTGTCATTAAGTAATGTGTCATTAAGTAATGTCATTATGTAATGTGTCATTAAGTAATGTGTCATTATGTAATGTGTCATTAAGTAATGTGTCATTAAGTAATGTGTCATTAAGTAATGTGTCATTAAGTAATGTGTCATTATGTAATGTGTCATTATGTAATGTGTCATTAAGTAATGTGTCATTATGTAATGTGTCATTAAGTAATGTGTCATTAAGTAATGTGTCATTAAGTAATGTGTCATTAAGTAATGTGTCATTATGTAATGTGTCATTAAGTAATGTGTCATTATGTAATGTGTCATTAAGTAATGTGTCATTAAGTAATGTGTCATTAAGTAATGTGTCATTAAGTAATGTGTCATTAACTAATGTGTCATTAAGTAATGTGTCATTAACTAATGTGTCATTAAGTAATGTGTCATTAACTAATGTGTCATTAAGTAATGTGTCATTATGTAATGTGTCATTAAGTAATGTGTCATTATGTAATGTGTCATTAAGTAATGTGTCATTAAGTAATGTGTCATTAAGTAATGTGTCATGTAATGTGTCATGTAATGTGTCATTAAGTAATGTGTCATTAACTAATGTGTCATTAAGTAATGTGTCATTATGTAATGTGTCATTAAGCAATGTGTCATTATGTAATGTGTCATTAAGTAATGTGTCATTAAGTAATGTGTCATTAAGTAATGTGTCATGTAATGTGTCATGTAATGTGTCATTAAGTAATGTGTCATTAAGTAATGTGTCATTAACTAATGTGTCATTAAGTAATGTGTCATTAACTAATGTGTCATTAAGTAATGTGTCATGTAATGTGTCATGTAATGTGTCATTAAGTAATGTGTCATTATGTAATGTGTCATTAAGTAATGTGTCATTATGTAATGTGTCATTAAGTAATGTGTCATTAAGTAATGTGTCATTAAGTAATGTGTCATTATGTAATGTGTCATTAAGTAATGTGTCATTAAGTAATGTCATGTAATGTGTCATTAAGTAATGTGTCATGTAATGTGTCATGTAATGTGTCATTAAGTAATGTGTCATTAACTAATGTGTCATTAAGTAATGTGTCATTAACTAATATGTCATTAACTAATGTGTCATTAAGTAATGTGTCATTAAGTAATGTGTCATTAAGTAATGTGTCATTAACTAATGTGTCATTAAGTAATGTGTCATTAACTAATGTGTCATTAACTAATGTGTCATTAACTAATGTGTCATTAAGTAATGTGTCATTAACTAATGTGTCATTAAGTAATGTGTCATTAACTAATGTGTCATTAACTAATGTGTCATTAAGTAATGTGTCATTATGTAATGTGTCATTATGTAATGTGTCATTAAGTAATGTGTCATTAAGTAATGTGTCATTAAGTAATGTGTCATTAAGTAATGTGTCATTAAGTAATGTGTCATTAAGTACTGTGTCATTAAGTAATGTGTCATGTAATGTGTCATTAAGTAATGTGTCATTAAGTAATGTGTCATTAACTAATAGCGGGTAGGACACTGTAACTGTTTAGTGTCATTAAACAATTAACTAATAGCGGGTAGGACACTGTAACTGTTCAGTGTCATTAAACAATTAACTAATAGCGGGTAGGACACTGTAACTGTTCAGTGTCATTAAACAATTAACTAATAGCGGGTAGGACACTGTAACTGTTTAGTGTCATTAAATAATTCAAGTTTCAAATTCATTTGTTTGTTTTTAAGTTGTACAAAGTTAATAAAGTTTACATTTAATAAAACACTGATGGACACAAAACAAAGCCATTAACTAGTAAGACATTTCAGACAAAAATACAAAATAACAAAGGTAGCTAATAAATAATGGTACAATTTTTAAAAATGTGACTTAATGTTGTAATGTGATTCAGTAATATTGAGTTAAGTAAAACTTGTACAACAGTTAACTACAATTATATGTACAATAATGTTGAGTTAAGTAAAACTTGTACAACAGTTAACTACAATTATATGTACAATAAAAGATACATAATGTACAAGAAGTACACTTTTAAAAATATGATTTATTATTTTAAACTAATTCATTGATCTTCAGTTTTGTGGGATGACTGAATAAAGAAGTTGGTGATAAAGGAACTTACTAAGTTACAGTAGAAATATAATGACTGAATAAAGAAGTTGGTGATAAAGGAACTTACTAAGTTACAGTAGAAATATAATGACTGAATAAAGAAGTTGGTGATAAAGGAACTTACTAAGTTACAGTAGAAATATAATGAGACAATGTGAGTAATTAGTTTTGTATGGAAGTTGGAGGAACAACAGAGTTAAATGAGACGGTTTTGTTTGACAGAATATTGATGGTTCAATTATGTTTGCCAGATGTTATTTACCAATACTTCTGAATCATCTTCTTCTTCTTGGTGTTTTTAGTGCCAGACCTAGTTCCAGGTCTGCGTTGAGTGCAAGTGTAAAATTGACATCAAAGATAGTGCAGTAGGTTAATTTCCATTAAAAAAAATTCAGAGTGTGTCAAAGGTTGGACTTTCAACGAGGTCAGTTAGTGTAGTAGTGTGGGTTAGTTACCATTTTGTCCTAGGCACATGTCGATTAGACACTAGGCCTGTTGTGTGTGTGTGTACTCACCTAATTGTACTCACCTAATTGTGGTTGCAGGGGTCG
Source organism: Cherax quadricarinatus (assembly GCF_038502225.1). Classification (NCBI taxonomy): domain Eukaryota; kingdom Metazoa; phylum Arthropoda; class Malacostraca; order Decapoda; family Parastacidae; genus Cherax; species Cherax quadricarinatus. Next base: position 28,841,361 of record NC_091318.1, on the reverse strand, counting down.
AGACTCAGCTCCTGGCCCCGCCTCTTCACTGATCGCTACTGGGTTCTCTCTCTGCTTCCTGAGCTTTGCCATACCTCTTCTTAAAACTATGTATGGTTCCTGCCTCCACTACTTCACTTGCTAGGCTATTCCACTTGCTGACAACTCTATGACTGAAGAAATACTTCCTAATGTCCCTGTGACTCGTCTGAGTCTTCAGCTTCCAGTTGTGATCCCTTGTCCCTGTGTCCCCTCTCTGGAACATCCTATCTCTGTCCACCTTGTCTGTTCCCCGCAGTATCTTGTATGTCGTTATCGTTATAAATGAAACCCATGCTGGGTTTCATTTATAATCTTGTTCCTTTCCAGGTGTTCGACCACTCTCCTCCTGATAATCTTCTCCATGACTTTACACACAATACATGTCAGAGACACAGGTCTGTAGTTTAGTGCCTCGTTTCTGTTTCCTTTCTTAAATATGGGGACTACATTAGCTGTCTTCCATTTCTCAGGTAGTTGCCCAGTTTCAAGGGATGTGTTGAAGATTGTGGTTAGAGGCACGCACAGCATCTCTGCTCCTTCTCTAAGGACCCATGGGGAGATGTCCGGTCCCATCGCCTTTGAGGTGTCAAGGTCACTTAAGAGCTTCTTCACCTCCTCCTCAGTTGTTCGTATGTCATCCAACACTTGTTGGTATATTCCCTCTTATGTTCCCTTCTGTGCTGTCTTCCCACAGCCCTTCTGTTTCTACTGTAAAAACTTCCTTAAATCTCCTGTTCAGCTCCTCACATACCTCCTGATCATTTCTTGTGAGTTCTCCACCTTCTGTCCTTAATCTGATCACCTGGTCTTTGACTGTTGTCTTCCTCCTGATGTGGCTATACAACAGTTTCGGGTCAGTCTTGATTCTCGATGCTATGTCATTTTCATACTGTCGTTGGGCCTCCCTCCTTACCTGTGCGTACTCATTCCTGGCTCTGCGACTGATCTCCCTATTTTCGTGTGTTCTCTGCCTTCTGTACTTTTTCCATTCTCTATTGCACTTTGTTTTTGCCTCCTTACACCGTCGGGTAAACCAGGGGCTCGTTCTGGTCTTCCCGTTGTTACTGTTGCCCTTGGGAATAAACCTTTCCACTGCCTCCTTGCATTTTGTTGTTACATATTCCATCATTTTATTTACTGGTTTTCCTGCCAGTTCTCTGTCCCACTGGACCTCCCGCAGGAAGTTCTTCAACCCTATGTAGTCCCCTCTTTTATAGTCAGGCTTTTCCCATTCAACTCCTGTTATTCTCTCCACTTGCAGCTCTACTATGTACTCACCTATTTGTGGTTGCAGGGGTCGAGTCTTAGCTCCTGGCCCCTCCTGTGTGTGTGTGTGTGTGTGTGTGTGTGTGTGTGTGTGTGTGTGTGTGTGTGTGTGTGTGTGTGTGTGTGTGTGTGTGTGTGCGTGTATGTACTCACCTACTCACCTATTTGTGGTTACAGGGGTCGATTCTTAGCTCCTGGCCCCGCCAGGAATGTGTATGTGTGTGTGAGTGTGGGCTGGGGCGATACAGATGAATTGAATCTACAGAAGTTTCAGCTAAGAGGAAGAAGAACAAAGCGCAGCTGCTGCCAGGTGACCTGTTCCACTAGGTTGTCCAGTGTTCCAGTGCATCGCTTCCCGACGTAACACCTCATGATTTATATCATTACATGAGAAATAACATTCCTTTCTATATTGGAAACGATCTCAAAGCCAACAAGAGTCTTAATGTGCCCCAGGGGCCGCGGGGGCGTTGACCCCCGGAACTCTCTCCAGATGAGGCTGGTGAGCCTGCGTGAGTGGCGAGTGTCGGGATCTGCTGCTACCTATTACATCATGGCTATAAAATAAGTAAAAAAGTTTTAAAAGGTTATGAATCTAAAATTGTAGCAAGTTATGTTACAATTAGTGACAAATTCCAACCATACAATAGAGCGAAAAACTAATGTGAAAGACCTGGAAGTGATCATGTCAGTGGATCTCACCTTCAAACACCATAACAGTGTATCAATCGCATCTGCTAGAAAATGACAGGATACATAATGAGAACCTTCAATACAAGGGATGCCAAGCCCATGATGATGCTCTTCTGGTCACTTGTACACTAAAGGCCCCCTTCAAGGCTGGCGACATTGCAGACCTGGAGAGTGTACAAAGAACTTTCACGGCACACATAAGTACGATAAGGCACCTAAATTACTGGGAACGGTTGAAGGTCCTTGATCTGTAATCCCTGGAGCGCAGGCGAGAGAGATACACGATATTATACACTTGGAAGGTCCTGGAGAGATTGGTACCAAACCTGCACACGAAAATCACTCCCTGTGAAAGCAAAAGACTCGGCAGGAGATGCAACATTCCACCGATGAAAAGCAGGTGCGCCACGAGTACATTGAGAGACAACACAATAAGTGTCCGGGGCCCAAGACTGTTCAATTGCCTCCCAGCATACATAAGGGGGATTACGAATAGACCCCTGGCTTTCTTCAAGAAGGCACTGGGCAGGCACCTAAAGTCAGTACCTGACCAGCCGGGCTGTGGTTCGTACGTCGGGTTGCCTGCGGCCAACAGCAACAGCCTGGTTGATCAGGCCCTGATCCACCACAACGCGGGGGCGTTGACCCCAGAAACCCTCTCCAGGTATACATACTGCTAATTGGTTCCACAAATACTTGTAATTCACTTTCAAACTTTCTCATTTTTAATCAGGAGGATATACACAAGGTGAGGTGTATACATGCTGAGAGTCTAGTTTAATAATTGTTTGTAAATACTTTTCGCTCTGACTTGGACTGGTGGTGAACGAGTGACATGAAGCCTTAATAACCAGTCAATAGGCTTTATACCCAGTTAACCAACCTGTTAATTTTATACGTCAAACAGGCTTAGAATTAGCTTATCAGAACATGTTTTAGCTATTATATTGGTATGCAAAACAACCATAGGGGGAATTGAATGATAGCTGTAGCCTTTCGTGTTGCAGTGAACACATCAGGACCTTGCAGTATTGCAGAAATGAGCAGGAAGTCCAAGCAGATTAGTTCAGAGAACATATATATATATATATATATATATATATATATATATATATATATATATATATATATGGAGTCTGTGGAGACAAAGAACTTTGTCCTTGGAGGCAAAGAGGGGAATGTATGAGAGTATAGTTTTACCAACGCTCTTATATGGGTGTGAAGCGTGGGTGATGAATGTTGCAGCGAGGAGAAGGCTGGAGGCAGTGGAGATGTCATGTCTGAGGGCAATGTGTGGTGTGAATATAATGCAGAGAATTCGTAGTTTGGAAGTTAGGAGGAGGTGCGGGATTACCAAAACTGTTGTCCAGAGGGCTGAGGAAGGGTTGTTGAGGTGGTTCGGACATGTAGAGAGAATGGAGCGAAACAGAATGACTTCAAGAGTGTATCAGTCTGTAGTGGAAGGAAGGCGGGGTAGGGGTCGGCCTAGGAAGGGTTGGAGGGAGGGGGTAAAGGAGGTTTTGTGTGCGAGGGGCTTGGACTTCCAGCAGGCATGCTTGAGCGTGTTTGATAGGAGTGAATGGAGACAAATGGTTTTTAATACTTGACGTGCTGTTGGAGTGTGAGCAAAGTAACATTTATGAAGGGATTCAGGGAAACCGGCAGGCCGGACTTGAGTCCTGGAGATGGGAAGTACAGTGCCTGCACTCTGAAGGAGGGGTGTTAATGTTGCAGTTTAAAAACTGTAGTGTAAAGCACCCTTCTGGCAAGACAGTGATGGAGTGAATGATGGTGAAAGTTTTTCTTTTTCGGGCCACCCTGCCTTGGTGGGACTCGGCCGGTGTGATAATAAAAAATAAATATATATATATATATATATATATATATATATATATATATATATATATATATATGTTCCAAAACCAAGGGCTGGCATGCAAGACACAATGAGGTCAACGACATCATTAAGAGAACCCTTGCTACAGTTGGATGCCCAGCCGAGAGGGAGCCCCGATCACTAGCATTATTATTATTATTATTATTATTATTAAGGGGAAGCGCTAAACCCGGAGGATTATACAGCGCCTGGGGCGGGATGTGGGAGGCATTCAGGCTTAATTGGGGGAACTGGAGCACAGATCCAATTCCCTAAATCAAGAGCCCCTCACCAACATCAAGGAACCTTCCTTGAGGGGCCGATCACTAGCAGCCAACAGTACCCACAACCCAGCAAACCCCCCCTATGGGATCACCATCTATACTTGGAAGAATGGCAAGCTCTTAGCATGGGACTATACCTGTGTGTCCACACTGGCTGACACCTATATCCATCACAGTGTGGGGCGACAGGGAGGAGCTGCTGACCACAGGGAGGAGTACAAAATCAGCAAGTACAGGGACATAAGCCAACAGTATCAATTTGTCTCAGTGGGATCAGAGAACTTGGGATCATGGGGAAAAAATGCCACACGTTTCCTTAAAGAATTGGGTTCCAGACTCATCGATACCACCAGGGACCCAAGGGCAGCCACTTTCATGTTCCAGCGCCTCAGCATGGCCATCCAAAGAGTAAATGCTTGCTGCATACTAGGCTCGCGTCCGGCTTCGGAGGAGCTGGAGGAAATTCATGATCTTTAATACATTGTACCATTGTATTCATGTTTGTGTTTTTCTGTAAATGCATTCTGTTTATTAATAAATGTTCACACAGAATATAAAATATAGGGGTGGTAGGAGAAGAAAATATTCAAACAGCTCCGGGGAGAACCTTGAGTTTTCTCTGAGGTACGTTTTTGTCTTCTCTGAGGATGAGGGTCCCCAGTCCAGCTATAGAGGTGGTACTTACATATATATATATATATATATATATATATATATATATATATATATATATATATATATATATATATATATATATATATATATATATATATATATATATATATATATATGCACTAAGATCACAGTAAACAGGTGATTTTAGGATATGCAAAACAACCACTGTGAAAGAATAGAGAAATTCCAAGCGCTTTCGTGACTACTCACATTATCAAGGAACTATGTGAGTAGTCACGAAAGCGCTTGGAATTTCTCTATTCTTTCACAGTGGTTGTTTTGCATATATATATATATATATATATATATATATATATATATATATTTATATATATATATATATATATATATATATATATATATATATATATATATATATATATATATATATATATATATATATATATATATATATATATATTAAGGATTTAATTAAATGCTGCATCGATAGATTCTATTAGAGAAAGATACTGAAACAGTGATTTGAAGAGATACTGGTATAGATATCTATATAAATTGCTATAAAGTAATAATAATGTGTGCTTATAAAGCTGGATACTTACTTGTGAGCTGGTGTGGGTGTAAAGGCTGCTTCAGGCACTAATGTTACTCAAGACTCGCCTGATACTCATCACGTCTCCCTTTCATATGATAACACCTCACAAAGACTTCCGTAGAATGTAAGACAACAAACTCACAGAGACATCACAGGTATTTTTTCCCTTGCTCTCACAATAACAAAGTGGTCAGATCTGCCTAGCAAGAGTTAGATTATACTTTGAGGATCGACAAAAACAGGTAGTTCAGAAATGAAAAAAAAAGAAGATAGTAAAGATTAAGAAAATATTTCACATATGTGTGCGTAGCTCACCAACTTCTCGGTATTATTTACTTTTGTCACGATCATCATATAGAAATGTTCACTTTGTAGTTACACTCTAGCTGAGTCATATTGTTATGTGTATGTGGAGCGCTATACCCTTGTGGGTATAGGAGTAGCGGAGGCTGCAGCACTCGTTCGTTTTCTTGATGTCACCAGTGATAAAGATGAATTGTTTGGGCCTAAATGGTTCTCGTAGAAGGTAGGTCTATCCATGTGGCACTGTTTATTTATTTATTTATTTATTTATTTATTTATTTCCAATTTGAGCAGTAAACCCGCATGGATCATTCAGTGGCAGGTGTGTTGGAGGCTCAATCCTCCGTCCACTGTCAGTGGAAGAATAGCGCTGCTTGGGTAAATTTTGGTAGTTCTTGGGTGAGTTGTTTGAAGTGCAGGTCTCACCTCTCAGGGAGAGACCAACATAGTCTTTCCTTCACTGTGGCATTGCCCACACTGGTGTACTGCCCATGGCACAGGCTACCCGTGTGTGTGTGTGTGTGTGTGTGTGTGTGTGTGTGTGTGTGTGTGTGTGTGTGTGTTGGTACCTGCTAGATGGTGTCATCGTCGTGCCAACCCCTGTATACCTCCCTTACTTTAGCATCACTACAGTCACCAACACCTCCAAAACCATCTCTATAGCCACAACCACATTCACCCCCAACACCACCCCTACTACCACAACCACCTCCACCTCCAACGCCACCCCTGTACCACAACCACCTCCACCTCCAACGCCACCCCTACTACCACAACCACCTCCACCTCCAACGCCACCCCTATCACAACCCCACTACCGCCACCACCCCTTCACTAGCATCTTCACCATCCCGGTATACCACCAGCATAGGTACCGCTGCCACTGTTACCATCGTCTACACAATCACCATCAAAAATTCCTGCTATCACTATCAGTGACACGAACACTCACCATCATCCTCTCATTACCCTCACTAATGGCTTTCTTCGTGTCTTTCTTGATACCTGAATCACATTCGTCCGCTGAAAGAAATGGTAGTGTCGACAATAGTCTTTTCGACTTTCTTCATCTTTAATCCTGTCTTGGATCATTAAGCCTGCACGTAACCATTTCACCAGCAGACAGGAATATTTTAATCCCTAAAATAGGGATGAAAGTAAATTCTCACCATTATATATGCATTATTTACCTTGAGAGGCATACACCTCTCGAGGTATATATCGTGTTCCTCCTCTTATACAGTGCACAGGCCTCTCTTCAAGGGAACACCTCCCGTCAGGGGCATAGGCCTCCTTTCAAGGGCATAGGTCTCCCTTCAGGGGCACAGTCTCCCTTCAAGGGCATAGGTCTCTCTTCAGCGACACAGGCCTCCCTTCAAGAACGGGGTGTTGATGCTGGTGAAAATATCATAATTTAAGGAATTGAAACTATCCCAACCCCTTCTTCTAATCAAGTATAGTTATCTCTCATTTCCCCTAGGAAATGGGAGGTTCCCTAAAGATTTAGCGCTTTCCCCGTGATATAGTAATAATAATAGCATCAGAGGCTTAAACTAAAGAATTGAAGCCTTTTATACCACTCAGATGGGGGTTGCCAGGAGGCTTTTGGTGATTCACGCTCCTCCTCCTCCTCCTCCTCCTCCTCCTCCTCTTCTTCTTCATGACGTGTAGATGAGAATTAGGCTCCATTTACCTGCTGTCCCTGATCGCCTCAGTAAATAGGTACCTAATAGTTAGTCGCAAATTTTAAGTGGCATCCAGGGGAAGAGGACCTGAGGCCCCCAATGGCAATAAGCCACACTACTTGGCTTTCTTTGGTTATCCTGGGTTAATAACCCTTCAGGGTTATTTGACGAAAGTCTTTTTCATAACAGCGAGAAGTGTATGACTCTCAGTATATATATATATATATATATATATATATATATATATATATATATATATATATATATATATACACACACTGAGCGTGCTTTAATTCTTGATTTTAGGTGTTTAGGTATTCTCGACTGGTGTACTGGTGACCCTCGTGTAGTGGATCAAGCAACCGCTGTGATGCGTTTACTCTACGGTGGTATACTGCCTTGCTTCAGAGCACATTCATACCTGGAGTAGGTATACCTGGAGAGGGTTTCGGGGATCAACGCCCCCGCGGCCCGGTCTGTGACCAGGCCTCATGGTGGATCAGGGCCTGATCAACCAGGCTGTTGCCGTTGGCCGCATGCAACCCGACGTACGAACCACAGCCCGGCTGGTCAGATACTGACTTTCGGTGCCTGTCCAGTGACTGCTTGAAGACAGCCAGGGGTCTATTTGTAATCTCCCTTATGTATGCTGGGAGGCAGTTGAACAGTCTTGGGCCCCTGACACTAATTATGTTGTCTCTTAATCGTGCTAGTGGCACCCCATCTTTTCATTGGGGGGATGTTGCATCGTCTGCTGAGTCTTTTGCTTTCGTAGGGAGTGATTTTCGTGTGCAAGTTTGGTACTAATCCCTCTAGGATTTTCCAAGTGTACATAATCATGCATCTCTCCCGCCTGCGTTCCAGGGAGTACAAGTTGAGGAACTTCAAGCGTTCCCAGGATTTAGGTGTTTTATGGCAGTTATGTGTGCCGTGAAGGTTCTCTGTACATTTTCTAGGCAGCAATTTCACCTACCCTGAAAGGTGCTGTTAGTGTGCAGCAATATTCCAGCCTAGATAGAACAAGCGACCTGAAGAGTGTCATCATGGGCTTGGCATCCCTAGTTTTGAAGGTTCTCATTATCCATCCTGTCATTTTTCTAGCAGATGCGATTGATACAATGTTATGGACTTTGAAGGTGAAAGCCTCTGACACGATCACTCCCAGGTCTTTTACATTAGTTTTTCGCTTTATTGTGTAGTTGGAATTTGTTTTATAATCCGATATAGTTTTAATTTCCTCACGTTTTCCATATCATGATCAATGCAAGTGTAAGAGGACATCATCATTATGATCAAGGCAGGTGTGAGAGAACAATCACTGCGGAGCTTGGCACTCTCCTGCCCAGAGTGCCAATGTATACAGAGGTGTCAAAAATGGAGCGTAGATGGCAGGGAGGGTAACTGGGTCAAGCCTGTTACATGAACATTGGTCACTGCTGAGGGTAATATGTAACTACTGTATAAGTAGTGAGTAACTGAATAACAAAAAAAAAAAAAGGCACAATACCGTGACTGGAACGATACACAAATAACCCGCACATAGAAGAGAGGAGCTTACGACGACATTTCGGTCCGACTTGGACCATTTACAAAGTCACAAACTGAATGACTGGTGTTAGGTTATTCAGCTAATAAATACTGAAATCTTGTTGTAACAGATCAACATAATCATGTTGCCTCCATGTTGCGTATGAATTTCTGTATCTACATACAGTTTTACAGGCTGTTATCCTACCTCGGCTCATTTCGAAGCCCAACCATTTCAGGATGCTGGGGACGGCTTCAATAACCTTGGTCACAGGGCTCCTCCACAAGCCATTTTTTTTAATCTGGCCCTCATTACTGTACACAAGCATTAAAAATATTTGAATATTTCGTTCATAACTCGAGAGGTTCTCGAGTTATGAACGAAATAAAATCGATACGTTAGGGTCCAACAGCGCCTGAGTAATGGGAGAAACTCGAAGTTTAATCCAGGGAAGAGGAGGGTAGCTTCAATTTGTTTAGAGAGCATTCCTTCATCCTAGTCAAGACACACCTCCATCTTTCTTCTTGGATTAATACATTAAGTAAAGCGCTAAACCAGTGTGAGTACCTCAGTGTACACCTCCCACACATGTATACTTACGAAAGTGCACATAGGTACAGTAATTCAAACGTACAAAAATACACACACACTTATATTTTTTATATATATTTTTGTGCATTGGAATTTTATGACCACCCTCCATTATTCCTTTTGCGTGCATCTAGGTAGAGGAGGCTGGGCTTATAGAATAAGTGGATACCTTTCTCGGATCACGTAGCGACCGAAATACATCTACTTATTTGCTTGATTACACTTCTTGATGTGAGCCACAAATCTTCAGGGAGTCTGAGGCAAATAGAACGACAACTTCGGTAAATATTTAATTTATTATATAATATACAATATGATTACTATGTATAGTCTGCCCTGTTATAACCGTACTCATTATTTGCTCGTGAGCTGGTAGACAAGAGAGGAACGCTAGTAACTAGTGGTGAATGTATGAGTACAATTGTGCTGTAGCAACTCTCCTTCTGACTGGAAGACCATGAAACAGGCGTCACAAGAGTACAATTCCAAAGTGTGCATGGACGAGTCTTCAGTAAAGTCATTGTAAGCAAAGCCTTCAGGTAGCTGTTGCAAGTTATCTTGGGAACCTCCATCGATAACTATGGTGCGATGTTCCGTCATCTGGGGAGGTGTAGATGACAGGACCTCCCCGATGACTATGAGTGAACCCTCAGTGTCCTCCTGGTGGGCCAACTCGTCTTTGGTTTTCCTCGCTGGTTCTTCAAATATCGAGGTAAGCTGCTTCCCCGAGCTCTCTGGCGTTTGGACTTCCACATCTGCAGTTTTAGACGACTGGACCACAGTGACGGTGTGTACCTTACGAATATGAACCATCAAACTGGAGCTGTTTTTAAACTGACTGCCACAGTGACTACAGATGTGTTCTCTGTTGTGATCACTCACTTGGTGAGTCTTCATGTGTATTTTCAAGTTCCAGTTGTTGTGGTGAGCAGCACCACACACCTCACATACTACCCGTTTCTCCTTCAGGTGGAGACAGGTAATGTGGCGCTGAAGATGGGGTTTAGATTTAAAGCTTTTACCACAGTGGTGGCAGCAGAATGGTCGTTCTCCTTTGTGGTAGCGAACGTGCCGAGCCAGAGACGACTGGAGAGCAAATTTCTTGTCGCAAAGGTGGCACTCGAAGTCCCCTTCTCCTTGATGACGTGCTTCGTGTTCTTTGTGGTTGGAGTGGCATTTGAACTGTTTAGGGCAAAACCTGCACTTGTAGGGCATATACCCTCGGTGAACTTTTTTGATGTGTAGTCTGAGTTTAGTGGTGTCTGGAGCTTTGTAGTGGCAGTGTGGGCACGGACCGCGACGCTCAGCGTTGTGACGCCAAACCTTGTGGTACCTCACTGCTTGTCGCTGAGTGAAAACTTTCCCACACTCATCACAGGAGTAACGTGCACTCCTTGTACTCCCTCCACTGTCTGACACATCCTGTCTATCTGACATATTTTGTCTGTATGACATTTTTCTGTGTGGCCCGCTACCTTGGGGAGATTCACAAACTCCATGTGACCCTGTGTTGCTTCGTAACGTCCCAACTCTCTCTGATCTACATTTTTTTTGTAACCAAGCGTTTGTATGTGATCCATTTTTTTCGAGTGATCCAGCATAGAAACCTGACTGGGGATCTTCTGTAGAAGCAGAGCTACCAGAGCGTCTCTGAGATGTGTCTCGGGGTTCCATAAAACTAGGCCAACACTCCTTGACCTCGCAGGGGGACCTGTTGTCACCAGGCTCTGAGGAAGAAAATGGGGATAGGTTATTGTGATGAATGGTTTGAAAAACCGACAAGTTGAAGATTGAGACACTTATGCAACATATGGGAATCTTTATGTTATAAGGAAAAATAGTAAGAAATACCGATGCAATGGAGACACAACTGCAGTGTAATAATATCCTTTATTAACAATAACGGTCATCTGCTGACTAATAAATATTCTCATTACACTACATTTTGTTTCTGTTGCGAGGCTAGTTATTCATTATCTTCGACGCCTATCACCTAGATGCATCACCGTAGGAAGGTACTCAACTCTCTTTACCCGATAGATTCTAAACATGAGTAAAGGTGTAGATGGTTGATAGATTGTCATTATTATATTCATGTACAGATGAAATGGTACATTGTTAGGTATAAAGATATACACAAGTTGTAGAAGAAAATTGTATTGGAAGAACGTTTCGTTCTGCGTGAAGATTTATCATGAAATGACAGCTCTTCACAGGGAAACACGATGTCTCACTGAAAGCTTATTCTGCTACGTGTCTTTGTCTTCATATTTGCACATGTATGCCAAATCCTCGTGGGTAATCAACACCACACAGGACCTAAATGAACGGATACTCTGCAAACTTCATAAAACGCACACACAAAATAAAAGACTCGTAGAGCTGCTCATATAACACTGTATTAAGAACGAAAGGAACATTCTAAAGTTCTCGTATAATTCCTGGTGAGAAGACCAAACATTACTAGATCAAAAATATATAATACCGAGAGTAAAGTAAAAGGACACAAGTGCAACTAATGTGACATTTTATTGTGGCAACGTTTCGCTCTCCAGGAGCTTTGTCAAGCCGTTACAAACAGTACATGGACACCAGAATCGCCATCGCTTCCAGCTCTTCAATAAAGGATCTGACCAGGACAGAATCAAAGCACCACGAACCAGTCAATGCAGGGGTTTACACTATACCCTGTGGAGGCTGCGACAAGATTTATGTAGGTGAAACAGCAAGAAACCTCGACACCCGCCTCAATGAACACATTTACGCATGTAGGAACGATAACTTGAACAACGCCTGTGTACAACACCGAAATTCCACCAATCATCTCATGAAATTCAGGGACACCCAATTAGTGATCAAAGAAACTAATTTCCGCAGACGCAAGTGCCTCGAGTCAGCACTAATCGCTGTTTCGAATACAATTAAACCAAACAAAGGCAGCTTCACCATCTCTGAAGTCCTAGCAAGAATCCTCCTGAAAACAGTAAACCCTGCCATCACATAGTCTCTCCTGTTAATACTACACAAAGCACATTACAGAGAGTGAACACTGAAACAGGCCTTCTCTATCCAGTCTATATTTGGCTAACCTATTTTTATGTTACCCAAGTTATATTATTATTATTATTATAATCAAGGGGGAAGCGCTAAACCCGTAGGATTATACAGCGCCCAGGGGAGGGGGGGATGTGGAAGGCATTCAGGCTTAATTCGGGGAACTGGAGCACAGATCCAATTCCCTAAATCAAGAGCCCCTCACCAACATCAAGGAACCTTCCATGAGGGGACCCAAGTTATAGCTTTTATATCCTTTTACTCATGTACGAGCTAATTGCTCTACCATATTGTATTACTACTACTACTACAACTTATGTCACTACTACTACTACTACTATCACTAGTATTGCACCTCACTCTGAGTTGATAGGTATTCTATTCAAGATTGATGGACTGAATACATCGACTCAAGGTTGAGGGACTGATTACCTCATTCTCCTCCTGTTCTTCAAGTTTCTCCTACGTATGGACTGATGAAGCCACTGTGTGGCGAAACGTTTCCTCAATAAAGATACCCAAGAGTTGCACATGTGTCTAATTTATCAACATGTCGGTTCTCTGAACCATTCATCTACAAACACCTCACTGAGCCACTGTGTCCATGTACTGTTTGTAACGGCTTGACAAAGCTCCTGGAGAGCGAAACATTGCCACAATAAAATGTCACATTAGTTGCACTTGTGTCCTTTTACTTTACATATTGTCGGTAATTCTACCAACATTATTATAATACCGAGAGATTGACAGTGCCCATCTTATGGACCTGATCTTCCACTAGCGAACATCGCCCACATATGACCACATCTATTACTTCTGCATTGCTCAACTTCTAGAATGACCACTAGCTTTCTTGTAGGAAACTCGATTGATAAATCTCTGGCCTACCTCATAGGCCTCACCTTCCACTAGTGACCATATTGCTACTGCTACGTCGCTCTACTCTACACCGATACAACCTCTGGTGGGCGAAACGTCTTTTAATAAAGATACCCAGGAGATGCACATGCGTCTTATAAATGATACAAAATTAAGTCTTCTAACTCGCTTTTAAAACATAAGTCAGAGATTCCATAGATTTAAAATTGCATTACTATAATCATGGGGGAGCACTAAACCCGTAGCGATTATACAGCACTGGTGTGTGGGGGTGGGGGGTGAATGAACGGTATTCAGACTTAATTCAGAGAACTGGAACACAGATCCAATTCCCTAGATCAAGAGCCCCTCACCAGCGTCAAGGAACCTCCCTTGAGGGGTTTAAAAATACAGACCAAGGAAAGGGATAAAAATTTGTCATTATAAGGAGTGTCACTAACCAATGAGGGGTAAACATACGTGCCATGGAAGTGCCAATGGGGTGAGAGTTATGTTTGAGTTAAAACAAGACCGGAACAGCCTAAACATGTTTCTATTCATAGAGCATATTTTTGATATGGAGCCCGAAATGCTCTACATAAAAAGCGGCTTTCTATAATAATAATATCTTTATTTACTACAAGTGCATGTACATGGTATATAGGCCTAGCTGACATCAATGACATACTATTATATAGAAAGCCGTTGGTTATGCAAAGCATTTCAGGCAAATTAGGTCAGTTTTGTCCCAGGATGGGATCCACACCAGTCGACTAACACCCAGGTACCCACATTACTGATGGGTGAACATAAACAACCGGTATAAAGAAATACGCCTAATATTTCTACCCTTGCCGGGAATCGAACCCAGACCCTCGCCGTGTGAAGCGAGAGCTTTAGCCACCAAGTCATTGATGTCAGCTAAGCCTGTATATACCTGTAGAAATAAAGGTATTGTGTGTGCTGGCAGTGACCAGGGTATGTAAATAGCCATGAAGGTACCCATGTGTGCTGGCAAGTAAGTTTATTTAGGTACAGGTACACACAAATACAGTTATCGTACATAGTAACGTGGAAATTATCTAAGATAATCAAAAAAATCAAAGTGACTTATTTCCATTGGGATCGTTACTATTTCCAGAGTATCTAGTAGTGGCTGAGAGGGGGAATATTATTAACATTGTATTCGTGAAGCACTAAACCCATAGGGGTCATATAGCATTTGGAGATTGAGAACTAGTCAGGTTTGATCCAAGATAGGGAAGGATACTTCTAATTCCCTGGATCAAGAGACTTTCACCAGCACCAAGGCAGCCTTTTCGAAGATGCTGAGTATATAGTTATGTGGAAGTGCTAAACCCATAGGGGTCGTACAGTTCTTAAGTGAGGCAATCAGATTTGATCCAAGGAAAGGGAAGGCTGATCCTATGCCTTAGATCAAAGCCTTCAGTGTGTACATTGTTTACTTGCTCCTCCAGCATTTTAAATACTATATAAATAAATACTATATTTTTAAAATCTTTCATTTTGGATTATTGTATACACTTTTTTTTTATTTGGGGAAAGTGCTAAACCCACATGGGTCATACAGCACCTTGGGAATGTGAGGTTATGTGGTTTGATTCAAGGAAGAGGAGGATAGGTCTAATTCCTTGAATCATGAGGCTGTCACTAGCATCAAGGCATTTCTTCGAGGGGCAAGGTTACCTGAGACAGATTGTGTCCGTGGTAGATTTTAATCAGGGAGAATCACTAAACCTGTGGAGGTCATGTAGCACCAGGGAAACAGGAGGCAATCAAGTTCTGTCCAAGGAAGAAGTTAAAGTTTAATTTGGATCAAGAGCCACCATCAGAATCAAGGAACCTTCCTTTTGAGGTACCTTATTATTATAGTGAAAGCCTATCAACTACATGAGGGGCCATGAACACTTCGCATCACGATAAGAGACAACACAATAAGGGGACCAAGACTGTTCAACTGCCTCCCAGCATACATAAGGGGGATTACCAATAGACCCCTGGCTGTCTTCAAGCAGGCACCTAAAGTCAGTACCTGACCAACTGGGCTTTGGTTCGTGTGTTGGATTGCATGCAGCCAGCAGTAACAGCCTGGTTGATCAGGCCCTGATCCACCATGTGACCAGGCTGCAGGGGCATTGACCCCTGGAACTCTCTCCAGGTATACTCCAGGTATCACCTGTACACCACTAGTCAAAGCTTTAATTCCTAAAATTGGGATAAATGTAAACTTTTAGCATATATAAAAGAGATATATACACCTCCAAATTTGTAGATACTCTTCAGGAGAGGTGTGTGTATATTAAGGTGTTAACATATTTACCTTAACTTCTCCCATAATACTTTCATTATTGTGAGTCTTGCACACCAGCTGTCTCCCATTGAGGTAAACTGACTAATCCCTTGTTTTTGGAGTTGCCCTATTTTGGTGGGATGGCCATTGTAAATTTTTGATAGTTAACCATAGTATTATTATATTCGTAGGGATGCGGTACACCCATAGGGGTCATGCAGCACTGGAGTTGCGGAAAATTTTTACATAATTTTCCTAAATGTAGAACATATAAATGAATAATGTAATAATTGCGTATTAAAATGTGATGTTATTTGGACCCTTCGAGAAATTTTAAGTGAAGGAGGGTGTGGAACAGCCTGGGAAGTGATGTAGCAGAGGATGCCATATTGAATTTAATGTGCAAACACTGGACTGAATTGTGTAATGTAATCAGGTGCTCTCGAAGGTCAGTTAGTGTATGTCGACCTTGGTCCGTAATTTAACACTTTCCTGCTGAAGAATTGGGACAGTGTGGAAAACCCTTATAATTCGACAACCAGGACAGAAAAACAGAGGACACCAATTCTCCCAGGAGCACACCTCAGCTAAGTGACACTTACCCATAATGTACAGTAGTTTTTGCATTGACCATCGTAAATTCTAGCTGCTAGGGTAAGGTTAGGGTGTGTTCCATCAGCATTAAGTGTCTTCCTGTGATAAATGGTAAGTGGTAATACGAATTTCTTTTGTGTACCAAACAAGCCTAATCATATACAGTCCACAACTTAATTTATCAGAGTAGCTGTTTTTAATATTGTAATTATTAATTTAATGGCAGGTCTAGCTTTTTGTGTGAGTAGTGATGAAGTGGGCATCGAGGGAGTTACAGTCCTGCGACCTACTGTGACTTAAGTCCCACTTATCTCACTTGCTTGTAATAATTCAGGTAATACCCTATAAACCTCCTGCAGGTAATTTGCTCCCATAATAATAATTCACAAAAGGAGTAATGTGAGACACTCAGTGCTAATCTAAAGAGGACGAGGTTAGCGTAATTCCTTGGATCAAGAGCTCATCATCATCAAGGCACTCCAACTTGAAGTGGAAATAAAGAGAGCACTCCTTCACCGTACTTGGGAAGGTTGCATAATAACAACAAATATTTTCCGACTGACTTGTATTATTTCATCTATCTACAGCAAGAAATAAGCCAATGTAAAAATTACACAAATATTTATAATTTCAGCAAATAGGTGAATGAGGACTAGTGGAGGTAGAGTGGTGCATAACCCTCAATGGTAGCTCAGGTTCACTAGTTCTTGATGGTGTGGCAGCATCATGAACCTTCAGTGGTGGCCCGGGTACACCACAACCTGGTGGTGTATATCGGCATTGTGGGCTGCGAGCTCTTCTGTGGACTCGCACAGTATGCCACAAATAGAGCATGAGCACACTTCAATCAACTTTAGCTCTAAAACATCTGCCAGGGGCTCCATAATGTGTTCAATGGCCTCCTCTTGTAGTCCCAGCACCTGCATAACCTGGTACTCCTGCTGCTGTCGGTGCTGCTGCTGGTGATTGTGGTGGTTGTGGTTGTAGTGCTGGTGCTGTAGGTGATGTGGTTGACCTTCTCCATGTCTCAGCCGCAAATGTGCTGCTAGTCCAGCCCGGCCACGAAAGCTGCTTCCACAGTGTTCACATATGTTAGAATAGGTTGTGTCTAAGTTGAGATGTGTTTTCATGTGTGCTCGCAGGTTCCAGTTGTTGATATGTGAGGAGCCACACACATCACACACATAGCGTTTGTCCCGCAGGTGCACTGCACGGTGATGCACCCGCAAGCGTTTTTTCTGCTTGAAGGTCATACCACAAAGTGAACACATGAAGGGCCGCTCTTTTGCATGGATGCGGCAATGTTCCCTTAGTTCAGATGCCATCATAAATGCCTTGCTGCACTGGCTGCACACGAAGTTTCCAGAGTTGGTATGACGAGCAACGTGAGACCTGTACGTTGAGCGGAATTTAAAGGAGGAACCACAAGACTCACAAACGTAGGGCCTCAACTTTGAGTGAGTTCTTAGATGTACTGACAACTTAGCTTTATCCGGGGCCTTATAGTCGCAGTGTGGACAAGCGGCCTTTCTCACACCATTATGAACATAAATATTGTGGTATTGCAGGCTGATCTTCTGGGTGAAGGTCTTACCACAGGCAGTACAGGGAAACCGTCTGTCCCCAGAGGTTCTACCACGGCACCGATGACCCTCCAGCAGCTGAGCGTGGGCGAACTCCCGCCGACAGTACCGACAACACACTTCTGCTGACTCCAGAATAACACTCTGCTCTGTAATGAGAAATCCACCTCCTTGTGAGTTCTGTATCAGTCACCACTCACATCCTCCACTCTTAAACACTAACTGCTCATAAAACACATGTTTACATTTCACAGCACTACTCAACTTTGTATGAAAAATGTGTCATGTCAGGCTCTACACGCTGTATGTGTTAAAGTTAACTGCTCAATACATGACACATTGAAGACTCAAACTCTTTTTTAAGAACTATGTAAAGCACTTACTGGTCACACTGATACACAACACTGGTTACACTACTACATACTTGGTTAACAGTAATAAGCAGTTTTGCTGACAGTATTAATTATTATTTTTCATGTTCTCATGTGATTATAGTAAGGAATCTAGGATTTTGTACTGTATTAGTTTCCATTGTGTTGCCTTAATTTTTCTTAGTGGCTTCTGCCAAACTTTTCTGCATAAGCCATTCTAAACAGTCAAGTTCAAGCTGTGCAGATAAGTTGCTACAGTTATTTAAAGATTACATTTATATGTAATGTCAAAATTTTTCAGTCAGATTATTATTATAATCAAAAGAAGCACTAAACCTTTTGAGTCAGAAATTTAGTTGCATCACAACTAAATTTCAGCATCTCCTGCTCCTAACTTTAGGTCATGTGACCTATCTTTGTATATAAGCTTCATCTCTTGCACACTGTTTTAGTTTGCTAAAAAGGGCTTCATTGTGATGCTGAAATATACAGCACACATCTTCTGATTTACCACTCCATGTGGGTTCTTTTGCATCATGTGTACGAGTCAGTAGGATTTTTAAACTCAATGCCACTCTTAACCAGTCTAAATTCCAGAACTACTGTATTCAATAAATATACTGTAGAGAACAAGACAGTGATCAAAACACAACCTTGTGGACTCACTCTCTCTCTGTGGAACTAGGTTTGGAGAACAAAAAAAAAAATGGCCATTGACTTGCACATAAAAATAAGTCTTGCCTTCAAATAGTTACATGAAAAAAGAGGACAAAAGCCTCAAAGGCTACAAGACCTCGAGATAAAAAATAAAGCTACAACTGCAGGATAATCAGCAAGTACCAAGTCAAGAGATGTGGGTCATTAGTGAACTAACTCCTCAACTTTCTGATGGAGCTGGTAAGGGTAACAGGATGATAATGGGCTGTGTTATGCCTCAGTGTTCCTGGTTTACAGGAAGACAACAAGGCTTGTCTTCTGTTGAAGACACTGCACCACCCAATGCAATAAAACACTTGTTAAAAACAAAGTGAGCACAGAGGTACAGACTAATTAGCTGGACTTTAGTTCTGAAGGTTAGAAGTAATGCAGGCACTCTGAGGGATGGGACAAAATATTGCACGTCAGTGGAGTGTTTGAACTGTATTGTCTGTACTTTTGTATGAATAGTTAGATAATCAGTTATCATGCGTATATTTTCCTTCTCCGGGTCACCCTGCTTTAGTGGAGTGTTGCCAACAGGTTAAAAACTAATAATGCATAATTTTGTACAAAAACATAAACCAATAAATGTGAAATTAGGTATTGTAGTTTAAATTAACCTTCCAGCTGGGCTGTTAAGATTACACACGGTATAATACAGGATGAAAAGGTCAATGGCTGGCTCTGGATAGAGTTCCAAGTACAAGAATAACTCATAAACTGGTAAATGTTAGGAAAACAGTAAATGAAATGCTATTCCATAACAATAATAGTGGTATGTGGAGAGACTGGATGCCATGAAGTATCCTCACCAGCAAATCTGTAACCATAAGATAATAATCCTAGGTAGTAGGTTGGTAGACAGCAACTGCCCAGGGAGCTACTACTGTCCTGCCAAGTGAGTGTAAAACGAAAGCCTGTAATTATTTTACAGGATGGTAGGATTTCTGGTGTCTTTTTTCTGTTTCATAAACATGCAAGTTTTCAGGTACGTCTTGCTACTTCTACTTACACTTAGGTCACACTACACATGCATGTACAAGCATATATATACACACCGCTCTGGGTTTTCTATTTTCTTACTAGTTCTTGTACTTGTTTATTTCCTCTTATTTCCATGGGGAAGTGGAACAGAATTCTTCCTCCATAAGCCATATGTGTCGTAAGAGGCAACTAACATGCCAGGAGCAAGGGGCTAGTAACTCCTTCTCCTGTATACATTACTGAAGTTTAAAAGAGAAACTTTTGTTTTTCTTTTTGGGTCACCCTGCTTCGGTGGGATGTGGCTGGTTTGTTGAAAGATAATAATGTTATAAGAAACAAATTATAAACCATTTTATTTTATTTTAATGAACAATATTTGTTTGTAAACCATTTATGAGGTGCGTTACATTTTATGTTAGAGAATAAAGTGAGCTATGGCACACTTTCAGCTATGTTTATACCTGAATAACTAGCTGCTTCCCATTACTGAGTCCTATACTGTATTTCTTTATATAGAAAAACAGCTTAGCCAGGGAAAATTATATCTGATATGCTGTGAATGCTTTGGCTTTTCACATTATTGTATATTTATCTATAATAATTGTGAAATAAAACTTTTATTATCATTATATCATTATCACTATGTAAATTTGACTTCATTAGTGAAGAATAAAAAATAATTCTTCAGTTACTTAGTCTAACTACCATAGTGCATGAGACAGTTCCCACACTGCAGTTTAAAAATATGCTTTACTGTAGTGACAAGTTGTTCGTGGGTTATATTTACAGTAAACCCTTGATTTAACGGAAGTTAGTGGACTTCGAAAATACTAGGCAAAATACAATGGGTCAAGCAATTTAGAGACAATGGACAAAATCCATTTAAAAACTGTTCATTATTGTTAATATCATAGCAAAACTATCAAATCTCTGTCCACCATTACTGGTGACTTGCTCTCCCCATTAATCCATTAAAGCAAGGATTAACTATTATATTAAGAAAAATATGAAAGTTGTATGAGTGGTACAGTGGAAGTAAGAGCACAGCCTCAAGCCATTACTTGGTCAAACCTTATGACCATTCAGACAGTCTTGAAAGAATTTTTCTTACTCATCATATATGTAATATAATCTTGAAACTCCAGCATTAAAACAAAAATCTAAGAAACTAAGAAAGTTGATAAGAACAAAATTGTATTCAGTAAATAAGTATTCCTTTGCCTTAATAACATTACTGCTCTGGAGATGGAACAATGACAACAAATATTGTAATTTTAATTCATAATAATTTCACGTTACTATATCATTCTTGGTGTACATGTATTTGTTGTATAATTGTTCATTGAAGCTTAGCATTTGTCTTTTGTCTTATGTTTGAAATATTTAATTGCTCAGTGCTTTCCAAAAGATTTCACACTAAAATAAACAACTCAAAAAATATTTTTTTTGAGAAAACGATATTTCGAAGATTGTCCAAAACATGTTAATTTTTTTTCAAGACAGAACCCCAAGAACAATTTTCCCTGCATAACTCATCTTATTTGTAATTATATTTAATTTTGTTTTTATTTACTTTCTTCCTATTTTAAAATATGTTTTTATGCACTGTACTATATAAATATGCATTAAATGTTAGTTAAAACAAAAAAAATGACTTGGTGTAATATCAATTTTATATCAAAATTAGTAAAAGGCTAGTGAAGCAGATCAATACTTGAGACAGTAAGATTTTCTAGGAACTAACATGGCATTGGCCCAGAGTGCTGGTCTTCACAGGACTGATTATTATGAAATTTAACAACTCAATTTTCAGGAAATATTATAAACCCTGTATTTTAATGATCTTTATTTACTTTGGGGTCTCAGGATTATATTGAACTTCATATTCCATATTCTCAATCTTGACCTTACAAACTGAGAAGTTCACTCCCTCCTCATAAACAATATCATCATGTTCTTTCTCACTAACATCTACCATCTCTGGATCATCTACTACTTCACTACTGGAAGCGAGCGTATATTCAAGCTTAACTGGACGCCGTGTGGGATGGGGCGTCAATAAAGTTTTGTCACTAACTTTGTTAACTTTCTCTTGGGGGAGATTCATGGCATGAATCACTCTCATATGAACGGAGAGTCCACCAAAGCCTCTGAATGTTGCTTTACATACACTACAATGGAATGCATGAGGAAGTTTTGAAATATCTCTGTGTATTTTCATGTGTGCTTTGAGGTTCGAGCCAGTCATGTGTCGAGAACCACATAAATCACATATAAATCGTTTGTCATTAAGATGTACTGCCCGAATGTGGCAGGCTACGTGCTTGTAGGTCTTGAAGGCAGCATCACAGTAATTGCAAGAATAATTTCGCTCTTCTTGGTGACTGCGTTGATGATCTTCAAATATGCTTTTCTGATTGTATGCCTTATTGCACACATTACAAACAAATCGGCCATCATTAGTATGAAGAACCATATGATTCCTGTAGGCCTGATTAGTTTTCAGACCTTTGTCACATATTGAACAAACATACTGACGCTCATCAGTGTGTACCTTCATGTGTCTCTTAAGGTGGTAGAGCCTCGGACCCTCATAATCACACTTGTCACACTGGTATCGACGACGATCTCCATGCTTGAACATACAGTGCACATTTAGACTTATTTTCTGAGCAAAAGTTTCACTGCAGGTATTGCAACGGTATTTGTTATTCCACGGAGTTATATCGAGGTGAACTTGCTGCAGGTGTATATCGGCTTCATACTTAGTATTAAATAGTTCTTTGCACTCCTTGCAGGCATGTTCTTGTTTTGCAGGCTGGGTGTTGCCTTGCTTTTCATTTGATCTTCCTTTGAGTTTGTCTGAATTTCTCTGTTGCCTTCCTTGGGCTTTTATCTGCTTCAAATTTTGAATCTTGCCTTTACTGGGATGAAGCAAGAGTGAGACTTGAGGAGTGTCAGATCCAACAGTGCCTTCCACATGAGCCTTGTTGCTGGTGCCCATCCCTGCCCCAGCCTCTCCAGCCACTGCCAAGTGTTCTGCAATAAGAGGCAGCCATCAGACAGAGTGGGGTGGGCGCTTGGTGGCTAGGCATTGCACACATAGCAATCATAAGTATGGAAGAGTTGACAGCTATACATTACCTTTGATAAAATGATATAAATCTAGCTTTGCATATTTTTATTGCCGTGAATGCTCAGAACTCTTCTTTTCATTTTATACACTGCTATATAAATTATTAAAATATTAATATTTTCATGAGGAAATGATCAACCAATCAAGGTAGAACAACACCTGAGAAATGGGAGCTAATCAGGCTTGATCCTAGGAAGGGGAAGATTGCTCCAGTTCCTCAGATCAGGAGCCCTTCACTAGCCTCAAGGCATCCTCCTTAAAGCATAACTTCGCACTGATTTATAAAGCAAAGCTGAGTATGTATATGATGATAACCACAGCACAGTAAAGTCATTACTATGTAAGCATCAATTACTCGATCACAATGATAACTGTATCTGTATATATAAAAACAATTTTTTTTATCAAACTGAACAACCACTCTTTAGAAAAAAATAACCTGCCATCAAAGTACAATGAGGCCTCCAACAAAGGTAAAGTGTAATCAACTCTCTTTGAAAAGGACATAGAGAGCCTCAGAGATTAAGAAGTGTCTGAACTAATGAGAGACTTCGGTTCACAAACTTGGTGATGAAAGAAACCATATGAAAGAGCAAAAGTAAAATTAATGAAAGAATCATAGCATTGTCCTAAGATAAAGGAGCATTGAAGGATGTGTTATTACCTACCAAACATATACGAAATACTTATTACAAAGAATAATAAGGCACAATAGCATGACTGGAACAATACACAAATAACCCTCCTCATACATATCTGGCTCCCTTCCCTTTGCACTTGTGTGTGACTAGTTAATAGTCCAAGTCAGACCAAAACATCGTCATAAGTTTCATTCTTCTATATGCGAGTATTTGTGTACTTATTATAGAAAACCTATATAAACATAGGCAGAGATGGACTACTAGGACTGTAGAACCTGCATCATTTACTTAGATCACTGAACATAGCTTGGGTAAGCCAGCAGTTACTGCTGCCATGGTTTGCAATTGGGCTACTGGCAACCCTACCTTCATATGCTCTTAGATACCTCTATCTTGCTGCATCCTCCACCATAGTGCATCAACAAATGTGTCATTACATGAAAAAGCCCTGTGTCAGGTAATTATACCTGATGAACAAACTATAGTAACAGCAATATTAATGAAAAAAACAAAAAACAGATTGGTTGTAGAGGACTGGCTCTCTGATACAAAAGGTAAGGAAAATTACTAAAATTATTATACTGTCCTTTACTGTACATGACAGTACCATTATACTTGCAACTTTATTTACAATTCCTGCATAATAGTGTACTGTATTACATGTTACAATAATTTTAGTGTTCTGTAGTCTTCTCAGTCCATTGACCAAGACTGCTGATTCCATTTATGTTATGATCATAAAATATAAATTTTATAATTTGGAATCTTCGGACAACTGGCAATAATGTACAACCCCCCCCCCCATCCATTAATTAGAGGGTTCACTTTAATGAGGGAGAAGGGAGCATGTGGCTGGTATTGGAGACTGTGGCAGTGGAACACCATGAGATTGTTTTACTGTGATTGTAACAATAGTGTACAATTCTGTAGCCAACAGATTTTGCATTACTGAATCAAATGACACAGTAGATTTTTAACTATTTCCAAAGTCCATTAAATCAAGGGTTTACTGCTATGCACATTGGCAACACAAAAGTTGGACATGAACATAAATAATTGGTTGACCAATATAAGAAGTGGAAGAGAAGGGCTGTATAATGACCATTAGCAATGGCCTCAAATATACAAAATGTGTAGTCGTGGTTAACAATACAGTGGACCCCCGGTTAACGATATTTTTTCAATCCAGAAGTATGTTCAGGTGCCAGTACTGACCGAATTTGTTCCCATAAGAATATTGTGAAGTAGATTAGTCCATTTCAGACCCCCAAACATACACATACAAACGCACTTACATAAATACACTTACATAATTGGTCGCATTCGGAGGTGATCGTTATGCGGGGGTCCACTGTATTAAGATGATGCTAATCTGCATAAAAGATGTGAAGACGGAGACCCCAACTACAATTTTTTGGACAATGCATCACTTAAAAGGAGCTTTATCAATTCTATGTAAGCTCCTGTAAGCAAAACAGTATCCAAAATACAGTGGTACCTCGGGATACGAACAGCTCAAAACTCGAACAGTTATGTAAGTGTATTTACGTAAGTGCTTTTGTAAGTGTATTTTTGGGGGTCTGAAATGAATTAATCTGATTTACATTATTCCTTATGGGAACAAATTCGTTCGGTATCGGCACTCGAACAGCCTTCTGGAACGAAAAAAATTCGTATCCCGAGGTACCACTGTAGTTTTGTAAGTGCAAAAATATCAAGAATGTAACATACAAACAAAATTGAAACATTTTTTTTTAGCTGTCTCTGTACAATACTACTATTGAAAAAGCCACCAGTGACAGAACTTGTGCTTCAATATGTCTTGGTTGTGTGTCTATGACTTATTCTCACTTTCTGCTAGTATGAACATACCAGTACATTGGAACCTCGTTATACGACCAACTCCCTACTCGAACAAAGCTCAGCACTTGACCAAACAAATACGACTTGCCAGAACTTCGCAGTAATCTATTTCGTGTTTCCTAGCATTTTTTAGTGTTTTTTTTGTATTATCTGTATAAATAAGTCACCATGGGGACTATGAAAATTAGTGATAACAGCCAACCAAACAGAAAATTGGTTGGGAAGAACTTGTTCGATACTCAAACAGAGCAGCACTCGAACACCCTTCTGGAATGAATTAAGGTCACATACCAAGGTTTCACTGTACAGTGGTCCCCCGGTTTTCGTAGTTCCCGGCAATCGTAAAATTCGCCAATCATAGGGGTATTTTTGTATAAACATGGACTCGCTTTTCATAGGTTGACTCACGAGTCGTAGTTCGTCCGGGACGCGTACCCACTGCGTGAGCCGGGGCGGCAGCCAGTCTGGCATTGTTTACCAGTGAGCGAAGGTCCCCTCACGTGCTCCAGCGAAATATTTCATAATATTCCATTTATTTTAGTGCTTGCAAGTACTAAATAAGCTACCATGGCTCCAAAGAAAGCTCCTAGTGCCAAGCCTGTGGTAAAGAAGGTGAGAAATACGATTGAATTTAAGAAAACCATCATTGAGCAATATGAAAGTGGTACAAGTGTGGCCGAACTGTCCAGGATGTATAAGAAACCCTACACAACCTTATGTTCCATAGTGGCCAAGAAAAAGGAAATAAAGGATGCTGTTGTTGCAAAGGGAGTAACTATGCTGACAAAAATGAGATCACCAGTACTGGAAGAGGTTGAGAAGTTATTATTGGTGTGGATAAATGAGAAACAATTAGCAGGAGATACTCTTATGACTTTGATTATTTGTGAAAAGGCTAGGCAGTTGCATGAAGATTTGGTAAAAAAATTGCCTGCAAATAGTGGTGAAGTGAGTGAATTTAAGGCCAGCAAAGGCTGGTTTGAGAGATTTAAGAACCATACTGGCATACACAGTGTGGTAAGGCATGGTGAGGCTGCCAGTTCGGACCACAAGGCGGCTGAAAATTATGTGCATGAATTCCAGGAGTACATAGAGGTTGAAGGACTGAAACCTGAACAAGTGTTCAATTGTGACGAAACAGGCCTCTTTTGGTAGAAAATGCCAAAGAGGACCTTCATTACACAAGAGGAAAAGGCAATGCCAGGACACAAGCCTATGAAAGACAGGCTGACGCTAATGTTCTGTGCTAATGCTAGTGGGGATTTCAAAGTGAAGCCATTACTAGTGTACCATTCTGAAAATCCCAGAGTGTTCAGGAAAAACAATGTTATGAAGAGTAAATTGTGTGTGTTTTGGAAATCTAATAGTAAGGCATGGGTCACAAGGGAAATTTTCGTCGAGTGGTTCAATGAAGTGTTTGGCCCTAGTGTGAAGGAGTATCTCCTGGAAAAGAAATTGGATCTCAAGTGCGTGCTAGTAATGGACAATGCACCTGCTCATCCTCCAAACTTGGATGACCTAATTTTCGAGGAGTTTGGGTTCATCACAGTAAAGTTCTTGCCCCTGAATACCACTCCTCTCCTCCAACCCATGGACCAGAAGGTTATTGCAAACTTTAAAAAACTCTACACAAAAGCAATGTTTCACAGGTGCTTGACTGTGACCACAGACACTCACTTGACCCTAAGGGAATTTTGGAGAGAACACTTCAGCATCCTCCACTGCATAACCCTTATAGGTATGGCTTGGGAGGGAGTGACTACCAGGACTTAGAACTCCGCCTGGAGAAAATTGTGGCCAGATTATGTCGACAAGAGGGATTTTGAAGGATTTGGGACTGACCCTAATGAGCCTATGTCTGTTGTAAAATCAATTGTGGCACTGGGGAGTTCCATGGGGTTGGATGTGAGTTTGGAGGATGTGGAAGAATTGGTGGAAGACCACAATGAAGAGCTCACCACTGAGGAGCTGAAAGAGCTTCAGCAGGAAGAGCAACACATCGCAGCTCAGAATCTTGCTGCAGAGGAGGAGGAAGAGAGATGGAAGAAGGTGCCTTCTTCAGAAATTAAAGAGATTTTTACTATGTGGGGTAAGATGGAAAGCTTTATGGAGAAACATCACCCTAACAAGGTTGTTGCAAGCCAGGTTAGCAACATGTACAGTGACAAAGTCATTTAGGCCATTTTAGGGAAGTGTTAAAGAGATGCCAGAAACAGAGCTTTCTCCACAGTTATTTTGTGAGACAGGACTCCAGTGACTCTCAAGGTGGTCCTAGTGGCATTAAGAAACAGAGAAGAGAAGCAACCCCAGAAAAGCAAATGGTACCCAAGGTGTTGATGGAAGGGGGAATCCCCTTCCATCAACACCTCAGGTACCACTCTCTCTCCTCCTCCAGTCTCCCATACACTAAGAAGAATCTCCAATAAAGGTAAGTGTTATGCTGTTAATGTTTCATTCATCATTTCCCATTGTATTGTTTATGTACTACATGTATATTTCATGTTAAAAATTTTTTTGTTTTAATACTTCTGGGTGCCAGGAATGGATTAATTGTATTTACATTATTTCTTATGGGGAAAATTGATTTGTAAATCGTAAATTTCGTTTATAGTAACGGCTCCAGGAACGGATTAATTACGAAAAACGAGGGACCACTGTACTTTCAAAAATATTTTCCTTCTTGATTCTTATGACTCAATTGATTTTTATTAAATTCATGGGAAGACATTAAGGCTTGAAGAGTGCCACACGGCAGAGGTGAAAATGAACGCAAAAAAGAAGAAAAATAAGGAAGGGGGGATGAGCAGAGGGCAATGGGAATAAGAAAGGGGTGGGAGGAATACGGTAGAGTAAGGGCAGCACTCTTATTACAGGAGCAGCAGCAGCAGTGTCATCACCATCACTAGCAGTGGTGTTATTATGGTGCTTAAGGCCTATTATTGTGTTCTTATTTACATACCCACTGACATGGGTATATAAATAAGATCACAAATTTAAAACATTAATGAAACAACGTTTTAATTAAAATTTATACAGGTTTAAATCTTAAGGAGGTTAATTAAATTTGATGCATTAATGATATTACACTTTCTAGTTTAACTCTTTAGATTCATTTCTCTGTAAAAATTCTATAAATAATTGCAATGAAAACATGATTGAAATCATTTTTAATTAAAACTTGATACTGTATATTGAATAGCAATGACATTTAGCACCACAGGCATCATATGGGGCATCCACAAGATTCATAGCAGTGGAGGCATCAGCAGCAACAGTGGCATCATCAGTAATGATGTCAAGAGCAACGGTGGCATTAATGATGGTGACAGCATCAGAAGTAATGGTAGTGTCACTGTCAGAGTCACAAGGTGAAATTCACTTGCCACATCAGATTTTGATCACTGGAGAAAGAACCCCACCCTTTAATCACAAAGCAGTAAGAGGGGCAGGGATTATTAACTTTGATCCGAGAAAAGGAAGGCAAGCCCAAATTTGTTGTAGCAAGAACCCTTCACCATGACAAAGAACCCTCATGAAGAGCCATGTGTTATTGAATGGCGGTGTCTGTGTACTGCTCATGTATATACAAACATAATTTTATTTTCATCTTAGTATTTTGCTTGGGCTTGGGGAATGAGAGGGAAGAGTGACTCTCCAGGTGACTCAATAGCTATCTATTCTCTTCTCTTGATAGGTACATTCAGACCTTTTACCATGTAAAAAAATATATAGTACTATTTTTCATTTATTTTTGCATTTAGTTTTTCTATTATTATTTTCATGGGGTAATGTTAAGCTAACAGGGTCATACAGTGCTTGGGGAATATTTTTTTTTTTTTTTTTTATTATCACACTGGCCGATTCCCACCAAGGCAGGGTGGCCCGAAAAAGAAAAACTTTCACCATCATTCACTCCATCACTGTCTTGCCAGAAGGGTGCTTTACACTACAGTTTTTAAACTGCAACATTAACACCCCTCCTTCAGAGTGCAGGCACTGTACTTCCCATCTCCAGGACTCAAGTCCGGCCTGCCGGTTTCCCTGAATCCCTTCATAAATGTTACTTTGCTCACACTCCAACAGCACGTCAAGTATTAAAAACCATTTGTCTCCATTCACTCCTATCAAACACGCTCACGCATGCCTGCTGGAAGTCCAAGCCCCTCGCACACAAAACCTCCTTTACCCCCTCCCTCCAACCCTTCCTAGGCCGACCCCTACCCCGCCTTCCTTCCACTACAGACTGATACACTCTTGAAGTCATTCTGTTTCGCTCCATTCTCTCTACATGTCCGAACCACCTCAACAACCCTTCCTCAGCCCTCTGGACAACAGTTTTGGTAATCCCGCACCTCCTCCTAACTTCCAAACTACGAATTCTCTGCATTATATTCACACCACACATTGCCCTCAGACATGACATCTCCACTGCCTCCAGCCTTCTCCTCGCTGCAACATTCATCACCCACGCTTCACACCCATATAAGAGCGTTGGTAAAACTATACTCTCATACATTCCCCTCTTTGCCTCCAAGGACAAAGTTCTTTGTCTCCACAGACTCCTAAGTGCACCACTCACTCTTTTTCCCTCATCAATTCTATGATTCACCTCATCTTTCATAGACCCATCCGCTGACACGTCCACTCCCAAATATCTGAATACATTCACCTCCTCCATACTCTCTCCCTCCAATCTGATATTCAATCTTTCATCACCTAATCTTTTTGTTATCCTCATAACCTTACTCTTTCCTGTATTCACCTTTAATTTTCTTCTTTTGCACACCCTACCAAATTCATCCACCAATCTCTGCAGCTTCTCTTCAGAATCTCCCAAGAGCACAGTGTCATCAGCAAAGAGCAACTGTGACAACTCCCACTTTGTGTGTGATTCTTTATCTTTTAACTCCACGCCTCTTGCCAAGACCCTCGCATTTACTTCTCTTACAACCCCATCTATAAATATATTAAACAACCACGGTGACATCACACATCCTTGTCTAAGGCCTACTTTTACTAGGTAATAATTTTGATCCATGAAAGGTGAGGGTACCTCCTATTCTTAGGCTTAGGAGCCCTTTGAGTAGCTTTAAAAATAGATTAGACAAGTACATGAGTGGGTATGGGTGGGTGTGAGTTAGACCTGCTTAGGATGGGTCAGTAGGCCTGCTGCAGTTTTTATGTTCACCAGCACCATGGTAACCCCTATGATTTTTATTTTCGTATAATCAATCTTTAATAATGCAGTTATGCACCTGCAGTCCTCGGGCTTTGCCTTCTCTTTATAAACAGTTTTCCTTTGCTTAGCATTTATGGTAATTTGTGTGTAGGAAGAGAAGCAAAGGTGAAGTCATGGTGACAGGTATTCAGTATGTAGGCTACTGTAAAGTTTTCTAACATTTCCTGTGGTTGTAAACATGCTGCCTTCTCTCGTTAACCTTCTATCGCTGTACTACTCTCTTTGCAAAGAAAGACTTTCTAATATGCTTTCAGGCAATTTTCTTTTAGTTTACAGCTATGGCCTCCTGCTCTGCCAGTTGATAGGGTTAGAAAGTCTTCCTTATTAATGTCTTGTGTTATTTTATGATCTTAAATGTTATTACATTTCTTTTGAATGTTAATGCACATAAGTGCAACAGATTATTGTGTAGCACTTCCTAGGTACAGTACTGTACTGCAAACGAAGTCAGAGAAACTAGCAAAAAATAAATCCCTATATTTTCGATTTTTATAAAGCGATGCTTTACCAAGCAAACCATTTTATACAATGATTGTGAATTGCATATCTTGAATACAAACAAATAAATGAACAAAAGCATACAAACAAATACACACATATATATATATTTTTTTTCAACACGTCAACCGTCTCCCGCCAAGGCAGGGTGACCCAAAAATGAAACTTTCACCATCATTCAATACCTTCACCGTTCAGGGAAACTGGTTAGCCAGACTTGAGTCCTGGAGGTGGGAAGTACAATGCCTGCACTTTAAAGAAGTAGTTTGGGATACTGGCTGTTTGGAATGACATCTAAACTGTCATATCTGAGTGCCTCTGCAAAAACTGTGATATATACAGGGATAAAAAAAAAAAACAGACAGGACAAGCTTCAATCATGACAATGTACTGTTGGAACGTTAACCATATAACATTTATGAAGGGATTCAGAAAAACTGGTTTGCCAGACTCAAGTCCTGGAGGTGGAAAGTACAGTGCCTGCACCCTAAAGGAAGTATGAGGATGTTGCAGTTTGAAGTTACATCTGAACTATGTCAGCATGCTTCAGGCAAGACAGTTATTGAATGAATGATGATGAATATGCTTCCTCTTTTCTGCATCACCCTACCTTGGTGGGAGATGACTGGTGTGCGTGTGTACAAAAAAAAAAAAAAGCAGCCGCTTAGTCCCATATCAGTCGAAAGTAAAGAGGCAACACCAGGAGCTGGAGCTCCTGTTCATATACTCAAGTAAATACACACAAATTCTGTAGTAACCCTACAAAATGGCTTCCAGAGTTGATTTACAAGAACTGAACATAACGTCAGGGCTAGATAGACAGGAAAAAATGTTATAACCACTTATAACATAAAAATTTATGAGAAATTAGATAAGGAAGACTTTTTTGCACCAACATGGAGAACTGGAAGCCAGTGTTGTAAACAAAACTGTTGTATGACCCATATGGGCTTAGCACTTCAATATAATTTAATTCACAAATAACCCACACTTAAGAGAGGAAACTTAAGACAATGTTTCTGTCTTACGTGGAAAATGGTCAGTGGCCTGACAATGGTCCAGGATGGATCGAAACATTGTCCGAAAATTTCCTCTCATAAATGTGGGTTATTTATGAATTGTTCTAGCCATGGTATTGTGACTTTTTATCCTACAGCTTTACAAATAAGAGTACTACTGTTGGAGTGATCTAGGAGGAGGTACCATCAAGTGCTACAACCAATGAACACTATAAAATTTATAGAACCAACTAACAACAGAACACAGGATGCCCCAAGCACAGCTCTGCTGTGATAATTACAAACAGGTGCAGTAATCACAAATACTAGTTACTCAAACAGGCTGAGCAGATGAAATAGGATAACCTATGATTCATGATACTAACATATTTTTTTCTTAATTATTGGAATTTGAAGACACAAACACAAAATCACCTTGAAGCATGGCTAAGGTATACTAAAAACCATTTTATATGCAAACTTTATTGAAGTTACTTTTCAACTCAAGACTTATGTTTCAACAAATAAAGGAGGGCATTGTAAAAAAAAAAAAATAAAATAATGCTTCAAACCTTGTTGAAGGTGGGATCATGAATAAATGTAGTAGACTATTCAGCAGAGGTAGATTCCTCAACCTGAGCTTGATGGACATCCTTCTGGTGTTGCTGAAGTAGAGTCTTGGATGTATACATGGTATGGCAGGTAGCACAAGGAAACATATTAATGATACACTGTGCTCCAACCTCTTCTGATGATAACAGGGGATCTATGGAGTCCTCTGATCGGTTTGCGCTGTACACTTCATATACCACATCAGAGGACTTTGAATCGTATAGGATGTAGGCATCTCCATCAACATATATAGTCTCCATGTTTGATTCTTCCTTCATCGAGCCCTCCCCTTGTGTGGTGTTTGACAAGCGAGAGTACTGGAAGTGGACTGGGCGACGGGTTGGATGAGGTGTGACTATTGGATCTTCTTCTATTTTCGTAATTTCTCTTTTGTGCACAACACGCATGTGTGTTCTCAGCCCCTGAGAGCCTCGAAATTTTGCATCACACCCACTACACTGATATATATAGGGTATATCTGATATATCCCCATGCCTCTTTAAATGTCCCTTAAGGTTGAAACCAGTCATGTGTTGAGCACCACACAGATCACATATGAATCGCTTATCATTGAGATGAACAGCACGTATGTGTCGTGCCACATGCTTATAAGCTTTGAACGCAGCTCCGCAATAATTACAAGCATAGTCTCGATCATCTTGGTGGCTGCGTTGATGGTCTTCATATGCACCTTTGTGATTATAAGCTTTACTGCACACCTTGCAGAAAAAGCGGCCCTCATTGGTATGTATAACTAAGTGATTTCTATAAGATTCAGCAGTTTTTAGACCTTTGCCACATTCTGGGCAAATAAACTGTCGCTCATCAGTGTGCACCCTCATATGCCGCTTCAAATATTCTTTGGTCGGCCCCTCATATGTACATTTCTTACACTGATAACGGCGTGGCGCCCCATGCTTGAACATGCGATGAACATTCAGGCTAATTTTTTGGGTAAACGTCTTTCCACAATCTTCACATGTATGCTCGCCTTGCCACGGTGCTACACCCAAGTGAATGTGACTGAAGTGCAAGTCAAATTTCCGTTGCGTACTAAACACCATGTCACATTCATGACAGGGATGCTCCTGTCGTATCCATCTGGTGTCTCCTGGGCGCCGACGTCGCCCAACTGGCTTTTGCCGTTTTGCAGGAGTCTTGGGTGTAACAGAGCCTTCCACACCAGTCCTGTCGCTGGTACCCATCCCTGCCCCAGCCTCTCCAGCCACCAGCAACTGTTCTGCAATGAGAGGTGGCCGTCAAACAGAGGATGGGGTGGGACACTTGGTGGAGAGGCGCAGATACCAGTAGGGTGAGGAATGCTCCACCCACCAAGCACTTATAAATATTTGGTTTGCATGCACACACATAATGGTTTACATTCACACATGCATACACTAAATTTTGATAATTTTATTGGAGCTTGAAAATAAATAATAAAAACTTCTGTTACAGAGAACCATGAACAAAGGTAGAAATTTTTAGATGAAACTGGAAAAGTATCTTTGCCAAGTGCCAGATAAACCAGGCTGTAAAGGATATGTGGGCCACTAACAGTAACAGCCTGGTTGAACAGATGATCAACAAGAAAGCCTGACCACAGGCTGGGTCACAAGTGTAAAAGAACAATTAAAATTGTTCACAGAGAGGGTATACTATCAATATGCCACGTTACATGGCTTCTCCAGCTGGAGCATGCAAGGTACCCCTCTCTACAAGGATGACCTCCACTGTAGTGACTATGAACAGATCTTGTGTGACACATTCACCACTACATAATATACAGTGATTTTGCACACTACTGCACACAAGTTATATTTTCAAAATACTTTTTTTTTTTTTTACTTCTCTCTTCTTTTCCTGGTAGTTTGCTTTCCTTGCATTATTTTTATATTGCAAAATCTTTCCCTACGCCAACAGTTTCTCCATTATAATCATTTCTATAAGTTGTATTCCCTGCTGCACCTATCCTCATTTCTGTTATTTATAGGCATCCTGTTGCTAGAATTTCATATACAATATGAGAAAATACCTCAGTCTGTTCTGAAATGTTGAAATGTGCAATAAAAACAAATTTTATCTTGTTCTTAATAAAATTACAAACCTCTGCTACACACTGACGATACATTATTAAAGTTATACCACCACACTTTTGCCATGTAAGGTCATCTCTCTCAAGCCAAGATTTTTACCAACACCTATTTAATCCTTTCACTGTCCAGACCCCCAAAATTAATATTGATCACATTGTTCACATTTAA
This sequence comes from Cherax quadricarinatus, assembly GCF_038502225.1. Lineage (NCBI taxonomy): Eukaryota > Metazoa > Arthropoda > Malacostraca > Decapoda > Parastacidae > Cherax > Cherax quadricarinatus. The sequence goes on along the minus strand of NC_091318.1, from coordinate 28,806,181 downwards.
ATAAAAAAATCTGAAATGGAAGAGAATCTTCTATTTCAGATGTGATGGAAAACTTATGGCATAAAGTTAGTGATCTGGGTACAATTTACGCATTGAATATTTCACCCACTTTCAGTCCTATTTTAAGTAAATTACATTGCTCCATTCGACCAAATTCTTAGTTATTTTGCTAGTATGCCTTCATTTCTATCAACTGAGCACAAGAAACCACCCATTCAACTATTAGAACTACCCCATAAAGTATAAAATGCTCAGAATTTGGCAATTTGGCCAATTTAAAAAAAAATTTAAAAATTCAAATGTAAAAATAAGAGTCCAAAATGAACAATGTAGACATTCTAGGCACTAAAACAACATTTCCTTTGTTCATTAATCACGTGCCCTGTTAACCAGGCCAGTTCTTCATGCACTTCTTTGAAAATCAGACCCTGGCCTGTTCAATCATTTCTGCTGCCATCACAGCAAGAATCGCTTTTCCATCAGGAGACAGAGTGGTGAGTTAAGGTTTTGAGCCACATCAACAGCATGTCACATCTCGGGAGGTGAATCATCATTTCGTAATAGTGTGATGTTCTCTGGCTGTGAAAGGTGTCCAACGAGCCAAAGATGCCACCATCACTGATGCCTGACGTGTAACTATAAAACAGTTGAATGCTGTCATCTTGGCAGAATTACGTGGAAGGCAGGTACTGTATGGATAGTGTAACATACACTAGTGCTTAGCACAAGTGTACCACACATTTGTTTATATAGCAGTAAATAATTAGGAGCTGGTCAACTGTTGTCAAGGGTACCCTGGGCCAAAACCTATACCCTAAAGACCCCAATGAAAATAAACTACACTGCTTGACTTTGTTTAGGTTGTCTTAGGTGATTAGCTCTCCAGAGTTAATAATTAGAATAAAATATTCTTCTAAGGGCCCCACTAGAAATAACCTACACTTATTGGCTTTCTTGGGTCAAAATACCCTCGATTAACCTATTACAGTTAATAATCCAGATAAAGTCTTCTTTTTCTACCTAAGCACAAATCAACGTGGTAGCACTATGGGTCGAGTCTACAGCCCAGCCAACAACCTGGTGTTGTCATACAGTGCCTGGGGAAGTGAAGATAATTAGATTTGATCTGAAGGAGAGGATAGTTCCAATTCTGCTGATCAAGAACACTTCACCAGCATTAAGACATCCCTTTGAAGGTACGTATATGTTCTTTAATCTTCTCATGTCTGTAGTAAAGCCTGTCTGTCTCTCAAACTACAGAGGACTCTGACCACCTTTTCTCTCTTGTGCTACATTCTCCAATATAGAGTACTAAGTTGATACAGTGTCAATCACAAACATGAAGTACTACCTGGAGTCTACGTGGAGGGTATTCCGGGGATCAACGCCCCCGTGGCCTGGTCCACGACCAGGCTTCCTGGTGGATCAGGGCCTGATCAACGTACGAACCACAGCCTGGCTGATCCAGCACCGACTTTATCTGTCCAGTTCCCTCTTGAAGGCAGCCAGGGGCCTATTGGTAATTCCCCTTATGCATGGTGGGATGCTCTTGAACAGTCTAGGGCCCCAGACACTTGTGGTGTTATCTCTTAGTGTACCAACGGTGCCCCTATTTTTCACTGGGGGTATTTTGCACTGCATGCCCAGTCTTTTACTTTTGTAGGGAGTGATTTCTGTGTGCGGATTCAGGACCATTCCTTCTAGGATTTTCCAAGTGGGGTTTTGCATACTTAGCACACTATTCTGCAGCCACTTCCAGAAAGTTCTTAGAATCGTCGATGTAACCACACTTGGGCTGTCATAAATATTAGTGGTAAGTATAATTACCTCTAGGGGGTGTTATTCAGCATATCTCAGAAACTGATTGCTGAAATTATACATACTGGTGTGGGCTTGACGGCCCTCGGATCACTGGGTAATGGTATGTCAAATAAGACATGAAACTGGATATCTGCTGCACAGCCGACCTACCCGTCATGTTTATTAGACGTACCTGGGTATTTGTAGCTGACCCGAAGTTTCACCCGGTTATCTGCTGTCTTGATTGAAGCAGACGTGTTCTAAAGAATGTCGCACTGTCTTCCACTCCGTCGAGAAATTTGCAACACTCGTTGTTTACACTGTTCATCAGTACGTATTGTTTATTATTTACGGTCATATTACTAAAGAAGCTGATCACACTTCTGTGTATCTGCTGTGTCCGTTGAGATTCTTTTATGCACAAAAATGTGTGGATCAGTGTTCTTTGTTCGTTATCCCAGCATTAATGTTTCCTTTGGCAGGGTTGAAAGCAATCTAATCGCCTCTGACCCGCTCCAGCTGCCACTGCCTTCAGTGTCTCTCTACATAAAGGATTTGCTGATACAAGCAGATTTGCTTTTCTTGCCTAACTGCAACAATTTGTAACACAAATGCTTGATTTCTTGATATGTCTCAATCACTTAGAGTTCATTATGTCCCACATGTGAATAAAGTGAGGTAGATGTTTCCCTGTACCTTTCCTGTTGCAGTACAGAGATTAATTACTCTTGTTAACTCACACTGGTTGCAACAATGGTCTCTTGCAAGGAGGTAATGTAACCTGTGACTGGTACACGCTGGTTAAGCATCTGCTTGTAATTACTTGATGTGGAAGTAAACAGGATGCCATTGCCCCTTCTGAGAGGGCTGGGCCCCTGAGTGCTGAAAATGGATGAAGAGGGGCCGATACCCCCCTCCTGGAAAAATTTTCTCCACATAGATTATGATATAGCTCTCTCACCTGCATTCCAGCGAGTACAAGTTAAGTGTTTCCAAGTATTCCCAGTAGTTGAGGTGTTTGACAGAACTTATATGTGCAGTAAAGGCTCTCTGTACTCTCTCTAAATCTGCAATTTGACATGCTTTGAGCGGAGATGCTAATGTACGGCAATATTCCACCTACAGAAAACAAGTGATTTGAAAAGGATCATCATTGGCTTGGCATCTCGTTTTGAACATTCTCATTATCCATCCTATCATTTTCTTTGCAGCTGTGATCATGGCACTGTTGTGATCCTTGAAAGTGAGATCCTCAGACATTACGACTCCCAGGTCCCTCACATTATTTTTTTGCTCTGTTGTATGATCAGAGTTTGTAGTATACTACTCAGTTCTAGGTATTATCTCCTCCAGTTTTCCATAATGGAGTAATTGAAATTTGTCTTCATTGAACATCGTATTGTTTTCCATTGCCCATTGGAAAACTTGGTTTATATAGTTGATATACATGTATATGATATAGTTGATACAGTCAATCATAAATACAGTATTTCAAGCTTGTGGTCCCCTTCAATCTTTCTCCACTTGCTTCAGTTTTACATTCCTTCACACTTTGTCTACTTCAATATGCAAGCAATTTTTACATACATGTGCTATGTATATTTGGGTGCAAATTAAGAGTCCATCAGCCCGTATTCACAAGTTTCACAACCTCGTGATCTTCATTCTGTACAATGAGAATATACTAACTTTTCCATAGTTTCTTTAAATTTTAGTATTACTGTATCATATGTTTTATATGAAAAAGTGACTATACTCTGGGTAGAAGTATCATTCAAAGTTTATTCTCTATAAGGATTACAATGCTGAGTTTACAGAATTTGGTTATTGTGTGGTTTACATGTAGTAAAATAATAATTACAGAGTGTACCACTAGAACACCTAGCATGGCTAGGCATTTTGGGCAGACAGTTTAATTCTTAATTTTAAAATATTACAAATTATGAGGTAAGTTGGTATTATGGCTAAGTGACTAAATACTAGTTTGTGAGTTTAGCAATGTGAATGCTTTTGTTTTGGCACAGTACATAGTTTCAGTATTGGGGTATCACAGACCAACTTATGACTATAGTTAGGATTCATTATTTTAAGATTGAGATTAATATTTCTGTTTATAGTCAAATGGGTGAGTGAGTGTAAGTGTGAACCACCAGGTGGTATTCGTGTAGTTAGTTGACGGGGTGTATCAGGGAGATAAGATGTTTTCTAATGGTAGTTTTGAAGGTGATGAATGTGTCTGCAGTTCTAGAGTTTTCAGGTAGGGTGTTCCAGATTTTAGGGCCTTTGACATACATTGAATTTTTGTAAAGGTTTAGTCGGACACGGGGAATGTCATAGAGATGTTTGTGTCTGGTGTTATGCCTGTGGGTTCTGTCACAACTATCAAGAAAGCGTTTTAGGTCAAGGTTAATATTGGAATTTAAGGTCCTGTAGATGTAGATTGCACAGTAGTAAGTGTGGATGTACTGAACAGGGAGTAAGTTTAGATCTATGAAGAGTGGGGGGGGTGTGTTGCCAGGGATGGGATTTAGTGATTATTCTTACTGCGGCTTTTTGTTGGGTTATTATTGGCTTTAGGTGTGTTGCTGCAGTTGATCCCTAAGCACAAATAGCATAGGTGAGGTATGGATAAATAAGTGAGTGGTATAGTGTGAGAAGGGCATTTTGCGGCACGTAGTATCATATCTTGGAGAGGATCCCAACCGTTTTGGATACTTTTTTGGTTATGTGTTGTATATGGGTGCTGAAATTCAGGTTGTTATCAAGGTATAGGCCTAGGAATTTGCCCTCATTATGTCTGGTAATTAGAGCGTTGTCGATCTTAATGTTAATTTGCGCAACTCTTGCTCTGCTACCAAACATAATATAGTAGGTTTTGTCAGTGTTAAGTGTAAGTTTATTGGCTGTCATCCAAGTCGATATTTTGATCAGTTCCTCGTTAACAATGGTGTTGAGGGTGGCAAGATTAGGGTGAGAGATGACATAAGTCGTGTCGTCAGCAAAGAGAATGGGTTTCAGGTGTTGGGATACGTTTGGAAGATCCTTGATGTATATGAGGAAGAGCAGGGGACCAAGGACACTTCCCTGCGGAACTCCAGTATCAAGTGGCCGTGTTGTTGATGCTGTGTCTTTAATGGTGACATACTGATACCTATTAGTAAGGTAAGATTTGAAATATGCAAGCGCATGGCCTCTTATACTGTAATGGTCAAGTTTGTGGAGTAGGATGCCGTGGTCTACTGTGTCAAAAGCTTTTCTTAGGTCAATAAAAATTCCTAGTGGATATTCCTTATTTTCCAATGCTGTGTAAAGCAGATCTAGCATTTTTATGATTGCATCATTAGTGCTTTTATTTTTCCTGAATCCAAATTGGCAGGGGTTGAGTATGTTTTGTGCCGTTATAAATGAATATAGTCTCCTGTGTATGAGTTTCTCAAAGATTTTGGATAGCAATGGTAAGTTTGATATTGGCCTATAGTTGTTTAAATCTGTAGGGTCACCACCTTTATGTATTGGTGTAATCCTTGCCGTCTTGAGTAGTTTCGGGAAGGTGCTAGTTTCTAGTGACTTGTTAAAAAGTAATGAAATAGCATGCGAAAGGACATGGGCCGCTCACTTGTACAATAATGGTGGGACATGAGACAGATTCCCCGAGTTATTTTTAAGTGACTTTATAATCTCGGTGACTTCCGTGGGCTCAGTTGGTGCAAGATAGAAGGAATTTGGGAAATGCCCATCTAGGTAGTCCCCGGCATGGGCATTGGTACATGGGATTTTATTGGCGAGATTAGATCCTATGGTTGAGAAGTCGTCGTTTATCTTGTTAGCTGTGTCAGTGGGATGCAGTGGTGTTTCATTAGGTTTAGTTAGGACAATATTCTTTGTTTTTTTCAGTTTGTGGGTCCCTAGAATCTGAGAGTGTTTTCCAGGTCTTTTTTATATCTCCTCTTGTGTCTGTGAATCTACTATAGTAGTATAGTTGTTTGGCTTTCTTTATTACTTTGGTGAGAACTGATGAATAGTGTTTAAGAATACATGTATCTTTGTGTATTAAGCCCTGTCTATATTGCTTTTCATATTGGTGTTTCTTATCAATGGATTTCAGAATGGTGCTGGTTAGCCATGGGCAACCAAGCCGTTTGTTTGTGATGTTTCATTTTTATAGGACGATGTTTGTTGTATAGTCTAAGTAATTTTTGTGTGACTTTGTCAATGGTCCAAGTCGGACCGAAACGTCGTCGTAAGCTTCTCTCTTTTATATGCGGGTTATTTGTGTGTCGTTCCAGTCACGGTATTGTGCCTTTTTTTTTGTTATTTTGTTAATTTGTTAAGAAAAATGTCTGTCCAGTCATCGATTCCATTGGCCTTGGAGAATTCTGTAGGCGAGTCAACAGTCTCTAGGTCAGCTGTGAACTTCCTTATTGAGGCCTCATTGTGGAGTCTAAATGAGACTTTGTTGTATTCAAGTGGTGGTTTACTTATGTTTGTCAAGAGGAAGGTAGGGTAGTGGTCTGTAGTGCAATCTGTGATTATCCCTGATTTAAGGGGGGCTAGTATATTGGTCCATATGTGGTCTATTATGGTTGCACTTGTCTCAGTGAGCCTGGTTGGTTTAGTTATTGTTGGTATGAAAATTGTGTTGTTCATACTGTTGATGAAATCAGTTACTGGCTAATCATCTAGTATGCCAAGGTTGATGTTGAAGTCTCCAGCTAAGAGAAGGTGGTGCTTATTCATTTGTCTGTTTGTTATTAGTGACTTTAATTTCTCACTGAAATTTGGGATGTTTGTGTGGGGTATCCGGTAAATGGCACCGATTGTTATAGGTGTCTTAAGGTTTTTTACAGTAAAATTAGCAAAAATGTATTCCCCATATTCATCACTAAAGCAAGTGGTGTTAATACAAGATAATTGGTTAGAGTAATAGATTGATATGGTCTGCAGTTGTGAATTGCTGTGTATCCTGGTAGAGGGTAGATATCTATTGTGTCCTGCTTAAGCCAGGTCTCAGTAAGAATAATGCAGGAGAAGGGTGTCTTTAGTGATTCAAGGAGTGCCAGGAGGTCATCATAGTGTTTGCTTAAGGACCTTATGTTGTAGTTAAGTACTGATAGACTTTTAGCATTGTTTAGGATAGTGCTGGCTTGTGATGCTGTGTAATAAAGGCAGTTACTTTCCAATAGGTTTTGATTGGGTGTCAGATTATGGAGGTTTAGATCAGGGTCAACTTGATCAATCATCTTCTAGGTTTAAATTATGGTTATTTATATCCTGAGTTGTGTGTTGAGTTCTAGTACTGATATCTGTAGTGGTGGGAAGTTTGGACAAGTATATAGCTAGAGTATTTTGGTCATATAGAGTATAGTCACTAATACACATAATGAAGTTGATGTTGTCTATGTGTTGTGCTGGAATGAGCTAAAGTACAACTAGGTATAAACTAATAATATAAAAATACAAATTAAAAATAGCACAAGACTCTCACTTGTAATTGCACTAAGGTCTAATATAATGACTTTGGTGTAGTCTATGTATTGAGCTAGAATGAGCTATAGTACAACTAGGTTTAATCTAATAATATAAAAATGCAAATTAAAAATAGCACCAGACTCTCACTAGTAATTGCACTATGGTTTAATATAATGAATCTGGTATTGACTATGTATTGAGCTAGAATGAGCTATAGTACAACTGAGTTTAATCTAATAATATAAAAAAGGCACAAGACTCTCAATTGTAACTGCACTGTGTTATATAAGTTGTTTACAAGAATTAGAGTATAACTAGATTTAAATTGACAAGATAAAATACACAAGTTAAGGTAGCAAAAGAATAATAAAAAAAAATGATAAAAAATAAAAATGGCAATGACTTGGTTAAAATATGCTAGTAATATGGTAGACAGGATAATATAAAAGTTGTAGTTGAAAATACTAGTTTAAAAAAGTACAGAATAAAAATGGGCACTAAAAAAAATTTACAATAAGTTTGGTCAATATAGTTTACAGTAAAATTGGGCAATAATAGGGATTTTAGAATAAAATTGGGCAATTGAGTATTTCTTAAAGTGAGGTAGAATAATTGAGGACAAGTTATGGTTAGTTTAAAATAAAATAAGATGGAATAGTGATGTGGTAAGTTGTAAAAAAGGAGATAGATTCTGTAGATTTTTTTTTTTTTCAACAAGTCGGCCGTCTCCCACCGAGGCAGGGTGACCCAAAAAAGAAAGAAAATCCCCAAAAAGAAAATGCTTTCATCATCATTCAACACTTTCACCACACTCACACATTATCACTGCTTTTGCAGAGGTGCTCAGAATACAACAGCTTAGAAGCATATACGTATAAAGATACACAACATATCCCTCCAAACTGCCAATATCCCAAACCCCTCCTTTAAGGTGCAGGCATTGTACTTCCCATTTCCAGGACTCAAGTCCGACTATATGAACATAACCGGTTTCCCTGAATCCCTTCACTAAATATTACCCTGCTCACACTCCAACAGATCGTCAGGTCCCAAGTATCATTCGCCTCCATTCACTCCTATCTAACATGCTCATGCACGTTTGCTGGAAGTCCAAGCCCCTTGCCCACAAAACCTCTTTTACCCCCTCTTTCCAACCCTTTCAGGGACGACTCCTACCCCTCCTTCCTTCCCCTATAGATTTATATGCTTTCCATGTCATTCTACTTTGATCTATTCTCTCTAAATGACCAAACCACCTCAACAACCCCTCTTCTGCCCTCTGACTAATGCTTTTATTAACTCCACACCTTCTCCTAATTTCCACACTCCGAATTTTCTGCATAATATTTACACCACACATTGCCCTTAGACAGGACATCTCCACTGCCTCCAACCGTCTCCTCACTGCTGCATTTACCACCCAAGCTTCACATCCATATAAGAGTGTTGGTACTACTATACTTTCATACATTCCCTTCTTTGCCTCCATAGATAACGTTTTTTGACTCCACATATACCTCAACGCACCACTCACCTTTTTTCCCTCATCAATTCTATGATTAACCTCATCCTTCATAAATCCATCCGCCGACACGTCAACTCCCAAGTAGTATCTGAAAACATTCACTTCTTCCATACTCCTCCTCCCCAATTTGATATCCAATTTTTCTTTATCTAAATCATTTGATACCCTCATCACCTTACTCTTTTCTATGTTCACTTTCAACTTTCTACCTTTACACACATTCTCAAACTCATCCACTAACCTTTGCAATTTTTCTTTAGAATCTCCCATAAGCACAGTATCATCAGCAAAAAGTAACTGTGTCAATTCCCATTTTGAATTTGATTCCCCATAATTTAATCCCACCTCTCTCCCAAACACCCTAGCATTTACTTCTTTTACAACCCCATCTATAAATATATTAAACAACCATGGTGACATTACACATCCCTGTCTAAGACCTACTTTTACCGGGAAGTATTCTCCCTCTCTTCTACACACCCTAACCTGAGCCTCACTATCCTCATAAAAGCTCTTTACAGCACCTATTCCATATACTTGCAACATCTGCCCCATTGCTCCTCTATCCACTCTATCATATGCCTTTTCTAAATCCATAAATGCAATAAAAACTTCCCTACCTTTATCTAAATACAGTGGACCCCCGCATAGCGAACGCCTTGCATAGCGAACAATCCGCATAGCGAACGCTTTGTTCGCTGAAATTTTGCCCCGCATAGTAGACAAAAACCCGCTCAGCGAACTTCGTCCGAGACGCGTCCAATGTGGGCCCTCAGCCAGCCTCACATGTGCCGCCCGTCCCATTGTTTACCAGCTAGCCTCCGCGGTAACATTCAAGCATACACTCGGAATATTTCGTATTATTACAGTGTTTTCGGTGCTGTTTCTGGAAAATAAGTGACCATGGGCCCCAAGAAAGCTTCTAGTGCCAACCCTGTGGTAAAAAGGGTGAGAATTAGTATGGAAATTAAGAAAGATTTTGAAGGGTTTGGGGCTAACCCTGAGAAGCCTATGCCAGTTGTGGAATCCATTGTGCCTACTTCAAAAATTAAGGAAATGTGTGCACAGTGGGTTGAACTGCAAACCTTTATGGATGAAAATCACCCTGACACAGCTGTTGCAAGCCGTGCTGGTGACTATTTCAATGACAATGTTATGGCCCATTTTAGGAAAGTCTTGAAGGAACGGGAGGTACAGAGCTCTATGGACAGATTTGTTGTGCGACAGAGGTCCAGTGACTCTCAAGCTGGTCCTAGTGGCATTAAAAGAAGAAGGGAAGTAACCCCAGAAAAGGACTTGCTACCTCAAGTCCTAATGGAAGGGGATTCCCCTTCTAAACAGTAAGAAGATAATGCTCTCCCCTCCTCCCATCCCATCAATCATCACCAGATCTTCAATAAAAGTAAGTGTCATGTAATTGTGCATGCCTTTTTCAGTTTGTGTGTACTAAAATTAACATTTTTTTGTGGTAAAAAAATTTTTTTTTCATACTTTTGGGTGTCTTGCACGGATTAATTTTATTTCCATTATTTCTTATGGGGAAAATTAATTCGCATAGCGAACATTTCGCATAACGACCAGCCCTCTTGCACGGATTAAGTTCGCTATGCGGGGGTCCACTGTACTGTTCACATATATGCTTCAATGTAAACACTTGATCTACACATCCCCTACCCACTCTGAAGCCTCCCTGCTCATCCGCAATCCTACATTCTGTCTTACCTCTAATTCTTTCAATTATAACCCTACCGTATACTTTTCCTGGTATACTCAGTAAACTTATTCCTCTATAATTTTTACAATCTCTTTTGTCCCCTTTCCCTTTATATAAAGGGACTATACATGCTCTCTGCCAATCCCTAGGTACCTTCCCCTCTTTCATACATTTATTAAACAAAAGTACCAACCACTCCAACACTATATCCCCCCCTGCTTTTAACATTTCTGTCATGATCCCATCAGTTCCAGCTGCTTTACCCCCTTTCATTCTACGTAATGCCTCACGTACCTGCACCACACTTACATTCTGCTCTTCTTCACTCCTAAAAGATGGTATACCTCCCTGGCCAGTGCATGAAATTACCGCCTCCCTTTCTTCCTCAACATTTAAAAGTTCCTCAAAATATTCTCGCCATCTACCTAATACCTCCCTCTCCCCATCTACTAACTCCCCTACTCTGTTTTTAACTGACAAATCCATACTTTCCCTAGGCTTTCTTAACTTGTTTAACTCCAAAATTTTTTCTTATTTTCATTAAAATTTCTTGACAGTGCTTCTCCCACTCTTTCATCTGCTCTCCTTTTGCACTCTCTCACCACTCTCTTCACCTTTCTTTTACTCTCCATATACTCTGCTCTTCTTATAACACTTCTGCTTTGTAAAAACCTCTCGTAAGCTACCTTTTTCTCTTTTATCACACCCTTTACTTCATCATTCCACCAATCACTCCTCTTTCCTCCTGCCCCCACCCTCCTATAACCACAAACTTCTGCCCCACATTCTAATACTGCATTTTTAAAACTATTCCAACCCTCTTCAACCCCCCCACCACTCATCTTTGCACTAGCCCACCTTTCTGCCAATAGTTGCTTATATCTCGCCCGAACTTCCTCCTCCCTTAGTTTATACACTTTCACCTCCCTCTTACTTGTTGTTGCCACCTTCCTCTTTTCCCATCTACCTCTTACTCTAACTGTAGCTACAACTAAATAATGATCCGATATATCAGTTGCCCCTCTATAAACATGTACATCCTGGAGCCTACCCATCAACCTTTTATCCACCAATACATAATCTAACAAACTACTTTAATTACGTGCTACATCATACCTTGTATATTTATTTATCCTCTTTTTCATAAAATATGTATTACTTATTACCAAATTTCTTTCTACACATAGCTCAATTAAAGGCTCCCCATTTACATTTACCCCTGGCATCCCAAATTTACCTACTACTCCCTCTATAACATTTTTACCCACTTTAGCATTGAAATCCCCAACCACCATTACTCTCACACTTGATTCAAAACTCCCCACGCACTCACTCAACATTTCCCAGAATCTCTCTCTCTCCTCTACACTTCTCTCTTCTCCAGGTGCATACACACTTACTATAACCCACTTTTCACATCCAATCTTTATTTTACTCCACATAATCCTTGAATTTATACATTTGTAGTCCCTCTTTTCCTGCCATAGCTTATCCTTCAACATTATTGCTACTCCTTCTTTAGCTCTAACTCTATTTGAAACCCCTGACCTAATCCCATTTATTCCTCTCCATTGAAACTCTCCCACCCCCTTCAGCTTTGTTTCACTTAAAGCCAGGACATCCAGTTTCTTCTCATTCATAACATCCACAATCATCTCTTTCTTATCATTTGCACAACATCCACGCACATTCAGACTTCCCACTTTGACAATTTTCTTCTGTAGATATTAAACACAATTAAGACTATGAGGTAGAATGGTTGTTGAATACAACAATGACAATCAAAAGTAGTTGGGGTATTAGAATTTTAGGGGGGCACAAATTTATGACAGTATAACACTAACGGTGGACAGTGGGTATTATCTGCACTTTACTCTGATTCTGTTAGTCCAGCCTCATTTAAGAATGTTTTAAGGTCATGTTCTGAAGAGATGAAGTATCTCTTGCCATTCATAACCTCTTCTGCCAGGCTTTTATTCTCCTCTTACAGGTTTCTACACACACTATAGTAGGTTGGTAGACAGGAACCATCCTGTCATACATGGGAAATCGAAACCTGTTAATTATTACAGCCTCTCCTCACTTAATAACGGAGTTCCATGCCTAAGACCATGTAGGTAAACGAATTTGTCACTAAGTGAGGAGTGTACTATAATGGTAGTAGGTTCGTGTCAACCATCCTTGATATTGTTTTAATACCACCTTTGCACCATTTATAACATTTTTGGTATATTTTTAAATGTTTATACAGTAGCGTACTATATACTGTAATAAAAAGAATAGAGGAAATCAGCTTTAATATACAGTAGAACCCAAAATGGATGAAAACCGAAGTAATGTTTCCCATAAAAAATAATGTAAATCCAATTAATCCATTCCAGACACCCAAAAATATTAACAAAAAATACATTTTATAGAGAATAACTATAGTTTTACATACAGAAAAGAATGAGAAATAAATATAAATGACTAATTTTAATAGATAAATGAACATTTAAATCACTATTACATACCTTCATTGAAGACTCTTGTTGGCGTATGGAAGAAGGCGAGGAGGGGAGAGGGAGGAAAGGTTATCTCTACCACCATCACTACCACTCTCTACCACCATCACTACCACCCTCTACCACCATCACTACCACCCTCTACCACCATCATTACCACCCTCTACCACCATCACTACCACCCTCTACCACCATCACTACCACCCTCTACCACCCTCTACCACAATCACTACCACCCCTCTACCACCATCACAACACTACCACCCTCTACCACACTCACTACCACCCTCTACCACCATCACTACCACCCTCTTCTACCATCACTACCACCATCCAAGCTTTCCTTGGCCCCATGGTGGCTTATTTAGCAGTTGCACTCAATAAATAAGCACAAACAACAATCGATTATTACGCAATGTTTTGAATGAATGCGTGGAGTATTGCTCACTCAACAAGTGACAGAAGCAGACTGAGTCACATACATGTGAGTGGCGTGTCCCAGGAGGGTGGATGCGTCTGATACAGACGATTTCCAAGCGGAGGTACGAAACCCGGGGTAAAATTTCGCGGAAAAAAGTGGTCAAAATCCAAATTGTACGATATCTGCACCAGACAAAATCCAGGGATTCACTGTACATTATTTAGATATGCATACTGGTCAGAGAGCCTGTCATAACCCCGAGTTGTCAGAAAGTGAGTACGTCACTAAGTGAGGAGAGGTTGTATATTCATTGGTAAGCACTCGGCTATTAAGGGTTATAACTCCTATTAAACATTTTGGAATTTAGCATGATTGATATTCTTTTCGTTTTGTTACAAACTTGTAAGGCTGATAGAAAAGGCTTACAGATATTCCACTGAGGCAGGGTGGCCCAAACAACAACGAAAGTTTCGCCTTTTAAATTTAATAATAAATACAGAAGTGGTTACTAGCCCCTTGCTCCCGGCATTTTAGTCAACTCTTACGACATGCATGGCTTACGTAGGAAGAATTCTGTTCCACTTCCTCATGGAAAAGATTTCTACTTACATCACTTACAATTTATTTTCATGTTCTTGTTTCTTAAAGGTTTTTATTCTTGCAAAACTTCCTTTCCAACTTAGAAGGCTTAGTTTTAGACCGAACACAGTCAAAATGATCCCCAGAACCAATAAATCTTAACAGTTTACCTTGTAATTTTAACCAGTTGGTTCCCAGAACTTTAGCAGCATTGGACATTAAAATGGTATAAAATACCGACAGGTTGTTAGGTAAGACATATGCAACAGTTAGGTATCTTCATTTCGAAACGTTTCGCCTACACAGTAGGCTTCTTCAGACTTCTAACAACTATTCTGTACTCGACTGAAGAAGCCTACTGTGTAGGTGAAACGTTTCGAAATAAAGATACCTAACTGTTGCACATGTGATTTAGCAGCATTAAGCATCAATAAAGTATTTGGCCTATACTGTGTTTCCTCTTGAACAAGGCCATGTGTTTGAGAGCTTGTATTTATATTAGGAAGCTTATTTTAGCACTGTTTCTTCTCCAAAGCATTTTCCTCTTCTTGGAAACATTCTGATTAAATCTCTCAGAGAAGTTGACTGTTGCAATCATTTTATACAGTACATCACTCTCACTTCAGTGTTATAAGGCCAGTTTGTTGAAAGCTCACCCCCACTTCTAACCTCAAAAACCAAAAAAATGTCTAAAGTTATCCTTAGTGAAAAAGTGGCATAAACTACCACCCTATAATTTCCCTGACACCTTTAATTTCCAGTCCTTCAAGAGGCAATAAAGCTAACAGAATTCTTGGTTTCATATTTAGAAGAAAAACTTTATAAAACTGGGATGCTTGAATGTGCGTGGATGTAGTGCAGATGACAAGAAACAGATGATTGCTGATGTTATGAATGAAAAGAAGTTGGATGTCCTGGCCCTAAGCGAAACAAAGCTGAAGGGGGTAGGGGAGTTTCAGTGGGGGGAAATAAATGGGATTAAATCTGGAGTATCTGAGAGAGTTAGAGCAAAGGAAGGGGTAGCAGTAATGTTGAAGGATCAGTTATGGAAGGAGAAAAGAGAATATGAATGTGTAAATTCAAGAATTATGTGGATTAAAGTAAAAATTGGATGTGAAAAGTGGGTCATAATAAGCGTGTATGCACCTGGAGAAGAGAGGAATGTAGAGGAGAGAGAGAGATTTTGGGAGATGTTAAGTGAATGTATAGGAGCCTTTGAACCAAGTGAGAGAGTAATTGTGGTAGGGGATCTGAATGCTAAAGTAGGAGAAACTTTTAGAGAGGGTGTGGTAGGTAAGTTTGGGGTGCCAGGTGTAAATGATAATGGGAGCCCTTTGATTGAACTTTGTATAGAAAGGGGTTTAGTTATAGGTAATACATATTTTAAGAAAAAGAGGATAAATAAGTATACAAGATATGATGTAGGGTGAAATGACAGTAGTTTGTTGGATTATGTATTGGTAGATAAAAGACTGTTGAGTAGACTTCAGGATGTACATGTTTATAGAGGGGCCACAGATATATCAGATCACTTTCTAGTTGTAGCTACACTGAGAGTAAAAGGTAGATGGGATACAAGGAGAATAGAAGCATCAGGGAAGAGAGAGGTGAAGGTTTATAAAATAAAAGAGGAGGCAGTTAGGGTAAGATATAAACAGCTATTGGAGGATAGATGGGCTAATGAGAGCATAGGCAATGGGGTCGAAGAGGTATGGGGTAGGTTTAAAAATGTAGTGTTAGAGTGTTCAGCAGAAGTTTGTGGTTACAGGAAAGTGGGTGCGGGAGGGAAGAGGAGCGATTGGTGGAATGATGATGTAGAGAGAACAGTAAGGGAGAAAAAGTTAGCATATGAGAAGTTTTTACAAAGTAGAAGTGATGCAAGAAGGGAAGAGTATATGGAGAAAAAGAGAGATGTTAAGAGAGTGGTGAAGCAATGTAAAAAGAGAGCAAATGAGAGAGTGAGTGAGATGTTATCAACAAATTTTGTTGAAAATAAGAAAAAGTTTTGGAGTGAGATTAACAAGTTAAGGAAGCCTAGAGAACAAATGGATTTGTCAGTTAAAAATAGAAGAGGAGAGTTATTAAATGGAGAGTTAGAGGTACCGGGAAGATGGAGAGAATATTTTGAGGAATTGTTAAATGTTGAAGAAGATAGGGAAGCTGTGATTTCGTGTATAGGGCAAGGAGGAATAACATCTTGTAGGAGTGAGGAAGAGCCAGTTGTGAGTGTGGGGGAAGTTCGTGAGGCAGTAGGTAAAATGAAAGGGGGTAAGGCAGCCGGGATTGATGGGATAAAGATAGAAATGTTAAAAGCAGGTGGGGATATAGTTTTGGAGTGGTTGGTGCAATTATTTAATAAATGTATGGAAGAGGGTAAGGTACCTAGGGATTGGCAGAGAGCATGCATAGTTCCTTTGTATAAAGGCAAAGGGGACAAAAAGAGAGTACAAAAATTATAGGGGGATAAGTCTGTTGAGTATACCTGGTATAGTGTATGGTAGAGTTATTATTGAAAGAATTAAGAGTAAGACGGAGAATAGGATAGCAGATGAACAAGGAGGCTTTAGGAAAGGTAGGGGGTGTGTGGACCAGGTGTTTACAGTGAAACATATAAGTGAACAGTATTTAGATAAGGCTAAAGAGGTCTTTGTGGCATTTATGGATTTGGAAAAGGCATATGACAGGGTGGATAGGGGGGCAATGTGGCAGATGTTGCAGGTGTATGGTGTAGGTTACTGAAAGCAGTGAAGAGTTTTTACGAGGATAGTGAGGCTCAAGTTAGAGTATGTAGGAAAGAGGGAAATTATTTCCCAGTAAAAGTAGGCCTTAGACAAGGATGTGTGATGTCACCATGGTTGTTTAATACATGTATATTTATAGATGGGGTTATAAGAGAAGTAAATGCGAGGGTCTTGGCAAAAGGCGTGGAGTTAAAAGATAAAGAATCACACAAAGTGGGAGTTGTCACAGTTGCTCTTTGCTGATGACACTGTGCTCTTGGGAGATTCTGAAGAGAAGTTGCAGAGATTGGTGGATGAATTTGGTAGAGTGTACAAAAGAAGAAAATTAAAAGTGAATACAGGAAAGAGTAAGGTTATGAGGATAACAAAAAGATTAGGTGATGAAAGATTGGATATCAGATTGGAGGGAGAGAGTATGGAGGAGGTGAATGTATTCAGATATTTGGGAGTGGATGTGTCAGCGGATGGGTCTATGAAAGATGAGGTGAATCATAGAATTGATGAGGGGAAAAGGGTGAGTGGTGCACTTAGGAGTCTGTGGAGACAAAGAACTTAGTCCTTGGAGGCAAAGAGGGGAATGTATGAGAGTATAGTTTTACCAACGCTCTTATATGGGTGTGAAGCATGGGTGATGAATGTTGCAGCGAGGAGAAGGCTGGAGGCAGTGGAGATGTCATGTCTGAGGGCAATGTGTGGTGTGAATATAATGCAGAGAATTCGTAGTTTGGAAGTTAGGAGGAGGTGCGGGATTACCAAAACTTTGTCCAGAGGGCTGAGGAAGGGTTGTTGAGGTGGTTCGGACATGTAGAGAGAATGGAGAGAAACAGAGTGACTTCAAGAGTGTATCAGTCTGTAGTGGAAGGAAGGCGGGGTAGGGGTCGGCCTAGGAAAGGTTGGAGGGAGGGGGTAAAGGAGGTTTTGTGTGCGAGGGGCTTGGACTTCCAGCAGGCATGCGTGAGCGTGTTTGATAGGAGTGAATGGAGACAAATGGTTTTTAATACTTGACGTGCTGTTGGAGTGTGAGCAAAGTAACATTTATGAAGGGGTTCAGGGAAACCGGCAGGCCGGACTTGAGTCCTGGAGATGGGAAGTACAGTGCCTGCACTCTGAAGGAAGGGTGTTAATGTTGCAGTTTAAAAACTGTAGTGTAAAGCACCCTTCTGGCAAGACAGTGATGGAGTGAATGATGGTGAAAGTTTTTCTTTTTCGGGCCACCCTGCCTTGGTGGGAATCGGCCAGTGTGATAATAAAAAAATAAAAATAAAAATATTTAGAAGTATAAATAATAGAAGTCCTCAGGTTGTTCTTCAACTCTATATATCCTTGGTTAGGCCTCATTTAGAGTATTCTGCTCAGTTCTGGTCACCGTATTACAGAATGGATATAAATGCTCTGGAAAACGTACAGAGAAGGATGACAAAGATGATCCCATGTATCAGAAATCTTCCCTATGAGGATAGACTGAGGGCCCTGAATCTGCACTCACTCGAAAGGCTTAGAATTAGGGGGTATATGATCGAGGTGTATAAATGGAAAACAGGAATAAATAAAGGGGATGCAAATAGCGTGCTGAAAATTTCCAGCCAAGACAGGACTCGCAGCAATGGTTTCAAGTTGGAAAAATTCAGATTCAGGAAGGATATAGGAAGGCACTGGTTTGGTAATAGAGTTGTGGATGAGTGGAACAAACTCCCGAGTACAGTTATTCAGGCTAAAACGTTGTGTAGTTTTAAAAATAGGTTATATAAATACATGAGTGGGTGTGGGTGGGTGTGAGTTGGACCTGACTAGCTTGTGCTGCTGGGTCTGGTGCAGTGCTCCATCCTTGAGTGGAGGTGACCAGACTGGGTGGGCCATTGGGCTAATCCAGGGTGGGGGTCATTGGTCTAATCTGGGGGGGGGACATGGACCTGCTCCTCATGGGTCAGTAGGCCTGTTGCAGTGTTCCTTCTTTCTTATGTTCTTAAATGAGATTCTTGAAAGAAATTCTACTGGCTAAGTATTAATGAGTAGTACTTAGATATTAGTGTAGTTTATTCTTAAAAGACATAAGACAGGGGGACACTCACAAGCCACAGGCAGCCTATCCTCAACAGAGCACTTGAGACAGCCAACAGTGTAAATCAAGAAAAAACATTCCCAACTTCATTTTTCTCAATGAATTTACCCATCATGTAACATAAGAATAGAGAAGCACTATAGTAGGCCTACTAGACCATGTTAGGCTAGTAATATTCATACTTGATCATTGCCACTCACATTTGTTCAACCAATTTTTAAAACTACTCACAGTAGCTTCAATGATATTAAGAAATTTTTTCCATTCATCTACAATTACACTCTTCTGAGTTGTCATATATCCTTTCTAAATCCACATTTATTCAACCTGAATTTATCATTTCAAGTTTTTACAGACTAAATATCCTCATAACATTTGTCCATGTACTGAGAGCCCTTACAGGGCTCTCGGTACAATTCATTATTTGATGTAAAACTGAAATTCATTTTCTTTTCCTCCTCTGCAGACAATCCCTGATTGTTTCCTGCAGTGGTGCTTTAAAATTTATTCATTAATATACTCATTTTCTTGTTATCCCCTTTCATATTACATCCATAGGATTCATTCCCACCTTTTATCACCTGGTCCTTCACCTCTTTCATCCATTCATGCACTTTCTCACATCTTTTATCACCTAGTCCTCCTAGTGAAATCGTAGATCAAACATTTTGTTGTTCGGTGTATGAAAATTATAAATAAAGTATTCAAATGCTTAGATTTCAAAGGCCTGGTCTGAGAATGGGTCATGGTTGGTGGTGATCCCCGGACCCGTTAAGAGATACGGCAACAGACAACATTACAGCTATGTGGATACTGGCAGATGATGAAATACACTTGTGCAGGATATTTTAATAATTCTATAATGTTAACATTTATTCATAAATTGTAAAACAAAATAAATTAATGTTATTATAAGCTAAGAAAATAATACAACACTGAAAACTGGAAAAAAAAAAAAAAAAAGGGAAGCTTTTCACAACTTTTTTTAAAAACCTTTATGGAAATAAGATGGTGATATTCAAGAATATGCCATAAAGTAACTTGGTGATATTTACATACTGTATATACCATAAAAATGCTTGATGACATTCAAGAATATGCCATAAAATATACTGTTCTTGACAAATATAAATGAAGATGAATATGTACTGACATATTTTAAGAGGAAATAATACTAAGTATTTTGTGCATACTATAGCCTTCACTGGATATGCCTTAATTCAGTTATTTTTATTAACAAAAATCAATTCACCATCAAGTGTTTCTCAGCAAGAATTAATAACCTTCAAGAAGCCTACACTTACCATTACTTGCTCTCTAGTTGCCATAACAGAAGGTCAAACATTCCTGTCTAATGACTCATGAAATCGTAATGACACGATTGCAAGCAAACCATACCATGGGAGGGGATAGAACCCTCGATCAGAGAGCCATAAAACTTCAGACCGACGCGCTAGCCAGCTGGCCCAGTGGCTAGCGCGTCGGTCTGGAGTTTTATGACTGATCGCGGGTTCTATCCCCGCCCATGGCATGGTTTATTCTTGTCTAATGATGGTCCAATGAACACCATCATTCCTCACATCCTATTTGAATGTTAAAGTCCACCTCTTGCTACATTCATGAAAAAAGCTAATTTGTAAGGGTCATATAATACTTGTTTCTCGCAGGTTTCAAACCTTAAACTGGGCTACCTGGTTTTTCTAAAAAAAATTTTAACACCGGTTGTCTCCCACTGAGGCAGTGTGACCCAAAAGAGAACTAAGTTTTTCTTCCTTTTACATCTAGTAATTTATACAGCAAAAGGGGTTTCAGCTCCTTACTTCTGACATTTTAGTGGCCTCTTCACATATTACCTTGCTCCAACTACAACAACATTTTTTGCTTCTGCTCATCTGCATATCACTTTTACACCCACCTCCATCTCTTCTTTGTAAATCCTTAATGTCTACTTTTATCTATTACAGATTTATACATACACTATCCTCTTCCCTTGATCCAGTCAACTTTACACAATTGAACAACCTCACAAGCACCTCTTCCAAGTAAGATACACATGAAACAGGTATTTTTATTCCTGAATTGCTAAATCATTTCTAGCTGTAAGTTACTTGAATTTCTGTCATAAATTTTTTCTACAAATTGATTATTGGTTAATACTTTTTGTATGAGTAAGCTTGCTTTTTTATTATCACTGAGGTGCAATGTGCCACTGCTAATAATGGAATGCATCACTTTTGGTGTATGTACCATAAGATGGCCATCCCTGGCATACATTAACAAAATTTTTCTTCATACAAATTCCTCAAAACTGCTGCAAGTTTCTTATGTTCTGTGAGTTACCTCAGTCCTTGCCAAACCATCTGCTGATACATTCCCTTCCAAGCAAGTGAATACACTGAATTAAATCACATTCACTCCATTCTCATCTCTAATGTTTTTTCCTCTGTGTTTCTATTTCTTTTCATCTTTAGTTCTTTTCTGTATTCATTAATTTATTTATTTTACTCTACTAAGTATATTCAAGAGCAAGTGCTAAATCTGTAAGGTTATACAACTTGTGGGTAGATAGAAAAACATCATCTGCAACACAGTGGCGTTATAAGGGGGGGGGCACCCCGGGTGACACCATCTAGGGATAATACCATAGAGCCTCTAAAGAAGGTGACACTAATGCCCAAAACAGTGCTGCAGCAACATATAGCCTCTTATATGATTACAGAGTACAAATAGGCCTATGTAGGGAAAATCAGTGATTATGATGTGATAGATGAGTTTGCAGGATTGAAGGCCAGGAAATGTAAGATCAGATTCACTGAGATGTTACCTGTACTCAAGGTCAAATCGGAACTAGTGTTTCTCTGTTATTGCAATGTTTTTCTATATTTTTCAAGTTTTTTTTTTTTTTTTGCATTTTTGAAGATGAATAAATGTAGGATCTGTTGCCTGTACTCAAAGTGGTATTTGAGTTTATATTTCTTTAATATTACTACGATTATTTATTTTATCATTAATAAAGTTGAGAAGCATTCTCCTGTTTGGTTTATGGCCCTTCAATGTTCTCATTGCTAAACATTAGTCACTGGGCATGCAGTAGTGACGTAACTGGAGTTGACTTCCCCCCATCCCCCTGCCCCTGAATTTCATGGTTGTGACACCAAAGATGCCACCCCGAGTGACACCAACCCTAACAATGCCAATGATGTGACAAATGGATGGATTTATGGTTGCTGTTGAGAGAAGACTTGATGCACCCAAACTTACAAAGTGCTGTGGTTGCTGCTATGGTGCCTGGTACCTTAGCAGTCGATGAGCTTGTACACAATTGCTGTATATGTCAATTTTCCCTCAGTTTACACAATACATGTTAGTGACGGATTATACAGCGAGGGTGTGCTGAATGCTTAGCACAATGGCTTGCATGTTTGAGGACTCGCCTGCCATGGGTTCAAGCCCCACCCATTCTGTGATTTCCATGGAATTAGAAATAAAACTTCTAGATAAAAAAAAAAAAAAAAAAAAAAAAGACTTGTAGAGCTTGTTTTAACCCTTAAACTGTCCAAACGTAGATCTACGTTCATGTGCGCAGCACTCTGATCATATATCTACGTTTTTTCTTTTTACAATTGAAATCACGTAAAATAAAATGTAGATTTACGTTCAGAGCACTATGCACGTAAACACAGATCTACGTTTGGACAGTT
This sequence comes from Cherax quadricarinatus, assembly GCF_038502225.1. Taxonomy (NCBI): domain Eukaryota; kingdom Metazoa; phylum Arthropoda; class Malacostraca; order Decapoda; family Parastacidae; genus Cherax; species Cherax quadricarinatus. The sequence goes on along the minus strand of NC_091318.1, from coordinate 28,783,668 downwards.
TAAGGGTTAACAAATGAACTGTTTCCCTACTAAGGCTGAATGATCCAAAGAAGTGACACACTGATCCTGATTTAAATGCCCTCCTAATTACAACATTGTTACTCATTTTTCAATGTATGTACTTTTCACCCTCAGAACTCAAACCCACTACTGCTCCACTCTGATATAACATGCTCACAGATGCTTGCTGGAAGATCCAGTCTTACCACATTAAAACTCCTTCACTTAATTATTACTATCATTATTATTTTAAAAATAAGTTTTAAGCCCATATGGGTCACACATGTAAGAGAATAAAGGAAATACTGTAAGTGTATAATAAATATAAGAGAAATACTAGTTTATTTGCCTTATCTCTTTTAATATTCATGAAACTTTTCCCTTATGAAATGTTTTTATATGAGATACTAGGAGGTCTTGGGATGTAAACATAGATCCACAATTGTTACAGTGATACACATATATAATGCTAACATGTTGTCTGGGCTGGTCTTCACCGTGATCTTCAACAACAGCCTCGATAGCTTCAACACAGTCATCCTCGAGCATCATTTCCTCTTCACTCTGGAAAGGTACTATCTCAGTCTCTCCTTCTTCAATAATGTGTTCTACATCTGCAGTATAGAGCATTTGCTCTTCCTTTACTTCATCCTTAACTCTCTTATACATGACTGAAGTTATTGGAGTTGACCGTGATGAAGAGTTGGATTCAATCCTGATCTGAATAGGTTGGTATTCTTGAGGATGAACGAGGCATTTATGACCACTTAACCCAGCATCACTGTGAAATTTCAGGGAACAGAATTCACATCTGTATTTTGAATTTGTACGATCCGCACGTGTATGCTTCTTCATGTGATTTCGCAAATTATAGTTCGTCATGAATCTCGCACCACATATATGACATACTATACGTTTGTCATTCAGATGGACTCCCCTAATGTGTGTTCGTAATGATTTATTAGTCTTAAAGGCAGTTTGGCACATGTCACAACTGTAGTCTCGTACATCAAAATGGCTCCTATAGTGATCATCGTAGTACTGTTTGTGGTGAAAAGCTTTTTTGCAAACATTACACTGGTATCTGCCTTTCTTTGTATGTAGAGCCATGTGATTTCTGTAAGTATCAGAAGTTTTCAATGAAGCTTCACAAAATTCACATTTATAGACTTTTTCATTTGAATGACTTTTCAAATGTCTGGCTAGTTTGGCTTTTGTCACACCCTTATAGTGACAGAGATGACAAGGAAATTGTTTAGGATCGCCATGTTTGTGCATTCGATGGACTCTCAATCCAACTTTTTGAGTAAAAGTTTTGCCACATTCCTCACACAAGTGGCTCCCTGTCCATGGAGCAATGCCTAGATGTACATGTTGATGATGACGTTCCATTTTCAACCTGGTCGTGAAGACCTTGTCACACTCAGAGCAGCTGTAAGACCCTCTAAGCCAGCGATCATCGCCACCTTTACGAGCCCTTTTTGCCATCTGCCTCTGTCTCAGATTACTGTATCCCTGTATCTTTACTACACCACTGTTTGATATACTTATTTTAGCTCTATCATATTCCTCATTTTCCTCCTCACTATCCTCACTCCCTGATCCCCTGTCCGCCTCCCGTTCTCTTGTTTCTTCCCCTAGACATTCTCGCCCTGGAAGGAAGAAACACAGTGTGAGGGAGGCGGACGGAAATATACTACACTATATAACCGCTTAAATTTAGCTAAATATAAGAAAATTAAGCCTTTTCCCACTAGTTCTGAACATATATAAAACAAATCTTATACACAAATAAAATAATAATTAAACATGAACATTACTACTAAATGATATAATAATATTAGAAGTATCAATATCATAAACATTAAAAACATTGTATTAAAAGTGCATATGTTAAACCATACAATATGGTAAAGCACAAAGTAAATTTTTATTGTTTGGCAGCAACCCACTTCAGCTGTCAAACATTTTTATTTTATTTTTTCAATTAATTTTTAATATTCCCATCCTGTTTCTTTTCCTCTCCTTTCCTACCAATTCCAATTCCCCTACTTCTTCTTTTTATTTTTCTATAACAAAACAGAAATGCGCATGCACATATAAACACACAGCAATAAAGCCACAAGTGGAAGGAGGTGTTAAGCATAGTTCTAGGATCATCGTACTGTCTCCAGCAGTTCACCAGAAGCTTGCAATACAAATAACATACTAAAAATGTATTGTATACGTTAGACCAAGATTGCAGTATGCAGCAATAGTGCAGTCATCTGCATATAAACCAAAATGTGAATAACATAGAGATGATTCAAAGACTTGCTATAAAAAGGCAGCCAAGACAAATTGTAAAACACGTGTTCAATGAAAGACTGAAAATACTGGAGCCCTCATTGCTTCACAGAAAAAGAGGAGACACGATCCAAGAGTTTAAATGGCAAATATGAAGAGTGCGAAAGACACTGCATTTGCAGTGAACCTTTATGGCATTTGGTTCATGACTGAACTTTATCAAGTATACCAAATAAAGTCCAGTCCTGGACAAAACATCATAATGGTTTCACTACAAACATAGTGTCTTTCTCACTGCCTGTTAGCTTATACCATTGTTCATTCAACAAATAATGAGCAGGATGAATATGTAGGTCATTTTATAATTGCTTCCCTTTAAAAGGGGAAGGGGTAAAACTTGGATAAAAATACTGGAGCTTCCCTCTCACTACTCAGAATAAATTTGCTTATCTTCCATTTCCTAGCTGCCTTATTACCCTTACAGATTTAGAGCATTTTCCCATAACAACAACAATAATAATAATCAGAATAATAATCATAATAATATTCTACAAGTGCAAGAGAAGCATGGCAGTGTGCTGCAAATTCCTTGCACTGTGTTAACTTTCATCAGGAAGTACACTACCTCACACACATATATTGAGTCACATATAACATAGCAATAAATCTGTGTGTGTATAGTGTAACTAGTTCAGTACCTCTTAAATAATAAAAAAAAATTCATAACCAATATCGCTAAGCAACCTATCCACATTTTACAGCTGTTTTAAGTATTGCCCAGTTTGGGAGGTGGGAAGTACAGTGCCTGTACTTTACAGGAGGGGTTTAGGATATTGGCTGTTTGGAGTGACATCTAAACTATCATATCTGGGCCCCTGTGCAAAGACAGAGTGATATTGTGTGAATGATGGTGAAAGTGTTTTGTTTTCTTTTTTTTTTGGGGGGGGGTCACCCTTCCTCGGTGGGAGATGGCCAACATTATTTTTATTTTTATTATCACACTGGCCGATTCCCACCAAGGCAGGGTGGCCCGAAAAAGAAAAACTTTCACCATCATTCACTCCATCACTGTCTTGCCAGAAGGGTGCTTTACACTACAGTTTTTAAACTGCAACATTAACACCCCTCCTTCAGAGTGCAGGCACTGTACTTCCCATCTCCAGGACTCAAGTCCGGCCTGCCGGTTTCCCTGAATCCCTTCATAAATGTTACTTTGCTCACACTCCAACAGCACGTCAAGTATTAAAAACCATTTGTCTCCATTCACTCCTATCAAACACGCTCACGCATGCCTGCTGGAAGTCCAAGCCCCTCGCACACAAAACCTCCTTTACCCCCTCCCTCCAACCCTTCCTAGGCCGACCCCTACCCCGCCTTCCTTCCACTACAGACTGATACACTCTTGAAGTCATTCTGTTTCGCTCCATTCTCTCTACATGTCCGAACCACCTCAACAACCCTTCCTCAGCCCTCTGGACAACAGTTTTGGTAATCCCGCACCTCCTCCTAACTTCCAAACTACGAATTCTCTGCATTATATTCACACCACACATTGCCCTCAGGTTAGGTTACATAAACCTATATGTAGGTTTCCTCTCACTTTATATGGGTTTGTTTTATGCAAAATTCACTATGTGATGCCCCAATTCCATTAATAATTTTTTAACACACCAGCCATCTCCTGAGGTAGGGCAACTCAAAAGAAGGGAAACTCATTCACCATCACTCACCCAATAGCTCTCTTGCTGGAAGCATGCTGACCTCACAGTTCAGATGACTCTACAAACTACAACATCCCCATCCCTCCATCAGAGTGAAGATACTGTCCTTTCCAACTCCAGGACTCAAGTCCAGCTAACCAGTTTTGGTAATTTTGTATGATATACATTCTATATAAGTGATCATTACAGTTTGCAAAACACACTGAATACTTTTATTACCAGCATTAGGAGATTCAAGCCTTGTCATCATGGTAAGGTGACCCAGCATTAGGAGGTTCAAGCCTTGCCATATAGTAAGGTGAATAAGCATTAGGAGGTTCAAGCCTCATCATCATGGTAAGGTGGCACAGCATTAGGAGGTTCAAGCCTAATCAATATGGCAAGGTGACACAGCATTGGGAGGTTCAAGCCTCATCATGGTAACATAAATATTAGGAGGTTCAAACCTCATCATCAGAATAAGGTGACCCAGCATTAGGAGGTTCAAGCCTTGTCACCATGGTAAGGTTACCCAGCATCAGGGAAGTTCAAACTTCGTCACCAAGGTAAAGTGACCCAGTATTGAAATAAGACCCAGCAAAGAGGTGGTGACACTGAACTCAAACAATCTCGATTTGTAAGACAAATTTTAACACTGAAGATGAATAAATATTTCTTACCTTTTTTATGTCTCAGCTGCATTTTCTTTTGTTTTCTCTTTGATGAAACTCCAGAATCACTATCTGAAAGTTACAAAATAATATGATTTGTACAAGTACCTATATCTGCCTTAGTAACTAGAGACTACTGTAATGCTATTCACTTTAAGATTACACAACAATATTGATCTAGAAGTTCTAAGGTAGCTTTTTTATCAATAAACAATCATGTGTTAAAATGTGTTTGAGTATACTAATTACAATGATGAATATGAGATTTTTTCTGATTTCCTGAAATTCTGCACATAATTGGAACTTTGCAGAAAATGCTTTTAACAAATCCATACCAAGGATATAGTTTATTCTCTGGAAACTATTCTTACAACAGATCACTGATTATACAGCCACTTGCAAGTGGGAAGGTACACCAGACGAACAACACTTTGTTTTACAGTATCTGCTTAGTTGTGACAGAGTTAGAAGCCAAACAACTGACTGCTGGATAATCAACAATCTCTATTATTATTATTTTATATCAGTGGCAGTCTCCCACCAAGGCAAGGTGACACAAACAAGAAGAAAACACATTCACCATCATTCAATCAATCACGGTCTTTCCACAAGTATGTTGATATCTCAATTAAGAGCTCAACTTCCTCCTCTCCTTCTCCTCCCCAGCAAACTCCAAGAGGCAAACAGGTGCTAGGTAATTACAGAAAGAGAAGACCAGCAAACCTGCTAGAGTGAAAAAACACTGCTATCTACTAGACACCCAATAAAAGCATTATTTTGTCTAACCTCTTCTACTGATGCTCCATTCTTCATCGTCCAACTCTTGCTCTTCATCCTCATCCTCGTCTGCATCAGGAAAATCTGGTTGGAATTCTTCATCGTCCAGTTCGGTTGCCTCCTGCAAACCCAACCCATCAGGATCCACCTTGAGTACTTCTTCATCGTCGTCATCTTCAGTTTTCAACTTAACCTTTGCTTGCCAGAGTTTTGGTGTAATTTCTCTAACACCTGTCACAGGTGCTTCCTGTTGAACAATAAATTATGTGTTAAAATATTTTTTTACTGAATATGAAGAAATTATTAAATTCCCTTTGAAACATAAAGATTACTTCTTGCTTGTCTTCACATTGTTATTATTAAAAGTACATTCAGGGAGAGCACTAAACCTGTAGGAGTCACACAGCGCCTGAGGAAATGGAAGGCATCTAGACTCGATTCAAGGAATTGGAGCACAGGTCCAATTCCTTAGATCAAGAGCCCCTCACCAACATCAAGGAGCTAAGGAACCTCCCTTGAGGAGCATGTCTTTACAATATACATATCTTTCCAGAGTGTTAATAATGCAATACGGCCTCTCCTTGCTTAGTGACGTACTCGTTTACCAATGACTCGAACTTACAACGGGCTC
>NC_091318.1:28717603-28772603 GCF_038502225.1 Cherax quadricarinatus | reverse complement strand
TTATAATTGAAAGAATTAAGAGTAAGACGGAGAATAGGATAGCAGATGAACAAGGAGGCTTTAGGAAAGGTAGGGGGTGTGTGGACCAGGTGTTTACAGTGAAACATATAAGTGAACAGTATTTAGATAAGGCTAAAGAGGTCTTTGTGGCATTTATGGATTTGGAAAAGGCGTATGACAGGGTGGATAGGGGGGCAATGTGGCAGATGTTGCAAGTGTATGGTGTAGGAGGTAGGTTACTGAAAGCAGTGAAGAGTTTTTACGAGGATAGTGAGGCTAAAGTTAGAGTATGTAGGAAAGAGGGAAATTTTTTCCCAGTAAAAGTAGGCCTTAGACAAGGATGTGTGATGTCACCGTGGTTGTTTAATATATTTATAGATGGGGTTGTAAGAGAAGTAAATGCGAGGGTCTTGGCAAGAGGCGTGGAGTTAAAAGATAAAGAATCACACACAAAGTGGGAGTTGTCACAGCTGCTCTTTGCCGATGACACTGTGCTCTTGGGAGATTCTGAAGAGAAGTTGCAGAGATTGGTGGATGAATTTGGTAGGGTGTGCAAAAGAAGAAAATTAAAGGTGAATACAGGAAAGAGTAAGGTTATGAGGATAACAAAAAGATTAGGTGATGAAAGATTGAATATCAGATTGGAGGGAGAGAGTATGGAGGAGGTGAACGTATTCAGATATTTGGGAGTGGACGTGTCAGCGGATGGGTCTATGAAAGATGAGGTGAATCATAGAATTGATGAGGGAAAAAGAGTGAGTGGTGCACTTAGGAGTCTGTGGAGACAAAGAACTTTGTCCTTGGAGGCAAAGAGGGGAATGTATGAGAGTATAGTTTTACCAACGCTCTTATATGGGTGTGAAGCGTGGGTGATGAATGTTGCAGCGAGGAGAAGGCTGGAGGCAGTGGAGATGTCATGTCTGAGGGCAATGTGTGGTGTGAATATAATGCAGAGAATTCGTAGTTTGGAAGTTAGGAGGAGGTGCGGGATTACCAAAACTGTTGTCCAGAGGGCTGAGGAAGGGTTGTTGAGGTGGTTCGGACATGTAGAGAGAATGGAGCGAAACAGAATGACTTCAAGAGTGTATCAGTCTGTAGTGGAAGGAAGGCGGGGTAGGGGTCGGCCTAGGAAGGGTTGGAGGGAGGGGGTAAAGGAGGTTTTGTGTGCGAGGGGCTTGGACTTCCAGCAGGCATGCGTGAGCGTGTTTGATAGGAGTGAATGGAGACAAATGGTTTTTAATACTTGACGTGCTGTTGGAGTGTGAGCAAAGTAACATTTATGAAGGGATTCAGGGAAACCGGCAGGCCGGACTTGAGTCCTGGAGATGGGAAGTACAGTGCCTGCACTCTGAAGGAGGGGTGTTAATGTTGCAGTTTAAAAACTGTAGTGTAAAGCACCCTTCTGGCAAGACAGTGATGGAGTGAATGATGGTGAAAGTTTTTCTTTTTCGGGCCACCCTGCCTTGGTGGGAATCGGCCGGTGTGATAATAAAAATAATAAAAATATATATATATATATATATATGTATATATATTATATATATATATATATATATATATAGATATATATATAGTGGGTTATAGTAAGCGTGTATGCACCTGGAGAAGAGAGAAGTGTAGAGGAGAGAGAGAGATTCTGGGAAATGTTGAGTGAATGCGTGGGGAGTTTTGAATCAAGTGTGAGAGTAATGGTGGTTGGGGATTTCAATGCTAAAGTGGGTAAAAATGTTATGGAGGGAGTAGTAGGTAAATTTGGGGTGCCAGGGGTAAATGTAAATGGGGAGCCTTTAATTGAGCTATGTGTAGAAAGAAATTTGGTAATAAGTAATACATATTTTATGAAAAAGAGGATAAATAAATATACAAGGTATGATGTAGCACGTAATGAAAGTAGTTTGTTAGATTATGTATTGGTGGATAAAAGGTTGATGGGTAGGCTCCAGGATGTACATGTTTATAGAGGGGCAACTGATATATCAGATCATTATTTAGTTGTAGCTACAGTTAGAGTAAGAGGTAGATGGGAAAAGAGGAAGGTGGCAACAACAAGTAAGAGGGAGGTGAAAGTGTATAAACTAAGGGAGGAGGAAGTTCGGGCGAGATATAAGCGACTATTGGCAGAAAGGTGGGCTAGTGCAAAGATGAGTAGTGGGGGGGTTGAAGAGGGTTGGAATAGTTTTAAAAATGCAGTATTAGAATGTGGGGCAGAAGTTTGTGGTTATAGGAGGGTGGGGGCAGGAGGAAAGAGGAGTGATTGGTGGAATGATGAAGTAAAGGGTGTGATAAAAGAGAAAAAGGTAGCTTACGAGAGGTTTTTACAAAGCAGAAGTGTTATAAGAAGAGCAGAGTATATGGAGAGTAAAAGAAAGGTGAAGAGAGTGGTGAGAGAGTGCAAAAGGAGAGCAGATGAAAGAGTGGGAGAGGCACTGTCAAGAAATTTTAATGAAAATAAGAAAAAAATTTTGGAGTGAGTTAAACAAGTTAAGAAAGCCTAGGGAAAGGATGGATTTGTCCGTTAAAAACAGAGTAGGGGAGTTAGTAGATGGGGAGAGGGAGGTATTAGGTAGATGGCGAGAATATTTTGAGGAACTTTTAAATGTTGAGGAAGAAAGGGAGGCGGTAATTTCATGCACTGGCCAGGGAGTTATACCATCTTTTAGGAGTGAAGAAGAGCAGAATGTAAGTGTGGTGGAGGTACGTGAGGCATTACGTAGAATGAAAGGGGGTAAAGCAGCTGGAACTGATGGGACCATGACAGAAATGTTAAAAGCAGGGGGGGGATATAGTGTTGGAGTGGTTGGTACTTTTGTTTAATAAATGTATGAAAGAGGGGAAGGTACCTAGGGATTGGCGGAGAGCATGTATAGTCCCTTTATATAAAGGGAAAGGGGACAAAAGAGATTGTAAAAATTATAGAGGAATAAGTTTACTGAGTATACCAGGAAAAGTATACGGTAGAGTTATAATTGAAAGAATTACAGGTAAGACAGAATGTAGAATTGCGGAAGAGCAAGGAGGCTTCAGAGTGGGTAGGGGATGTGTAGATCAAGTGTTTACATTGAAGCATATATGTGAACAGTATTTAGATAAAGGTAGGGAAGTTTTTATTGCATTTATGGATTTAGAAAAGGCATATGATAGAGTGGATAGAGGAGCAATGTGGCAGATGTTGCAAGTTTATGGAATAGGTGGTAAGTTACTAAATGCTGTAAAGAGCTTTTATGAGGATAGTGAGGCTCAGGTTAGGGTGTGTAGAAGAGAGGGAGAATACTTCCCGGTAAAAGTAGGTCTTAGACAGGGATGTGTAATGTCACCATGGTTGTTTAATATATTTATAGATGGGGTTGTAAAAGAAGTAAATGCTAGGGTGTTTGGGAGAGCGGTGGGATTAAATTATGGGGAATCAAATTCAAAATGGGAATTGACACAGTTACTTTTTGCTGATGATACTGTGCTTATGGGAGATTCTAAAGAAAAATTGCAAAGGTTAGTGGATGAGTTTGAGAATGTGTGTAAAGGTAGAAAGTTGAAAGTGAACATAGAAAAGAGTAAGGTGATGAGGGTATCAAATGATTTAGATAAAGAAAAATTGGATATCAAATTGGGGAGGAGGAGTATGGAAGAAGTGAATGTTTTCAGATACTTGGGAGTTGACGTGTCGGCGGATGGATTTATGAAGGATGAGGTTAATCATAGAATTGATGAGGGAAAAAAGGTGAGTGGTGCGTTGAGGTATATGTGGAGTCAAAAAACGTTATCTATGGAGGCAAAGAAGGGAATGTATGAAAGTATAGTAGTACCAACACTCTTATATGGATGTGAAGCTTGGGTGGTAAATGCAGCAGCGAGGAGACGGTTGGAGGCAGTGGAGATGTCCTGTCTAAGGGCAATGTGTGGTGTAAATATTATGCAGAAAATTCGGAGTGTGGAAATTAGGAGAAGGTGTGGAGTTAATAAAAGCATTAGTCAGAGGGCAGAAGAGGGGTTGTTGAGGTGGTTTGGTCATTTAAAGAGAATGGATCAAAGTAGAATGACATGGAAAGCATATAAATCTATAGGGGAAGGAAAGAGGGGTAGGGGTCGTCCTCGAAAGGGTTGGAGAGAGGGGGTAAAGGAGGTTTTGTGGGTAAGGGGCTTGGACTTCCAGCAAGCGTGCGTGAGCGTGTTAGATAGGAGTGAATGGAGACGAATGGTACTTGGGACCTGACGATCTGTTGGAGTGTGAGCAGGGTAATATTTAGTGAAGGGATTCAGGGAAACCGGTTATTTTCATATAGTCGGACTTGAGTCCTGGAAATGGGAAGTACAATGCCTGCACTTTAAAGGAGGGGTTTGGGATATTGGCAGTTTGGAGGGATATGTTGTGTATCTTTATATGTTTATGCTTCTAGACTGTTGTATTCTGAGCACCTCTGCAAAAACAGTGATAATGTGCGAGTGTGGTGAAAGTGTTGAATGATGATGAAAGTATTTTCTTTTTGGGGATTTTCTTTCTTTTTTGGGTCACCCTGCCTCGGTGGGAGACGGCCGACTTGTTGAAAAAAAAAAAAAAAAAAAAATATTATATATATATATATATATATATATATATATATATATATATATATATATATATATATATATATATATATATATATTTTAACAAGTTGGCTGTCTCCCACCGAGACAGGCTGACCCAAAAAAGAAAGAAAATCCTCAAAGAGAAAATACTTTCATCATTCAACACTTTCACCACACTCACATATAATCACTGTTTTTGCAGAGGTGCCCAGGACACAACAGTTTAGAAGCATATACATATAAAGATACACAACATATCCCTCCAAACTGCCAATATCCCGAACCCCTCCTTTAGAGTGCAGGCCTTGTACTTCCCATTTCCAGGACTCAAGTCCGACTATATAAAAATAACCGGTTTCCCTGAATCCCTTCACTAAATATTACCCTGCTCACACTCCAACAGATCATCAGGTCCCAAATACCACTCGTCTCCATTCACTCCTATCGAACACGTTCACGCACGCCTGCTAGAAGTCCAAGCCCCTCAACCCACAAAACCTCCCTTACCCTTTCCCTCCAACCTTTTCGAGGACGACCCCTACCCTGCCTTCCTTCCCCTACAGATTTATACGCTCTCCATGTCATTCTACTTTGATCCCTTCTCTCTAAATGACCAAACCACCTCAACAAACCCTCTTCAGCCCTCTGACTAATACTTTTATTAACTCCACACCTTCTCCTAATTTCCACACTCCGAATTTTCTTCATAATATTTACACCACACTTACTTCTTTTAAAACCCCATCTGTAAATATATTGAACAACCATGGTGACATTACACATCCCTGTCTAAGACCTACTTTTACCAGGAAGTAGTCTCCCTCTCTTCTACACACCCTAACCTGAGCCTCACTATCCTCATAAAAACTCTTTACAGCATTTAGTAACTTACCACCTATTCCATATACTTGCAACATCTGCCACATTGCTCTCCTATCCACTCTATCATATGCTTTTTTTTAATCCATAAATGCAATAAAAACTTCCCTGCCTTTATCTAAATACTGTTCACATATATGCTTCAATGTAAACACTTGATCTACACATCACCTACCCACTCTAAAACCTCCTTGCTTATCTGCAATTCTACATTCTGTCTTACCTCTAATTCTTTCAATAATAACCCTATCGTACACTTTTCCTGGTATACTCAGTAAACTTATTCCTCTATAATTTTTACAATCTCTTTTGTCCCCCTTCCCTTTATATAAAGGAATTATACATGCTCTCTGCCAATCCCTAGGTACCTTCCCCTCTTTCATACATTTATTAAACAAAAATACCAACCACTCCAACACTATATCCCCCCTCCCTGCTTTTAACATTTCTGTCATGATCCCGTCAGTTCCAGCTACTTTACCCCCTTTCATTCTACGTAATGCCTCACGTACCTCCCCCACACTTACATTCTGCTCTTCTTCACTCCTAAAAGATGGTATACCTCCCTGGCCAGTGCATGAAATTACTGCCTCCCTTTCTTCGTTGACATTTAAAAGTTCCTCAAAATATTCCCGCCATCAACCCAATACCTCCATCTCCCCATCTACTAACTCCCCTACTTTGTTTTTAACTGACAAATCCATTCATTCCCTAGGCTTTCTTAACTTGTTAATCTCACTCCAAAATTTGTTCTTATTTTCATCAAAATTTCTTGACAGTGCCTCTCCCACTCTATCATTTGCTCTCCTTTTACACTCCCTCACCCTTCTCTTCATCTTTCTACTCTCCACATACTCTGCTCTTCTTGTAATACTCTGCTTTGTAAAAACCTCTCATAAGCTACCTTTTTCTCTTTTATCACACCCTTTACTTCATCATTCCAATCACTCCTCTTTCCTCCTGCACCCACCCTCCTATAGCCACAAACATCTGCCCCACATTCTAATACTGCATTTTTAAAACTATTCCAGCCCTCTTCAACCCTTCCCCCACTACTCATACTTGCACTAGTCCACCTTTCTGCCAATAGTTGCTTATATCTCACCCAAACTTCTTCCTCCCTTAGTTTATACACTTTCACCTCTTTCTTACTTGTTGTTGCCCTTTTCCTTTTTATCCCATCTACCTCTTACTCTAACTGTAGCTACAACTAAATAATGATCCGATATATCAGTTGCCCCTCTATAAACATTTACATCCCGAAGCCTACCCATCAACCTTTTATCCACCAATACATAATCTAACAAACTACTTTCATTACGTGCTATATCATACCTTGTATATTTATTTATCCTCTTTTTCATAAAATATGTATTACTTATTACCAAACCTCTTTCTACACATAGCTCAATTAAAGGCTCCCCATTTTCATTTACCCATGGCATTCCAAATTTACCTACTACTCCCTCCACAACATTTTTACCCACTTTAGCATTGAAATCTCCTACCACAAGTACTCTCACACTTGGTTCAAAACTCCCCACACACTTACTCAACAATTCCCAAAACCTCTCTCTCTCTCCTCTACACTTCTCTCTTCTCCAGGTACATATACACTTATTACAATCTACTTTTCACATCCAAACTTTATTTTACTCCACATAATCCTTGAATTAATACATTTACAGTCCCTCTTTTCCTGCCATAGCTTATCCTTCAACATTATTGCTACTCCTTCTTTAGCTCTAACTCTATTTGAAACCCCTGATCTAATCCCATTTATTCCTCTCCATTGAAGCTCTTCCACCCCTTTCAGATTTGTTTCACTTAAAGCCAGGACATCCAGCTTCTTCTCATTCATAGCATCCACAATCATCTCTTTCTTATCATTTGCACAACATCCACGCACATTCAGACATCTCACGTTGACATTTTTTTCTTCTTTTAAGTAATCTGTACAGAAAAAGGGGTTACTAGCCCATTGTTCCTGGCATTTTAGTTGACTTTTACAACATGTATGGCTTACAGAGGAAAGATTCTTATTCCACTTCCCCATGGATATAAAAGGAAAAATAATAAAAACAAGAATTATTAAGATAAAGTCAAAGAAAACTCAGATGAGTGTGTATAAATAAATGTGTACATGTATGTTTAGTGTGACCTAAATGTAAGTAGAAGTAGCAAGACGTACCTGTAATCTTGCATATTTATGAGACAGCCCAAAGACACCAGCAATCCTACCATCATGTAAAACAATTGAAGGCTTTCGTTTTACACTCACTTGGCAAGACGGTAGTACCTCCCTGGGTGGTTGCTGTCTACCAACCTACTATATTTATTTTTCTAAAGGTACAGTATATACATGAGATGTGATGTCTATATAGAAGAGATGTTATGTATACATACACGAGATGTGATGTACGGTAAACCCCAGATTTAATGAATCTCGGCTTAATGAACGTCAATTACAGAATTATCCATCATGTTACAGTCCAGGAAAATCTCATTTCTATGCTTTTCACATTAATAATAATACTCTGTGCACCAGAATTGCCATTTCTGGCCACCCATTAATCTGAATTGAGAATTTACTGTATACATTGACGGACATGAACAGCAATGACCATACATTACACTTAAAAGCTCATTAATAGTACGAAACAATACAGTCTTAAAATGTGACATGCATGTACATTATGACAGCAAAATACATTAGAAATTTTTAAAATTGAAGCAAATAGTTAAATTCAGAAACTGTATATTTACCATAAACTAATGAAACTAAATATCCAGTCCAAAAATACTTACAACTTCTGGATGAATAACATTTTCTATTTCAACTTCTTCATCCTGACTAGATACTAAAATAATATCCTTGGGGCTCTGAAAGAAAAATATATATGTATATATATATACATACAATATAACAGAACAGTTTAAGCATTTTTCTAATACTCTACAACTTCTCAACAACAAAAAATTCCTAATATAGTGGTGGTTATTTTGCAAGACATGCTTATTAACAGTTGCACATGATCATATACTGGAATTCCTGGTAAGGAGCCTCATGGATGCTCCTGTTCCTGCATGAAGCTGCCAAACACATTGTAGGCTTTGATCATATGGATCAAGACCTCCATCAGGCAATTTCTCTTAATAAGTACATTAACAACATCCAGCATCTGATGCAAATGCTCTTTGCAAATGACTCATCTTTTGCCTACTGAAATTCTCATCATATTGTTTTAAGCAACATAACAATGAATTTAAAAGCTCTATACATGGATGATAATCAACAAACTAAAATTTAATATACAAAAAGACATACTACATACTGTTTAGTAATGCAGCATCCAAACAAACAAAACTTTAAAATTAATGACACAAACAAAAAGCAAAAATCTTGCAACTACATCTGGACAGCAAATTAAAATAAGATCCTCATATCATGCACACGAAAATCTTAAAGAAATACTGTAGGTATATTTTCAAAGATTTGCTATGTACCACATTTTACACTAACCATGAGATGGGTGGGGTTAGAACCCATGGCAAGTGGCCTGGAGGTTTACAACTCACTTGCCATGGTTTCTAACCCCACCAATACTGTTTTATTTGCAATCACGTTATTATGATTTTGCGAGTCATTCTACACTGCCTACCCTACACTAAACACTTAGCTATCAGTACTTTTAAATTACTATAACATCAGTGTGTAATGACCAAAAACCGTAAACTAACCCAAAACAATCGTAACACAATACTGATTTGTTTTCAATTAATAACTGTAGCCTCTTAATCTCCCTTTTAAAGGGTAAATACATCATTAAATCTACTATGAATTTAATTTATAGATGTTTGTCAATTTTCAACAATAATGTTTGTCAATTTTTTGAGTAGGTTATTTTTCATACATAATACAAGAAATAATTTATAGTTTCTATTGATTTATGAAAACGGATGCTGTATTTACCTCCAAGAGATCTCTCTCCATTCCACTAAGAAGTTTAAGGACATTAGTGGCATGGTTGGGTTCCTCTATATTGCCCAGCACCTTGTCCAGGCATATACTCAGTAATGGATCGTGAAATACTCTCTCAATTTTTGATAGACAATCAATCAGGAGCTCCTCTAGTCTGGAAAAAATAAAAATATTAGTAACAAATATTAAGACTGTAGAAATAAGAACAGTTTCTAAACTAAATACAATATTTATAAAAACATATACTGTACATACAGCACAGTAAATCTTCTCATAATGAGTGAATTATGTTCCTGAAAATCAGAATGTAACATAATACAGTGTTACATAAAGAGAAAAACATATGGGAAAAAATAGGGTTATGTTTCATACACCTTAAAATTTGCCACCACATGATCTAAACCACAAATTTCCCACCAATCCTCCAGGCAAATATTTCCAGTACTGTCCCAGATTCAGAATTACATACCTATTCTACAGTTGTTTTGCTTATCAAGTACAGTAAATGATTGATAATGCATTAAAAGGTATCTAAGATACCATACGTTAAAATTTACACATTTAAGCACCAACATATGCAGCAAGGATTTTACTGTGACAAAAGTTTAAGGTTATTACTTACCTCATCCAGTTAATAATGGAGCAAGTGGGACAGGATACAAGAGGTTCATTTGTTAGATTACACTGCACCTTCACCTCACGTAATGGTATTTTCAGGGAAGAACTTGGAAGCACATCCTACAATAATCAAAATTCCAAGTCATTATTAGCTTGGTACCAATTATATCAACACAATTGACATAAGCTTAATTTTTTTCTTCACATCAGCCATTTCTCAACAAGGCACGTTGGCCCAAAGAAAACAACACACATTTTTTTCCCAAAACCTAAAAAACACTGCACACCTACTTTCCTATCATTTCCTATCTTCATATATTGATGTTTTTAGGGCACTGCCCTAACAAACACTAGCTTCTCACTGCTCACAATATATATTACAGCCACGCTTGTCAGAAACTATTTAAGAGGGATAGTAGGCATGCATTCTCCATGGGGAAGTGGAACAGAATTCTTCCTTAGTAAGCCATGCGTGTCATAAGAGGCAACTAAAATGCCGGGAGCAAGGGGCTAGTAACCCCTTCTCCTGTATAAAATACTAAATTTAAAAAACAGGAACTTTCATTTTTCTTTTAGGGGCACCTTGCCTTAGTAGGATATGGTCAGTTTGTTGAAAAAAGAAAGTAGGCCTGTGTGAGTGTGTCAGATAGGAGTGAATGGAGACGAATGGTTTTTGGGACCTGACGATCTGTTGGAGTGTGAGCAGGGTAATATTTTTTGAAGGGATTCAGGGAAACTGGTTAGTCGGACTTGAGTCCTGGAAGTGGGAAGTACAATGCCTGCACTTTAAAGGAGGGGTTTGGGATATTGGCTGTTTGGAATGACATCTAAACTGTCATATCTAGGTGCCTCTGCAAAGATAGTGATTATGTGTGAATGATGGTGAAAGTGTTTCTTTTTTGGGTCACCCTGCCTCAGTGGGAGATGGCTGACACGTTGAAAAAAGATGTAGATATATTTCTCTGAAGAAAAAAAAAAAAACTCAAAGTTTGAACAATTAGAAAACCAGTCACCTCTAATTCATGCTGTTGCCCCTTGAGTTGAACTGTCACAAATAATATGTCAATTATTCATTAATTCCTATCTACTTCCACTCATTAGTGATCACATGTAACCTCTTCTTACCTTATATAGTATACAGTAGAACCCTTGTATCCATGGATACAGTTTCCTGGTTTACCATGGGCCAAAAATAGCCCTTAATTTTGCTTAATAATGGCCCCAAAGTGCAAAAGTAGTGATGCTGGCAGTTCTTTAAAGTCTAAGAGAAGCCATGAAGTGTTTCCCATCAGTGAAGAAAGTGTTAATTCTCGACTTATTGTGCATAATTTATTAATTAGACTTTATCATAGGAATGTACGTAAACAAAAAACGACTTACATATACAGGGTTTTAGGTATCTGCAGCAAGTCTTGGAATGTATCCCCCGTGGATACAGGGGGACTACTGTATTCACAGATTAACTTCTGTCAACATTTAACACTTACAGTTTGGGTACATATATCTCTAATTCTGTGTGGTCGCCCTTTTGGTTTTGGCGGAGGTGCTCTGGGGTGACTAGGTAAACTAACATTTTCCCCATATTCATCTGCATTCTCAAAAACTGATGTGTCTGCATCAGGGGAAGGACTCTCGTTTTCTTTGTCTTCCTTTTTCACACTGGCAAAAGGTTGCTTTCTTTGTCGAGTGGCTAAACCAAGACTCCTCGTTGATGTTTTGGAAACTGGTATAAGGTCCATTTCATCTGGGGTATCAACCTCTGTTTTGATGAAAGTGGCACTGAAAAAAAAAAGACAAATCCTATATTAGCCTTCAAGATGCAGAGAAACTCACATGGAGTGGAAAAAAAACAAGGTAAAAGGAGTACCGTACTATATATTTCTGCCTCATATTGAGCCCCTCTTCAGCAGTGCCTGTTGATGAAGACCTCACACTGAAGTCAAAATATGCAATAATACTCTTACCCTAATGTTTTATTTTCTCCATATGGTTTTTTTTATATACTGATCATTGTTATTTACACTTTAGTATTGGGAGCTGCCTTACCATTAATATTGCAGTTGACTAAATTCAGACAAATGTAAATGTTGTTTTCAATAACTTATTTAAATTTTGTGTAAAATACTCCAAGTTGGAGGAAAAAAAAAAAAAAAAAAAAAAAAAAAAAGATGCATGAAACTATGTGTATTTAAAATAGCTGGAACTGACTGATATGCCAAGCTATCCAAGCTATTAAAGCTATCCAAGCTGTTAGCTTTGATGAGTCTACTTGGCAGTTTGTTCCCCTCACTGACAGCTAGCTCTACTGCCAAACTAGTATATTCCTATAACAGCAAAGCAGCACTGCAGTTGCACTACTGGCCCATGCTATGCAAATCATGACTTTAGTCACTCATTCTGTACTCAGTGGATTTTGTTGTTTCTGAAATCTCTTAAATGATGGCCTGTTAAACTAAACTTTACTACATTCCAACTGTGAGGACAGTGTTTAATATATGCTATCATGCAATAATGCAAGGATTTCATTAAGTATAAAGGTCTTACAGTTCAGCCCAGTCATAATTCTTGTTGGGTTTTGGAGTTCTCTTTGGTCGACCAGCAGCTAACCCTTGCTTTATTTTCTCAGCCTCCTCTGCCAACAGCTGAAAGAAAATATATACTCTATCATCAAGTACAATTTCTATTTCTTTTATCTCATTGACCATCTCCTGCCAAATCAGGGTAACCCAAAGAAAAAAACACATTCACCATCATTCATTCAACTGCTGTCTTGCCAGAAGTTTGCCGACATCACAATTCTTATTTCCCTCCGACTACATCTCCAATCCTCCTCCATCAAAGTGCAGGCATTGCCCTTCAGACCTCCAAGATTCATGTCCAGCTAACTGGTTAACTGGTTTCCTTGAGTCCTTTCATAAGAGTTGCCATGCTTACACTCCATGCATTAAAAATCACTTGTTTCTGCTCACTTCTCTTTAACATGCTCAACACAAGCCTTCTGGATGCTCAAGCCCCTAAAACTCAAAAGTCTCTTTTATCCTCTCCCTTCAACCATTATTGAGACAACACCTACCCCTCCTACCGTCCATCCTCTTTGTCATCCTATCCTTCTCCATCCTCTCTACACATTAAATCTGCCTCAGTAACCCCTCCTCAGCCTTCTGAATTATGCCCATTTATATTCTTTTAATGTCTATGCTCTGAATTCTCTGCATGATATTCACATCACACACTGCTGGAATCTTAATATACAAAAAGGGCCAGGAGTAACTCTTCCTCAAAAGATTTAAATAAAAGGTGAGTAATGATGTAGCAAACAGGGTTGTCTAACAATATATGGTAACGTAAACTAAAAGAAAGTAAAAATGATAGAAATGTGAAATGAACAACGAAGAAAATAAAGTTGGAAGGTGAAGAAAAGAAGAAAATATTAACTAAAAGTACAGCTAAATGAATCAAGAGTGAGTGTTTGGAAAGAGAGCATAAAGTAAGTGAAGTAAGGTGCAGTATTAAGATAACACCAGGACTTGTGTATGAGAAGTGGTTGCTGGGAATAATAAAATGCAAGGCAGTACCTGAATACTGGATATAAAGATGCTATACATACCATATCACAAGTTTTCTTTTTTCTTGTTTTTGTTTTTGTCACTGGTAATTGTTTTGGTGTCATGAAATGTCGACTACACACGTGATGATGAGATAATCTTTGATAGTCAGGTCTGAAATAAATTATATCTAATTAATTGTAATGTACTAATAAAATATCCAATGCAGTTTTAGTATAATGAAATCAAACAATAAATGTCAAAGGTAAAGAGAACTAAGTAAATGAATGTGATGAAATCCTTATAAAAGAAATATATTGGTGAATGAGTGGAGATGTTGCAATTCAGGAGATCATATGAATTGCGATGTCCACGTAATTCTGGAAAAACAGCGAGGGTATGAGTGACACTCGATGTGTTTTTCTTCTTCTCTCTCCCCTACAATGGTAGGAAATGGTCTTTCATGACATAAACACAGTTTTAATCTCGGCTAACCCACACTAACCAGATTATTGTTGATAGTATTACATTCATGGGGGAAAGCTAAATTCACAGGGGTCATACATTGCCTGGGGCAATGGCGGGTATTTAGATTTGATCTAAGAAAGAGGAGCACAGGTTCCCTTCCTTAGATCAAGAGCTCCTCCCTACATCAAGGACCGAAACGTCATCATAAGCTCCTCTCTTCTATGTGCAGGTTATTTGTGTACTGTTCCAGTCACAGTATTGTGCATTTTTTTGTTATCAAGGATCCTCCCTTGAGGGGCCTAACCAGACGGTGCTACTACACCATTAATGTTCAAAGATGCTGTAAATAATACTGTAACATGTAACAGATTAGCTATAATAATTAGTGACATGAAAAAGAAGCACTGACAAGGTAATATAATGCATACATGTATTATATAAAAAAAAATAGTCTCTGTCTTTTTTGCAATAAAAGTATTCATGAACATCAGCAAAAATAGAAATGGTTATTATACATCTTCCTTGATCTGGGAGATATTAAAAGCTTACTGATAGCAAAACAAAGATTATATACAATGTCTGTAAAGTGCCCATGATGACATTACAAGTCATGAATATTCAAAGGCTGTGGTATGCCTGTTACCAGCTTTGAGGGTTCTACTCCTGCAGTCAGGTGAAGAATACAGAGCCCACTGGTAGTCAGTTTACCATATTCTTATACATGGGGAAAAGTATCTAGTTTTATATAGAACTTGTAAAGTGGAGGACTACATTTAATTAATAAAAAAGCAATCAGAGCTATGAAAACAAAAGAATACAGCTTACCATGTGATCCCTGATATGCGACATCAATGAAGTGATGCAACTGAAGTTCCGTTAAAATATGGCTACCAGCATTTCCAAGTTGTATTAGTTTACAAAACTGCTACCGAGGGGTCACAAAATGCTTAACATGGCAAACAAGATCATATGATCTAATGATTTTTTTAAACACACCAACCATCTTCATAAAGTGCTGAACCTATAAGAATGGGTGGTAGCTCAACTTCACTGGATCAAGAGCTCATCAATGACAAAGAGAAACTTTTGTTTTTTCCTTTTGCGCCACCCCATCTCGGTGGGATACGGCCAGTTTGTTGAAAGAAGAAAGATAGTAGGAATGCTGGTATCTTTTTTCTGTCTCATAAACATGGAAGATTTCTGGTATATCTTGCTACTTCTACTTACACTTAGGTCACACTACACTTGCATGTACAAGTATATATACACACACACATCCCTCTGGGTTTTCTTCCATTTTCTTACTAGTTCTTGTTTATTTCCTCTTATCTCCATGGGGAAGTGGAACAGAATTCTTCCTCCGTAAGCCATGCGTGTCTTAAGAGGCGACTAAAATGCCAGGAGCAAGGGACTAGTAACACCTTCTCCTGTATATATTGCTAAATTTAAAAGGGGAAACTTTCGTTTTTCCTTTTGGGCCACCCTGCCCCGGTGGGATATGGCCAGTTTGTTGAAAAAACAAACAATTTACACTCGACTTAAATAAATTTTCATGATTATACAACAAAGAAATCTTACACAATATCAAACAGTTCTGTCCAGAGCAACTTTTGTTCCTCATCACTAGGTACAGTGTAGAATGATACACTGGGGTCCACCTCATCTGACCTGCTCTCACACCCACGAACACAGCACACTAATGGATGACTCGTACAATCCTGTATAAAAAAAATAAACATTAAGTGGGTAATCAGTCACAATATTCCTGAAAAATATCATGTAAAATGTAAAGACAAAGGTGCCATTTTATTAAATAAGCGTTGCTGGACACATATGACAAAAAAAACTTTAAAAAAATGAAATTCATTCTTTATTAAGAGCATGGCTATATATAAAATATTTTGTTTTCCATTTCTATTGAGCATTGGCAAATAAAAAAATGAAATACTTTTCCAGATATACACTGAGGATTCTAAAAATACTGCATTTTGAAGAATTTTTTTTTATTTACTCCCAAACCTACTATACTGCTCGAACTGGAATAATGTTTTGTATTAAATATTACTTTTTTTTTTTTTTTTGAACACATCGGCCGTTTCCCACCAAGGCAGGGTGACTCAAAACGAAAGAAAAACCCAAAATAGAAGAAAAAAACTTTCATTATTCAACACTTTCACCATCATTCATACATAATCAGTCTTTGAATTTTTATAGCATTCTCAAAACAGTTCTCTAACTCACTTGGTCTTGCACTTCCTGTTTTATATTTTTAAGGTTTCTGCTAGTGGATGTAGCTTGCTTTGATGTGGCTGTCTGGCAGCCTATCTCAGGAATCAGTACTTCTCTAGTGGATGTCACAGGAAAACAATAAAACATCTGTGTTTCACAGTTAAATTTCTTGCCATTAGCTTCTCTCTTGCAGTCCAAACATACCTGTAAAAGCACCATAAAATGAGCACATAATAAAAATAACTTTCATACACAATGAAATCATATAATACACCAAAATAATAAAAATAACTGAAAACACATTGTATATATATCATACAACATTTCATGGCACCATCAACAAGAGCACATGATCAAAACTTTAAACTAGGAAAATGCAACACAGAAATGACACTAAAAACTTTTCTTCACAAGAGACAGTAATGCATCATGCAGCTATTTTACTGGAAGATTTTTCAAATAAATATGAGGTCCTTAACACCAAAAAACAGGCAATCCCACATAAGTGCAGTTTATAACTGTTACCTGTAATAAAGTAGATTCTAACTGATTTGTATCACTTCCTTTCCACATAACTCCACAACTAATTGACCCATCCTCATTTTCTTCCCTTTCAGAAATTTTGGCTGAAGTGTTTTCTTCCCATGGTGATGGTGAGGAGTCTAAGCAAGTCCAGTCGTTATCTCTCAGCATTACAAGATGCATGCTGGTCGTCAATATTTCAGTGCTAGCTTCTTTTGCAATTTTACTTCTGCCTGCAAGAGAGAAAATGCACAAAATATTATTTATTATACAATGCACATAAGATTTACTGAAAATAATGAATTATACTTAGGTTCTTTTTATACACAGTACTTTACATTATCAGTATGAACTAATCAGATGCACACAAAATTCTAGTTCAAGGAATTTTAAGCTGAAATACCCCATTACCCCTAGCATTTCAGTGATGTTTTATAACATGCAGAGTTTTTGCAGAAAGGATAAGAAAATGCACAATGGGTAAATAATGACTGAACACTGTTTACCAAGCAGAGATAATTAAAAATATATATGTACTGTAAAGCACATACATAACTTTAGAGCAATTTATATAAAAATTTCACAGGATATACTGCATTATCATTCACAGAAGCATAAAGATACCTTACCTCCTCCATGATGCTGTGACTTGTCTACCTTCCTCTTCAAAGATCTACATTCAGTAGTGTTCATTATTAAAACTCGTTACTCAAGTATACTTGTCATCATACATACATCTGCAAAAAATTAATACATAACATTATAAATGACAGTATTTTATTATTACATTCATGGAAAGGGGGCGCTAATGCCATAGTCATCATGCAGCACCTGAGGAAAATGAAAGGCAATCAGGTTTAATCCAAGGAAAGGGTCTGGTTCAGTTCTTTGGATCAAGAGCTCCTCACTAGCATCAAGAAACCTCCCTTGAGGGGGGTACACAGTATAATAGAAGCTTCACTGCAATAAATTCTACTTGCAGGTAGCTCAGTGGTACAACATTTGGCTCACAACCTAAAGAACCAATTAAATAAATACAAATAGTTTTTTTCTGCAGCATACAGGTAATGTAGTTTATATGTAATAAAATATTGTTAGGCACAAAAGAAAGCAGTGCATTCCAGGCAGAAAAGGAAAGATATACCTGGAGGGGGTTTCGGGGGTCAATGCCCCTGCGGCCCGGTCTGTGACTAGGCCTCATGGTGGATCAGGGCTTGAATGGCCAAGCCTGAGCAAGTCTCCTAACACCTGCTGCCCCTTTTCACCTATCAGTAAATACAGTATGGAGGTACCCAGCTGGCAGGTGTGGGGCACACTCAATGGGAGAACCTAGGGTACCAATGGCAATAAACCATACTGCCTGGCTTTAAATAAGTGTCCTGGGTTAGTAATCCAGGGCACTAATTCAAAAAGACCAGCTAACAGTATACTACATTTATGTTTGTATTCTTTGGATCATTTGGGCCTAGCAACTTATTTACCTTTAATCTGCCCACTTGAAGTTCCTGAACCCGTACTCCCTGGAACGCAGGTGGGAGAGATACATGATTATATGCACCTGGAAAATCCTAGTAGGACTAGTATCAACTTGCACACGAAAATCACGCCCTACAAAAGCAAAAGACTCTGCAGACAATGCAGCATCCCCCCAATGAAAAGCAGGGGAGTCACTAGCATGTTAAGAGACAACACAGTAAGTGTCAGGGGCCCAAGACTGTTCAACTGCCTCCCAGCATACATAAGGGGGATTACCAATAGACCCCTGGCTGTCTTCAAGCAGGCACTGGACAAGCACCTAAAGTCGGTACCTGACCAGCCAGGCTGTGGTTCATATGTTGGATTGCGTGCAGCCAGCAGTAACAGCCTGGTTGATCAGGCCCTGATTTACCATGAGGCCTGGTCACAGACCGGGCCGTGGGGGCATTGACCCCCGGAGCTCTCTCCAGGTAAACTCCAGGTAGTCTGAGGTTCACATCATTATTAAGTTTATTTAGGTACAGGTGCACTTAAGTACAATAATACATACCTGGGAAGTCAACGCCCCTGCATCCTGGTCTGTGTAGTAATGTATGTGTAAATTACCTAGGATATCTGGAGTATCTGGAGAGAGTTCCGGGGGTCAATGCCCCTGCGGCCCGGTCTGTGACCAGGCCTCATGGTGGATCAGAGCCTGATCAACCAAGCTGTTACTGCTGGCTGCATGCAATCCAACGCACGAGCCACAGCCCGGCTGGTCAGGTACCGACTTTAGGTGCTTGTCCAGTGCCTGCTTGAAGACAGCCAAGGGTCTATTGGTAATCCCCCTTATGTATGCTGGGAGGCAGCTGAACAGTCTCGGGCCCCTGACAATTACTGTGTTGTCTCTTAACATGCTAGTGACACCCCTGCTTTTCATTGGGGGGATGTTGCATCGTCTGCCGAATCTTTTGCTTTTGTTGTGAGTGATTTTCGTGTGCAAGTTCGGTACTAGTCCCTCTAGGATTTTCCAGGTGTACATAACCATGTATCTCTCCCGCCTGCATTCCAGGGAATACAGGTTCAGGAACTTCAAGCACTCCCAGTAATTGAGGTGTTTTATCTCCGTTATGCGCGCTGTGAAGGTTCTCTGTACATTTTCTAGGTCAGCAATTTCAACTGCCTTGAAAGGCGCTGTTAGTGCGCAGCAATATTCCAGCCTAGATAGAACAAGCGACCTGAAGAGTGTCATCATGGGCTTGGCATCCCTAGTTTTGAAGGTTCTCATTATCCAAAAAAAAGTCAGACAAAATAACTTATTGGCTGTGATCTTGTATAACTTTGTTTTCCTGAAAGTCACACATGCACACACACAAAAAAGCAAACATTCATACAAAGAGAGACTGGGACTGCCAACCCTCCACTTTCTTGAAAGATATAGCACAAAGATAGATATGACTGAAGTACACAAGTAGAAAATACATAATTTAAATTAAGCATTAAACCCTTAAGGGCCATAAAGAGCTGCACCTAATATATGAGAGACGGATTGTTGAGCTTGAGAAAGACACAGATATAACCTAGTTATAGCCTAGATATAGCCTTGATTATAGACCAGCTATAGCCTTAGATATAGCCCAGATTACAGTCCAGCTACAGCCCTGATTATGGCCTAGATATAGCCCTAATTATAGCCCAGCTATAACCCTACAATCCAGCTATAGCCTTATATATAGCCCTGATTATAGCCTAACCATAGCCCTGATTATAGCCTAACCATAGCCCTGATTATAGCCTAGATATAGTTTTGATTATAGCCCAGCTATAGCCCTAGATATAGCCATGATTATAGCCAAGTTATAGCCCCAACTATAGCTCTAAGAATCATCTGTATCTGAAATCAATGAACATTCCTTTCATGTACATCTTTAGTAATAATTTAAATCTCAATAAACAATAAACACTTGATAAATAATAACAAAATTAATATAAACTTTTATTAGGTAAAATATGCAAATAATTCACAGGTTTCCACAGTATATGCAATAAAAATTATAGTCATATAGTGGTTATATATTATGTATATTTACTTGTAAACGTCATTACTTCCTACATTATCTATTACGTAGATTAACGAATAGATAACGTAATAGATAACGTAATAGACCGTGAAAAACTTAAAAGGAATTTTTCCCCTGACCTGTTAAAAATTTGAGATAGACACTTAAAATATGTATATATTGGAAATGGAAGACATGGAATTGAGCAGGATAATTACTGAAATAAGCCCATTAATCTCTCACATCGGGAGGTAATAAGACAAAGAAACTGTAAGGTTATTCATTGAGTTTACTCCCGTAGCCCTGACAAACATGAATATAAAACCTCCTTGCTCTCCATACACCTCAACCACAAGCACAATATGTCGCAGCAATACTCAAAAATTCCAGGAGATACTCCACGAGGAAATCAGCGGCAGCATAAGTGGTTAAACAGAGAGAGATGATAAATCAGTCTCTTACCCTCAGCTTCCCTCACAAAATGGACGTCAATGAGGATCCTCTTGTTGGGGTTGTTAAGGCTCCGTAAAACATGGACCTTATTGAATCCTGCATTCTGAAGGTCCGGGAAATATATGTTGGACAGAATATAGCCAGGAATTAAAAGGGAAAAGAAAGTTTCCTCCGGAAAGAGGAACGGGAACGTGAAATTCCCCGTGGAGAGGAGGAGGAGGAGGAGGAGGAGGATTGTTGTGGGTGCGATGCCTCATGGAGTGAGTCTCGCTACCAGTGTTCTGATGATGCTCAGTCTGGGGAATTCTACCAATATTATTACTATTTGTGTAGTGTTCTAGTCACGGTATTGTTTTTTTGTTCATGAAAGAGCAGGGATGGTAGTGCATGACAACACGCAACTCTGCAGCGGTTGATTGAAAAGAATCGTAAAATTAATATTGTACATTACCCACAAGTTGATGAATTAGACATATGTGCAATGACAGGTGTGTATATAATCATGTATCTCTCCCTCCTGCATTCCAGGGAATACAGGTTTAGAAACCTCAAGCGCTCCCAGTAATTGAGATGTTTTATCTCCGTTATGCGCGCCGTGAAAGTTCTCTGTACATTTTCTAGGTCGGCAATTTCACCTGCCTTGAAAGGTGCTGTTAGAGTGCAGCAATATTCCAGCCTAGATAGAACAAGTGACCTGAAGAGTGTCATCATGGGCTTGGCCTCCCTAGTTTTGAAGGTTCTCATTATCCATCCTGTCATTTTTCTAGCAGATGCGATTGATACAATGCAACAATACATAAATAACTCGCACATGGGATAAACTTATGACGACGTTTCTGTCTGACACGGAACATTAACTCCACCTGCAATTGATGCTTCTGGAGTCTATTCCCTGGTCCTCTTGTTCTCTCCAATACTTTGGAAAAACTGGTTACCCTCTCTCTGACAGACTTAAAAGAACACAAGAGATGTGTTAGATCTGCCGACACCAGTAATGCTTTTTTTTTCTGTCATGTTAGAGATCACAGTTGCCCTATTGACTGGTCTGCCAAAACTGTCTACCCTTCTTCAAATCTTCACAGACGCTGTCTTGTTGAAACATTTCTTATGCACAACTTCCCTAGTATGCATCTTAGTTCTGGCTTTGTCTCTGTAGATGCCTTCCTTCTCCTTACACTGTCTCTTTACACTTCAGAACATTCGTAACCTGACCTGATTTTTATCTCCTCTCTTTAGCTCTCCTATATTTTCTCTGCTCTCCTATATTTTCTCTGTCTTTCCTTTCTTTTGCCTAAGTGTGTTCTGCCCTTCAGTTTTTTCCCACTGTGCTTTTGATCCCACCCTTGTGGGCCATTAGCTCTCCTGCAGTGCTCCCTTTTCTTGTCCTTAGACTTACTCCACTACTACTACTACTTGTACTGCTACTCCTACTACTACTACTACTACTACTACTACTACTACTACTACTACTACTACTACTACTACTACTTCTACTACTACTATCACCACTACTACTGCTGTTGCTACTACTACTATTACTACTACTACTTCTGCTGCTACTACCACTACTACTACTGCTGCTGATGCTACTACTATTACTACTACTACTACTGCTGCTACTCCTACTATTACTATTACTACTACTGTTCCTACTGCTACTACCGCCACAACTACTACTAATACCACTACTACTGCTATCACTACTACTACTATACTACTTCCACTACCAGCATTAACTCTACAACTACTAACTGAGGCTTACAGCAGCAGGTGGTGTCCAACATATCTCCAGAGAATCTCCCGAGTCACTCTGGCATTCGAGCTGCTGCCAGAATGCCAGGAATCGCTCAAATGGAGCAGAGCTTTTGAGAGTTGAAAGCCTCATACCAGCAAGAACACCGGCCCTGACATCACTTGAACCGAAGATGTACTGTACCCCAGTTACAGGACGATTGTAGCTGACTGCTACACCACTTTTGCTGAAGAAGACTCACTGTGTCCTAGCCACAGGGCTGCTCCCGTCAAAGAACCGTAAGCTGTACTCCGCTTGGCCTGAAGAAGATTCATTGTGCCCTTGTCATAAGGCTGTCCCCGTCATAGGGCTGTAAACGGTACTCTGCCTAACCGGAAGAAGATTTGCCGTGTCCTTGTCATAGGGCCACCCCCGCCATGTTGCTGTAAATGGTACTACACTTGACACGAAGAAGGCTCACCATGCCCTTGTCATAGGGCTGACCCCGTCATAGAGCTGTAAGAGGTACTCCATTTGACCTGAAGAAGATTCAGTGTGCCCTTGTCATAGGGCTGCCTCCGCCATAAGGCTGTAAACGGTACTCCGCTTGACACAGATGCTCACCGTGCCCCTGCTATAGGGCTGTAAACGGTACATAAGATAAGATAAGATTTCGTTCGGATTTTTAACCCCGAAGGGTTAGCCACCCAGGATAACCCAAGAAAGGCAGTGCGTCATCGAGGACTGTCTGACTTTTTTTAAATCTTAGTCTGCCCGAAATGCCTAGATATGCAAAGGTGTGATAGTGGCCCCCTCTGTAATTAGTATTTTATAACATGTAAACCACACAATATCCTAAAATATGTAAACCCCGCATTGTAATCTTTATAGAGAATAAACTTGATTTGATTTGATTTGATTTGATTGGGGTCTTTAATCTTGTCCCCCAGGATGCGACCCACACCAGCAGACTAACAGCCAGGTACCTACTTGCTGCTAGGTAAACAGGACAATAGGTGTAAGAAAACGCGTCGAAATGTTTCTTCCCGCCGGGAATCAAACCCGGGCCCTCCAGGGCCACAGAGTACATCACTTGAACAAACACCAACACTCCTTCGGGGAGCCACTGCCGGGTTACCACATGGAGGAGACCTGGGCCAGGACCCGTCCTGGCAAACCTACCTCATGACTGTCAGTGCAAGCTGCACAACATGGGTTAGATCAAGGGTCCCCAAATTCTTCAGCTCATCGCCTCCTTCATGAAGTTTCAGATTGTTCATCTATCCCCATTTGTTATATGAAAATAATTTAATAAATAGTACTTTAACTAATAGTGCTACGGCATGATTACTGAAAGTCTTTTCCCCATAAGAGGCACATAGGTTTTGTTTCACTGGTAAATGAAGCTATGCATCCAAATTTTAAATATTCTTGTGAATACTGTCGGCACTTTTTGGCATCAGCAGCTGGCATTATGGGTGTTACAATGTCACTTCTTTGGCACCACTACTGTCGTTATGGGTGCTCAGAATGTACTGCCTCTCCAACAGAGTTTGAGATGAGGGAGCACACTCAGTACGGGAATACTACATGAACATGTATCCTTCCCAGGACAGTGAAGATGAGAGAGACAAGAGGGATGGTGGAATGTCACAGATACACAATGCAAAGCACATCCCCAGACATTTACTGGCCCCCTTATGACCCCCAGCCGTTTATCGACCCCTTCGATTGTACCATCGACCCTTAGGGATCAATACTGACCACTTTGGGGAACCCTGGGTTTGAGGTATCAGGGTAAGGCGTTTGTAACGTATGCAGTCCGCCCATAGTCGAGAATACTTGGACCATTAATTAGTGATACTAGTGTACTAGTTAATGATCCAAGTCAGACCGATGCATCAATGTATTGTGCCTTCTTAAGGGGGCCCTGATCCATGTTTCCGCGCGCACTCCCCCCCCCCCCCCCAAAAAAAAAAAACGAAAAATTATGGAAATTGAGTTATTTATACCGAAAAATAGCTTAACTCTTTGGCAACACAATGGTACAAGAATCAATGTTCTACGACTTTTCTACAAGAAATTATAGTCATTTATATCAGGTATGGTGACGGCGATGTGGGTAGCGAGTCTGTTCACAGCCCATATATTTTTTGGAATTTTTTCCTTGTTTTTTATCTCTTTTTCTTGCATTATTCTTTCTAATATAATAACTGACTATTTGGCATCATAAAACAGTAGGCGGAGCTTATCCGTAGACTTAGAGACAACCAGGAACCATATGGGAACGCTCGGCAGTGTTCCCGCTCCAGAGAGTGACAGGAGAAATCGCTTCATTATTACGATTATATTATACACTCACTGTATCTTCAACATAATACATTCACTGCAGATTCACTGTAATAAATGCACTACATCTTCATTATAGTACATTCACTGCAGTGAATGCATTATAGTGAAGATGCAGTGACTGTATTATAGTGAAGATGTTGTGAATGTACTGCAGTACATTCACTACATCTTCACTATAACACATGCACTATATCTTCACTATAATACATTCACTATATCTTCACTATAATACATTCACTACATCTTCACTATAATACATTCACTACATCTTCACTATAATACATTCACTACATCTTCACTATAATACATTCACTATATCTTCACTATAATACATTCACTGTATCTTCACTATAATACATTCACTACATCTTCACTATAATACATTCACTACATCTTCACTATAATACATTCACTACATCTTCACTATAATACATTCACTACATCTTCACTATAATACATTCACTACATCTTCACTATAATACATTCACTACATCTTCACTATAATACATTCAGTGCATCTTCACTATAATACATTCACTACATCTTCACTATAATACATTCACTATATCTTCACTACAATACATTCACTACATATTCACTATAATACGTTCATTGCATCTTCACTATAATACATTCACTACATCTTCACTATAATACATTCACTACATATTCACTATAATACATTCACTGCATCTTCAATATATTGCTAATAAGTACCACAATACATATATTCCAGCCTCACTATAATCTCCAAGAGAGATATATTATAGTAGGTTATACTGGTAATCTGTATATCTTGTTACTCTTGTTAGTATATTCCAGCCTCACTATAATCTCCAAGAGAGATATATTATAGTAGGTTATACTGGTAATCTGTATATCTTCTTACTCTTGTTAGTATATTCCAGCCTCACTATAATCTCCAAGAGAGATATATTATAGCAGGTTATACTGGTAATCTGTATATCTTGTTACTCTTGTTAGTATATTCCAGCCTCACTATAATCTCCAAGAGAGATATATTATAGCAGGTTATACTGGTAATCTGTATATCTTGTTACTCTTGTTAGTATATTCCAACCTCACTATAATCTCCAAGAGAGATATATTATAGTAGGTTCTACTGGTAATCTGTATATCTTGTTACTCTTGTTAGTATAAACATCAGTAATGGATTCATCAAATAAATACAAGTGTGTGCCAGACAATGCTGCTAAAAGGAAGAGAGAAGAGGAAAATTCTCTTTTTCCTCCATCCAAAAAATCTAATGAAGGAAAAATGAGCAACAAGACTTGCTGTCAGGACAAGAAAAATGAGACAAAAATAAAGTATGAAACTCTTCTGTCTGATCTATTCGTCAGTTCTTCAGATGAATCTTCTGAGGACGAATCTCTGGATAAGAAGTGTGTGCCAGACAATGCTGCTAAAAGGAAGACACAAGACGAACATTCTCTGTTTCCTCCAGCCAAAAAATGTAAGGAAGACAAAATAAGGAACAATAATTCTGATCTGGAAAACGAAAATGAAGCCAAGTTAAATTATGAAAATGTTGTCTCTGATTTATTCATCAGTTCTTCAGACGAATCATCAGATAGCGAATCAACGGACAGCAAATCCACTCATATCAAAGCCACTGATAAGGAAGCTAGTAAAGATGAGATGGATAAGAAGGAGCTGGAGGAACTTGAACGGCAAGGACAACAAATTCTTGAGCTTGTCTTTGCTGATGAAGACAGCTATCGTGATGATAGTGATAAAGATGATGATTTTTATTTAGAACGTGATGAACCAGAGCCTGATAGTGAGACTGAAAACGGTTATTATTATAGTGACATTATCGAGGACGATAGTGACATTATCGAGGACGATTATTATGGCAATTCTGATCCAGAAAATTATGATGATTATGAATATTGAACGGAAAAATATTGAAGTTACGAGGAGATTGAACAAGAATATTGAGTCAGTTATTACCGCTGTGATAATAACTTTTAAGTTATACATTTTACATTTAAGTTATATGTTTTTTATTGTGTAAGTTTATTAGTAAGTTATATTGAAGAGGAAGTAATCTGTCATGGATGATAGATGGAAGTAATCTATCATGGATGATAGATGGCCAGTCTGTTAAAAAACTATATATGGAAATGTGTTTAAATTAGAGTGATGGAGAGAGAAGGTTGGTAGTAAGAATATTATAGTGGAGATGTTAAAATAGCAGACTTCATTTTTAGTGAAACAAGTAGTGGAGGTTCCATCCTCAGTCTGCTTAGTTTAACATCTTACACAGCCTCAGTCTGCTTAGTTTAACATCTTACACAGCCTCAGTCTGCTTAGTTTAACATCTTACACAGCCTCAGTCTGCTTAGTTTAACATCTTACACAGCCTCAGTCTGCTTAGTTTAACATCTTACACAGCCTCAGTCTGCTTAGTTTAACATCTTGCACATCCTCAGTCTGCTTAGTTTAACATCTTAAACATCCTCAGTCTGCTTAGTTTAACATCTTACACAGCCTCAGTCTGCTTAGTTTAACATCTTACACATCCTCAGTTTGCTTAGTTTAACATCTTACACATCCTCAGTCTGCTTAGTTTAACATCTTACACATCCTCAGTTTGCTTAGTTTAACATCTTACACATCCTCAGTCTGCTTAGTTTAACATCTTACACATCCTCAGTCTGCTTAGTTTAACATCTTACACAGCCTCAGTCTGCTTAGTTTAACATCTTAATTTAACATCTTAGTTTAACATCTTAGTTTAACATCTTAGTTTAACATCTTACACATCCTCAGTCTGCTTAGTTTAACATCTTACACATCCTCAGTCTGCTTAGTTTAACATCTTAATTTAACATCTTAGTTTAACATCTTAGTTTAACATCTTACACAGGCTCATAATGCTACACCAAACACGATGAAGCTGAAATTAATCTGAGAAGTTCCATGACCATGAATTTTCTTGCATCAGAATAACACACTCAGTACTGCTGGACGCTGGTGTTTAACGCTGTTGTTTAATGCTGGTGTTTAATGCTGGTGTTTAACGCTGTTGTTTAACGCTGGTGTTTAACGCTGGTGTTTAAGGTTGGTGCTTCAGACGTAACAAAAACTTACCACCTCAACTTCTTTATTTTTCCTTCGAGTTCTTTAATTTTTTTTGTACGTAAAGAAGCACCTTTCCATTGTAATGTGACCAAGTTTCAATAAGATTTATATTTTATTTAAAAGACATGCATAGTACATAAAACTAAACGACAAATTACATAGCGAAAACAGTGGTAAAAAAAAAAAATAAAAAAGGGAATCAACACACACCTCAATTACAACAATAAGTCTTACAACATATATTGCAAAATTCGGTATAGTACATGTACTTTTCAATTAATATATTACATCTGAAAGACACAAATCTGTACAGTAAACCTTGGCCACCCAACCCTTGCAGTAAATAACATTATGTCTGGAACACTAAATATAACCTGAAGACCCCTTGGCAGGTACATCTAATTCCTGATTGTACATCCTGCCACGGAATGTACACCTTACATTGTACATCCTGCCACGGAATGTACACCTTACATTGTACATCCTGCCACGGAATGTACACCTTACATTGTACATCCTGCCACGGAATGTACACCTTACATTGTACATCCTGCCACGGAATGTACACCTTACATTGTACATCCTGCCACGGAATGTACACCTTACATTGTACATCCTGCCACGGAATGTACACCTTACATTGTACATCCTGCCACGGAATGTACACCTTACATTGTACATCCTGCCACGGAATGTACACCTTACATTGTACATCCTGCCACGGAATGTACACCTTACATTCTGAAAACACTTTCCCCCTCCCCTTTTATCGCGTCAAGCCACCTGACTCGTAACAATCTTTATATTTAACATTATATTATGTGAAATGCTTGCATTATTCCATCCTGAACAACATGATACGTTCACTATAACTCAATATATTGAGATAATATAAAAATCAATTCTACATGATTCATGTACAACGTATATCTACTAGACTTTCAAACATACCACCTTCTAGAGGAAGGTATAAATATATACATATGAAGCATACACTTTACAACACAACCAGTAAAACAAACGAAAACCTAAATAACAAAAAAAGTCACAATACCGTGACTGGAACGATACACAAATAACCCGCACATAAAAGAGAGAAGCTTACAACGTCGGTATTATATACCATTCTTGTACTACTACTACTACCACCACCTCTTCCTGTCTATATATAGCCGTCCTGCTCCACTTCTGGTTAGTGTGACTTTGTAAATGGTCCAAGTCGGACCGAAACGTCGTCGTAAGCTTCTCTCTTTTATGTGCGGGTTATTTGTGAAACAAAAACCTAATCCTATGTCATCCATCATATACCATACAATATATGTCAACTCAAAGGTAACCTAAACCTACTGGCTCTGTAGAACTCCCATGAAATAACAATATGTAAAAAAAAACAAAAAACACAAGACGAGTCAAGCTTTTCTATAAGTTTGTCAACCATTTCATTAAAACCACTACTAAGATGTAAGTCTTTTACATAATACATAACAGTGCATGACCTTCACACGTCGATAAATACTGATGCCTTCCTACCACACTCAATACCTCATGTTTATATATAGATTTCGCTTTCACACAGTGCACCCACATTGTCATTACATTACACACGTGCCAATAATTTTGTTTCATATATATAATATTCCTTCACACTACGACATCTGTCTTCCTTTGTCAATTACATAATTAATAAGTAAATTGAAGAACTTGTATCGTTCACAACACACAACCCGCTCATCACACAGTCAAAGGCACTTATGTCTCAGTACTATATTCATTCACTTCCACACTAAACCCTTTCACATTATCCTTATCGGGAAGCCAGCCCGCCGCAACCCCTTACATTACACGTAAATCCCATAAATCCCTCAACCTAAAACTCCGATAGCCCTCAGTAAAAGCAGTCTTCCAACTCCCTCCGTAAATTTCCCTATTACGACACTTAGTTCTGTAAAATGTCGCAGCTAACACCTTTATCCTCTCATCCACGCCCACCTCCCTCATGGCCCATGACGTATACATAAAATCCGTGACCAAATACGCCACTGCATTCTCCACCATCTTACTCACCCCACCTATATCCAAACTTAAAGCCCGCAACACCTGCAACCCTCCCCCACCCACTAACCTGAACACCTTTCCTAACCAGACCCGCACAACTTCTATACAGTCACAAAAATATACCGCATGAAAAATTGTCTCCATGCTTCCACACGCTCTACGTTCCCCTCCCTCCCTTGTCCTCCTGTTGAACAGGACAACCCCAGACGGCAAAATCCCATGTAAAAATCTAAACATTACCTCCCGAACACCCGGTTTTACACGTAATTGTTTTAGACGCGTCCATTTTTCGCTCCACGCATACATATTCTATCGTCAAAGACGATAGAATATGATAAGTAAACTCGTTCAGGGAGATTGACTATGACAGGGAAACCCGTACGGGGAGATTGACAGTGAAAGGGAAACCTTTGCAGTGTGATGGAAAATGACAGAGAAACTCATCCAAGGAGACAGAATGGGACAAGGAAACCCGTCGATGACGAAGGGAAACGACAGGGAAACCAGTCCAGGGCGATTTTAAATGTGTGAGAAACCCATCGGGATTAAAGTAAAATGACGGGAAAACAAGACGAGGGCGTTAGAACAGGACAGGAAAACACGAGAAGGACGAAGAAAATGTGAGGGAAACCCATCCTTGGTGATGGAACCTTATAATACACAGTGTATTATAAGGTTGATATATTCAAATTCAAATTCAAATTCAAAGTTTATTCTCTATAAGGATTACAATGCTGAGTTTACAGAAATTTGGTTATTGTTTGGTTTAACATGTAGTAAAATTGAGATTACAGAGTGTACCACTAGAACGCTTAGCATGGCTAGGCATTTCGGGCATACTTAGTTTTATTCTTAAATGTAAAATATTACAAATTATGAGGTAAGTTGGTATTATGGCTAAGTGACTAAATACTATTTTGTGAGTTTAGCAGTGTGAATGCTTTTGTTTTGGCACAGTATATAGTTTCAGTATTGGAGTATCACAGGATTCATTATATTAAGACTGAGATTAATATTTCTGTTTATGGTCAAATGAGTGTGCGAGTGTAAGTGTGAACCACCAGGTGGTATTTGTGAAGTTAGTTGACGGGGTGTATCAGGGAGATAAGATGTTTTCTAATGGTAGTTTTGAAGGTGATAAATGTGTCTGCATTTCTAGAGTTCTCAGGTAGGGTATTCCAGATTTTAGGGCCTTTGACATACATTGAATTTTTGTAAAGGTTTAGTCGGACACGGGGAATGTCGTAGAGATGTTTGTTTCTGGTGTTATGCATGTGGGTTCTGTCACAACTATCAAGAAAGCGTTTAAGGTCAAGGTTGATATTAGAGTTTAAGGCCCTGTAGATATAGATTGCACAGTAGTAAGTGTGGATGTACTGAACTGGGAGTAAGTTTAGATCTTTGAAGAGTGGGGGGGGTGTGCTGCCAGGGATGGGATTTAGTGATTATTCTTACTGCAGCTTTTTGTTGGGTTATTATTGGCTTTAGGTGTGTTGCTGCAGTTGATCCCCAAGCACAAATAGCATAGGTGAGGTATGGATAAATAAGCGAGTGGTATAGTGTGAGAAGGGCATTTTGCGTCACGTAGTATCGTATCTTGGAGAGGATCCCAACCGTTTTGGATACTTTTTTGGCTATATGCTGGATATGGGTGCTGAAATTCAGGTTATTGTCAAGGTATAAGCCTAAGAATTTTCCCCCATTATTTCTGGTAATTAGAGTGTTGTCAATCTTAATGTTAATTTGTGCATCTCCTGCTCTGCTACCAAACATAATATAGTAAGTTTTGTCAGTGTTAAGCGTAAGTTTGTTGGCTGTCATCCAAGTCGATATTTTAATCAGCTCCTCATTCACAATGGTGTTAAGGGTGGCAAGATTAGGGTGAGAGATGACATAAGTCGTGTCATCAGCAAAGAGAATGGGTTTTAGGTGTTGGGATACGTTTGGTAGGTCATTGATGTATATGAGGAAGAGCAGGGGACCAAGGACACTTCCTTGCGGAACTCCAGTATCAAGTGGCCGTGTTGCTGATGCTGTGTCTTTAATGGTGACGTACTGATACCTATTAGTAATGTAAGATTTGAAATAAGCAAGCGCATGGCCTCTTATACCGTAGTGGTCAAGTTTGTGGAGTAGGATTTCGTGGTTTACTGTGTCAAAAGCTTTTCTTAGGTCAATAAAAATTCCTAGTGGATATATAAGCTGATATAAGTTATATCAGCTTATATATCAACTCTACGGCTTATTTATCTATCAGAATTGATCTAATATGATATAATAAACACTATAAGTAACATACAAACATGTTATATACTCTAGACTGAATAAAATAAGCCATAATGTGGCGAGATCATCGGGAATATTTCGATATAAAATGAGTGAATCCTCTCATATCGTATTCTTTGGTCTCTGAGTAAGAGAAAACGGTGTTTTGAAGAGGATAACTGCACTAGAACATCAGTTTACTAAGAAATACGCCCAAACAAACGCGATTTTCGCGATTTTTTTTTTTTGAGACGGGGGGGGGGGGGGGGGGGCGGCCGGCGCTCCCGGCCAATATCTCAATATCTCGGAAGTAACTTATTCACTTAATGTAAATAATTCTTCCTTTATTACTTAATTAAATGGTATAATATTCACAGAAATTGTAAAATAATGATTTCTCTATTTTCTGGTGGAATATTTTGGGAAATATTCCAATTATTTTGGGATTTATGTAGGAGTAAAGGGTTGATATTTTGCAACATTCCAAGAACTAACAAACTTTATTTTTTTGTGAAATAAAGATAAGATATTTAGAGGAAACTAATCCACCAGAAATTCGTATAAGCATTGTTCTCTCGGAACCAAGTGTCCAAACAACCTTACGTCGTCCCATATAGGCATAAATTTTGACACAAGGGCATTTTCAGTAAATCAGTCCTTTTTCAGTCTTTTCTCAGTTGTTGTTTGAGATATATTTTTGATAAATATTTTCAAGAAAGAGTGAAAACACTTTGTCTTGTGCACCAAAACTGGAGGAAATCGGACGGTAAACAAAAAAGCTACAATTTTTTGAAACAGGGCTCTTTTTCAGACTCAAGTCCCAAAGTTACTACCGAGAAGAGAAGAACAGGATCCGGATACTATTCTCACGTATGTTTATAAAGAATCATGATTTTTTACTTTCATATATATGTAAGTCAGGTTAGGTTAGTTTAGGCTGGGTATGTCAGGTCACAATTTAACCAGATATGGCATAACATAACAGAAATAAAGACAATATGATAACAAGTACCTTTGTGTTAACTAACTGATATATGGCTGGATAATAACTTATATAAAAGTTTCTCCTATGATTTTTTTTATTTCTACATTTAATCTCTCAAAAAATGGTTGACAATAAAACAATAGCTACACGGAATAAATAAATCCTTTATTAAGTACTCATACACAAGATATTTAGTATACAATGCAACAGTGGATTGCGAAATCTTACACATCTAATTGCACATCAAGTTCTGGACTGACATTTCACCTATTCTATTTTTCTTAGTAAAAAATAAAGGCTTTAGACGTCATGCGTTCTGGCTTTATTAAGATTTTAACCTCGAGATGAGGAAAGTTTGAAAATAAGACGCAGGTTACTGAAGAAGCTGTAGCTTGGGCGGCGATGTTTGGGTCTTTGTAGAGCTTCATCGAGTCACGACAGAGCTCTATACAGAGCGAAACGTTGCCCCAACCTGTGTCTTCACCACAGTCGATAGTAAGAGAGAGTCAGGTCCACCAGGAACTTAGTTCCAGACTCCAGGCTACACAAGACTGACTTTCATTTTTCAATACAGTAAACTCCCTTATGGAGCTCCTTCATATAACGAGATTCACTATAAATGTGGTGGAATATCGGGTAAGTTAATATTTGTTGGGATTTTTAACCCGGGAGGGTTAGCCACCCAGCATAACCCAAGAAAGTCAGTGCATGATTGAGGAGAGTCTGTCTTATTTCCACTGTGACCCTTGTAAACGTGTTTTCAACCACTTTTACGTAAAAAAGAATCGTGGGATATAGAGGAGTTTATAAGTGACTGTATTTAGATACTAGATTCTCAAGAGTATTATAGGCTTGAATGTTGCTTAAATCATTTTGGAACTCTCGTAAGAATTATCATTTTGTTCTGCTCCAGTAAGTGGCAGCTAGCAAGTTTTTTCCTCTCAAGACCCTGTCCACCATGGCACCATGATGGTGCTATCACCGCCACGGAGCCATGATGGTATTATCACCCCCTCCATGGCACCATGATGGTGCTATCACTCCCTCCATGGCACCGTGATGGTGGTATCACCGTCACGGAGCCATGATGGTGCTATCACCCCCTCCATGGCACCATGATAGTGCTATCACCCCCTCCATGGCACAGTGATGGTGGTATCACCGCCATGGAGCCATGATGGTGTTATCACCCCCTCCATGGCACCATGATGGTGCTATCACCCCCTCCATGGCACAGTGATGGTGCTATCACCGCCATGGAGCCATGATGGTGTTATCACCCCCTCCATGGCACCATGATGGTGCTATCACCCCCTCCATGGCACCATGATAGCGCTATGGCCACTACCCGTGATGGTGCTATCACACCCACCATGGCAGCATGATATCCTATTACCCCATCCATGGCACCATGATGGTACTATCACCCCCACCATGATACCATGTAATGCTATCACCCCCACCATGGCATAATGTAGTGCTATCACCTTCTCCATGTCACCATGATGGTGCCAACATACGTGGCACCATCATCTGTACAACTGCACCTTGATGGTGCTATCACTTTGATGGCACCATCATGGTGCAGATGTGTTGTAGACGTGAGAACGTTGATGAGAATGACCACGAGAACGATGATAAGAACAATAGCGAGAACGATAATGAGAACACTGGTGAGAACGAAGATGAGAAAGATGAGAACGATGATAGGAACAATAGTGAGAACGATAATGAGAAAGATGAGAACAATGAGAACATTGGTGAGAACGACGACGGGAAAGATGAGAACAATGAGAACATTGGTGAGAACGACGACGAGAACGATAATGATAATGATCACGAGAACGATACTGAGAACAATA
This sequence comes from Cherax quadricarinatus, assembly GCF_038502225.1. Lineage (NCBI taxonomy): Eukaryota > Metazoa > Arthropoda > Malacostraca > Decapoda > Parastacidae > Cherax > Cherax quadricarinatus. The sequence goes on along the minus strand of NC_091318.1, from coordinate 28,737,473 downwards.
GTGAGAACGATGATGAAAACAATAGTGAGAACGATGATGAGAGCTATAGTGAGAACGATGATGAGAACAATAGTGAGAACGATGATGAGAACAATAGTGAGAACGATGATGAGAATAATAGTGAGAACGATGATGAGAACAATAGTGAGAACGATGATGAGAATAATAGTGAGAACGATGATGAGAATAATAGTGAGAACGATGATGAGAACAATAGTGAGAACGATGATGAGAATAATAGTGAGAACGATGATGAGAACAATAGTGAGAACGATGATGAGAACAATAGTGAGAACGATACTGAGAACAATAGTGAGAACGATGATGAGAATAATAGTGAGAACGATGATGAGAACAATAGTGAGAACGATGATGAGAATAATAGTGAGAACGATGATTAGATATTTTTTTTAAAAATTTTCAGCTAATTCATTATAATCCAACAGTAAATTTTGTTGTGTTTAGAAAAGGAGAAGAGGTTTTGATCCGAGGAACTGGCGCTGCTCTCCCCTGTATTCAGTTTCCTTGGGAAGCAATAAACTCGTAGGGGAGGTAATTAGGTGTGATTTAAGGAAAGGGGGAGGGAGGGAGGGAGGAAACTCCAGTTCCTGGGATCAAGAGCCCATCACCAGCCTCAAGAGACACGCAGTTGCGTCCTCGTCCGGGTCACTGATTCTGCCCTCGCAAAACCATAAAAAGAAAACATTTATTGATGTTATTGCATGTTGTCAGCGAGTCAGAATTTTGGGTCAACATTCATGTATTGCAGATCAACACAATTGTTTTTTTAACTGCAATTTAGGACGATTAAAAAAATTCTTCCCCTCGAGGTAAACACGAGGTGTTAACTTGACACTTATATAAGAATCATCTAAAATCTCCGAATAAACATCTAGTCGTCAGTACTGGTACTGGAGATAGTCGACAGTACTGGTACTGGAGATAGTCGACAGTACTGGTACTGGAGATAGTCGTCAGTACTGGTACTGGAGATAGTCGTCAGTACTGGTGCTGGAGATAGTCGTCAGTACTGGTACTGGAGATAGTCGTCAGTACTGGTACTGGAGATAGTCGTCAGTACTGGTACTGGAGATAGTCGTCAGTACTGATACTGGAGATAGTCGACAGTACTGGTACTGGAGATAGTCGTCAGTACTGGTACTGGAGATAGTCGTCAGTACTGATACTGGAGATAGTCGACAGTACTGGTACTGGAGATAGTCGTCAGTACTGGTGCTGGAGATAGTCGTCAGTACTGGTGCTGGAGATAGTCGACAGTACTGGTACTGGAGATAGTCGTCAGTACTGGTACTGGAGATAGTCGACAGTACTGGTACTGGAGATAGTAGTCAGTACTGGTGCTGGAGATAGTCGTCAGTACTGGTGCTGGAGATAGTCGTCAGTACTGGTACTGGAGATAGTCGTCAGTACTGGTACTGGAGATAGTCGTCAGTACTGGTACTGGAGATAGTCGTCAGTACTGGTACTAGAGATAGTCGTCAGCACTGGTACTGGAGATAGTCGTCAGTACTGGTGCTGGAGATAGTCGTCAGTACTGGTACTGGAGATAGTCGTCAGCACTGGTACTGGAGATAGTCGTCAGTACTGGTGCTGGAGATAGTCGTCAGTACTGGTACTGGAGATAGTCGTCAGCACTGGTACTGGAGATAGTCGTCAGTACTGGTACTGGAGATAGTCGTCAGTACTGGTACTGGAGATAGTCGTCAGTACTTGTACTGGAGATAGTCGTCAGTACTGGTACTGGAGATAGTCGACAGTACTGGTACTGGAGATAGTAGTCAGTACTGGTGCTGGAGATAGTCGTCAGTACTGGTGCTGGAGATAGTCGTCAGTACTGGTACTGGAGATAGTCGTCAGTACTGGTACTGGAGATAGTCGTCAGTACTGGTACTGGAGATAGTCGTCAGTACTGGTACTGGAGATAGTCGTCAGTACTGGTACTGGAGATAGTCGTCAGTACTGGTACTGGAGATAGTCGTCAGTACTGGTACTGGAGATAGTCGTCAGTACTGGTACTGGAGATAGTCGTCAGTACTGGTACTAGAGATAGTCGTCAGCACTGGTACTGGAGACAGTCGTCAGTACTGGTACTGGAGATAGTCGTCAGTACTGGTACTAGAGATAGTCGTCAGCACTGGTACTGGAGATAGTCGTCAGTACTGGTACTGGAGATAGTCGTCAACACTGGTACTGGAGATAGACGTCAACATTGGTACTGGAGATAGTCGTCAGTACTGGTACTGGAGATATTCGTCAGTACTGGTACTGGAGATAGTAGTCAGTACTGGTACTGGAGATAGTCGTCAGTACTGCTACTGGAGACAGTCGTCAGTACTGGTACTGGAGATATTCGTCAGTACTGGTACTGGAGATAGTAGTCAGTACTGGTACTGGAGATAGTCGTCAGTACTGGTACTGGAGATAGTCGTCAGTACTGGTACTGGAGATAGTCTCCAGTACTGGTACTGGAGATAGTCTCCAGTACTGGTACTGGAGATAGTCGTCAGTACTGGTACTGGAGATAGTCGTCAGTACTGGTACTGGAGATAGTCGTCAGTACTGGTACTGGAGATAGTCGTCAGTACTGGTACTGGAGATAGTCGTCAGTACTGGTACTGGAGATAGTCGTCAGTACTGGTACTGGAGATAGTCGTCAGTACTGGTACTGGAGATAGTCGTCAGTACTGGTACTGGAGATAGTCGTCAGTACTGGTACTGGAGATAGTCGTCAGTACTGGTACTGGAGATAGTCGTCAGTACTGGTACTGGAGATAGTCGTCAGTACTGGTGCTGGAGATAGTAGTCAGTACTGGTACTGGAGATAGTAGTCAGTACTGGTACTGGAGATAGTAGTCAGTACTGGTACTGGAGATAGTAGTCAGTACTGGTGCTGGAGATAGTAGTCAGTACTGGTACTGGAGATACTGTAATATACATGACTGATGAAATGTCTGCCACACTTCTAAAAACATTTTTACTTAACGTTCACACGTTCTTCATTGTTCCACACGTTCTTCATTCTTCCACACGTTCTTCATTCTTCCACACGTTCTTCATTCTTAAGAACTTCACACTTCCTCCGTCATATCCACACAGGAACATCAAACTTTTTCAAGATTTTACGATGAAAGAACATTGTTACAAGCGGTAATACAAAGGAACATTAATATAAATTTTTTTCCTGTTTCCCCATGAACATATATATATATATATATATATATATATATATATATATATATATATATATATATATATATATATATATATATATATATATATATATATATATATATATATATATATATATATTATATGCAGATATCGCAAACCAAGCGATACAGGATGCAAAACAACAGCGAGGGGAGTAGAATGATAGGTCTAGGCCTTTCGTGTTGCAATCACTACATCATCAGAAGCTTGCAAAGTTGCTGGAAAAAGGAGGATGTCCTAGCTAATACGATCCCAGAGGATGTATTAACTGGGATCATATTAGCTCGGACATCCTCCTTTTATGCAACTTTGCAAACTCCTGATGATGTGTTGATTGAAACACGAAAGGCCTAGAACGATCTTTCAACTCCCCGCGTAGTTGTTTTGCATCCTGCATCGCTTCTTTGCGATTTTTTGCATTTAATACCTATGGTAAATACTGAAGTATTCTTGGCAGGTGGTGTACAGGTTACATACAGCTTAATAACCCTTGTGTAGAAGGTTGATTTTAAACCTTATTGACAGCGTGTATTTAAGCTTTCATAATACATCCTGGTATATCCCATCATTAGCTGTTAATTTGACATCTTTTGGGAAAAAACTAGACGTGAAAAAAAGAGAAGTCACAATACTGTGAGTGGACCAACAACACAAATAACCCGTACATAAGAGGAGAGACAGAAAGGTTTATGACGATGTTTCGGTCTGACTTGGACCATTTACAAGTCACAGTGTGATTTGTAAATGGTCCAAATCGGGCCGAAACGTCGTCATATGCCTTTCTCTCTCTCTCCTATGTGTGGGTTGTGTAGAGATGAAAGATTTGAGGACCAAACTCCCTACTTGTATATCATTGTCTAAGTTTAGGTAATGATAGGTTTTAAGAGAGAAATTTTCACCTCAATTCTTTCTTTGTTTAGTTGTGTTATACAGTTGAATTTCTTTATCTGAGTCATGAACACACTTGGCTATTTATTTAATTAAAATTATTTCGTTGCAGAATATAACAGTGTAATGTTCACTATATTGTATTATACCACTTATTCACAGAACAAATGATTAATATCGTGTCGTACTCCAATAAATTAATAAATATTGGTTAATAATTTTCTTTGTAGTTTATTTAGTAAGTCTTCACATGAAAAAGTAGGCTTTATACCGTCTTTCAAACGTAACAAAACTCACGTATGGCAAGTGAAGGTAACGTTTTACTACGTTCTGTTTAGAAAGACACGTAAGTAAATACTATGACATATTTATTAGAAAACGTTTCGGTCCTGGGACCTTGATCACTTAGACGTGATCAAGGTCCCAGAACCGAAACGTTTTCTAATAAATATGTCATAGTGTTTGTTTACGTGTCTTTCTAAACCAACTTGTCGGTATTTATTACCAAGGTTTATACCACTACGTTCTGTGATCGTATTTCTTGGTTGTGTTGCCCAGCCTCTGTCATCGTGATATATCTACCTCGCATGGGTTAGTTTACGTTTTTTTACTGGTAGTCAGGATTCTCCCAGTGGAGGCAGGTCATACCCAAAGGACGGGTCAGTAGTAGTTTATTAAGAAGGTTGTGGAGACGTCGTCTGAACCAAGATTCCATGATGGTGCTGTGTCTGTCAAGTTGTAAATGTATGGTATACAGTACCGACAAGATGAAGAATTAGACACATGTTTAACATATGGGTGTCTTTACTGAAGACGTTTCGCCACGGCGAAACTTGTCAGACCCTTCTACGTCATGGAATCTTGGTTCAGAGGATATCTCCACAACCTTCTTAACTATTACTAGCCCATCCTTTCAGTATATGACCTTTAACTTCAGTTACTCTAATCTAACTTCTCCCTTAAATTAACAATGTATGACCAGGAAGGATATTATCTCTATGTGTAACAGCAACTGGCTCGACACATCAGTACAAAATAAAAATCATCAAAGATAAAAAAAATATTTCCTTTATCTCTGTACGCGGCCTATTAATCATGGGAAAATGTACATTTTGTTTGAGAACGTGTGAAATACATTAGCTTCCACCAGCAGGACTCATAATTCTCACTTTAAGTAGAACAGAATTTAGTTTATGCTTTGAAAATACCTTGGCCAGTGTTCTTTTTTTTTTTATCCCCGACACAAATTGATTTTCAAATTCACCAGAAAAAGTTATTTTATGCATGCTACTAAAATTATTTTAATAATATGCTTCACTGTCATGAAGTTCAATGTTTTTTCCCTTTGCTGAAATTTTTATAACAGTGAACAGCTCATTCTCTTTCGTGTAAAATAATTTTTTTTTAAAATTTCCCCCACGGATATTATATTTTGATAAACAGAGCTGAAACGACAGTCATCTGTCAGGTGTTCAGCTGCAGATGATTGTTATTGTCTCAGCTGCAGCTGACTGTTATTGTCACAGTCAGTCACATTGTCTACGTATCTGAAGATAATCAGTGATATAAAATAGCCAGACTAACACCATACATCTGTGTTCTTAAAGTCATCAGAGAGCACCATAAATAATTCTATAGAAGGAGAAAAATGTGAGTCTGGTCCCAGAGCCAAAGTAATAACATGACTCGACATCACACTTTGTGCTTTTGAGACACTATGCCCAGACAGTCTAAGATCACTGTAGTTCCCAGTGTTCAGAGCAGGTACAGAGGCACGAATCCATCGTTGGTAACTTTGTAACAATGGCTAAAGAGCTACAAAAGAAGAAGATCGAGGGTCGGACATTTGGAGAAAATGTTGGCAATTGTAATGACACTTTACATAGAACAGATAATTATGAAGTTGTAGGTAGTGTGTTCACAGCATGCTGATCTTAACAGGAAATATGAAATAAATATTCGGAAGCTTTAAAGTGGCAGGCATTTGACGTTTTTAAGATTCAAACCTCGCTCCCTTGGTCAAAAGTTCGCATTTATACCTGAATGCATTTCCATTTTTTTTGTACAAAAGGACAAATTGTTATCATATAAGAGGGAGCATTTCACCTGGAGGATCATCGAGAGGAAAGTGTGTTTCTAAGGGTCTGGGGCGACTTTTCTCCTCTTCAAACACATCGTCGTCCCCATCACAATCTTCAGCCATCAGGGCTGTAGACTCCATGCATTCCTCTGGCTCATGGCTCTCGTCCTGAATGCTAATGATAGCTTGTCCATAGTGATCTACATGAGCTGCATCAAAATCTTTGGATGGGGTGTTAGCTTTGTGCTCATGTTTTTGAGGGATTATAAGAGCAGGAGTTGCTAACTTTGTGAAATAGAAAACTTCTGTGCACCTGGGTGAGCGAGGTAAGTGACCATCAGAGGGAAAACGTGAGGGACTTGTCTGTGAAGTCTGGGGCAGTAAGGTTAAGCTCACACATTTTCCTCTTCCTGGAAAGTCACGCGTGAGAGTGGGTGAAGGATGACTGGATGTATGTACGTCCACACAGGGACCAGATGGAGACTCATCCCCATCTGCCTCTCTAACTACGCTGATTGAATGAGAGGAAATAGTACTCAGTTTACGTGGAATGAAAGTAACAGTCAACTCTGCCATTGGATAGCAAGGGTTTAAACATTCCCTAGAGACTTCCTTTTCGTCTTCTTCGTAACTCTCTTGTTCGTACACACAGGAGAGGTTGTCAGAATGTTGATGTAGAGGACAGGGTACTTTTGCTTGGGCCCCTGCTGCTGCTGCTGCTGCTGCCTTATTGGGTATATAAGTTTCACGTTCAATAGCAGTTTGTCTATGCAAACGGGGCTTAATGCGAACTGCTAATGTGGTTGGTGCTGAATTTTGTCCGGATGCGCCAGACTGCTGCCTCACCAACAGCGCCTGGTGATGGTTAGCAACTTGCCGAGGTGGCACCTGCGTATGGCACTCTCCTCGACGCTCTCTCAGAGATCCCAACCTCAATGTTGGAGCTGCGTCAGTTTTACCCACACCTCTTGAACCACTGCTGGAGATATCAGATGACACTGAGGACCGAGATATTCGCCACGTTGATGTTGAGGCAGTGGTGGCCGACGAGTCATTACGAGATGATGACAAGTTACTCTCCTGCGAGGGCTTACGAGTCAGGTACCACGAGTTGCGGCGCCTGCGGTCAAGTATTCGCAGTGACATGGCTGCTTGACCTCGACGCCAAGTATCTGACCAGGAAGAGCTATAAGTTTCGCTTGAAACAGATGCATGTCTCTTCGACTTGACAGCACTTTTGGTTGGCTGATAGCTAAAATCACTCGCTGAACTGAGCTCTTCATTTTCTTTGTGGCAGAAGAGATACTTAAGTGCCGATATACGTAGCCGTTGGTGGAGCTTCTGAGGTTCTTGTGTCTTGCTCTGGCAGCGACAAGATTGGTTATCCTGACGTGAGGTATTGTCCAGAGCACTGTTGGTGCTGGCAGGAGTCTGGCGATTACTAAAATTTGATGAATGTCGGCACCTTCCGATCCCCCGCGTTACACGCGACTCTTCAATAGTTTTGCATAACATTACACAGTCTTTTTTAAATTGTTTGGTTAAGAGAGCATATAAAAATGGATTACAACAGGAATTAAATGGCAGTATGAAAACAGTGAACACTTTGGCCTCCTTTAGAGATATTAACTGTAGTCCAAAAGCGGCAGTTAGAGAAAAAAAGGCAATGGGAGCCCAGCATATAAAGTCTGTGAACACCAGGAGAGCCATTCTCTTAGCTATTCGCGAGTCGTTGCTGTTCCATGCTTGTGACCCTCGTATGGCACAGTAAATCTTGAGGTAACAACCCATCAGGATAAGAAAGGCAATGCCGTTTATGAACATAAGAAACACAACATAACCCAGTCCGGCACCTTTGGTCTCAATGGGCAGACAGACGGCAAACTTGCGGTAATCTGAAACACCAATGAGAGGCAGGAGAGCCATGGTACAGGCAAAGATCCAGCCCAGTACCATGATATACGCAGCGTGGCGTAGAGACAGACGCTTGTTGAGGTGCATGGCATGAGTAATAGCGTAGTTACGCTCCATTGTAATGACAGTGAGCGTGTAGACAGATAGCTCACAGCTCATTACTCCTAGGAAGCCAGCCACTTTACACCCAACTGACGTCTGCCACGGGATGGCGTACATACGGAACTCTCCTAGCGTGGAGGCGTCCACCACTGCTAGAAACCCTGAAGACAAAGACAAGAATTTCTATTAATCATTACTTTTTATAAGTAGCTGAAAATTCAATATAACAGAAGACTTGGAAATGCACACCAAAGCTGTTTGCTGAAAACAACTGTCTACTTCCACCTAGATTAAGGACAATCGTGAAAGTAATTAAAAATGTCATTTTTAATCATATCAAATTAATTAGTAATGATTTCATATATCGATAATTTATCTGGCTTCTTATCTCTAATATTTTTTAAAATTTCTTTGACGTTTTCAGTGTTGGACTCAGTAATAATATATGTGAAAATGCACATACAGTCTCCAAGTTAACAGAGATTTCGAACAAGAGGAAATCTTGTCCATTATGTGGATCAACATCATCAAGTGAATTGCAAAACTAACCTATAAACTGGGAAGAAAAACAGAATGATGTTTCGGTTCTTCCTGAACTATTATCAAGTCGTGAGTGAGAGGGAAAAAAATGGGGAGAAACCTAAAAATCAGATCAGGAAAAAAAAAATCATACCACGGATCAGAGTCTGGAGTTTTGAGACTCTCTGATCGCGGGTTCTATCCCCGTCCGTGGTATGGTTTGTTTGCAATCGTGTCATTACGATTTCGTGAATCAGGTCAGGATTTTGGGAGGCGAGGAAAGAACCCAGGTTTCAACCATGACAAACCAAAAATGTCATATTATTCTTCTATCATGTTAATAATTTCTGAATTGTTCTAGCCACTACTATGACACAAACTCACAGAGAGAAAATAAGACAACAATTAAACTGCGTTTTACGTGATGAAAAAAGCCCATATTTAAAAATACTGTAGCCAGTCACATTGTCTCTATGGCTAAATCCCAGCAGGATAATACTGCCTCTCTCCTAGTTAATAGTGATTTATTTATCATTTAATTTCGTTATTTCGGCCTTAGATTTAAATTATCTTCAACAGACTAAGTTTATTTTAACTGATACATCAAGATCACAAGAATTAAGTGGGATCTTGATACACACTGTTAACCTCTCTGAAAGAGAATCAAGGAGCTATTGCATTCTCTAGAAAATATTTATCAGACAATAATGAAGAAAAGACACAAGTTACAGTACAAGCGTATATTGGGACATTGTTTTGCTCTATGTATAGCTTTGTTAAATTACTGTGTCTCTAAGATTGTTCTTCAACATGTGTCGTCTCTGGAGGATGTGATTCATGTGTCGCGAAAGAGTTCAGACTGTGAGTCCTTTTCAGTGTTGAATTGTGTGTGTATGTGTGCATTCACCTATATGCAGTTGCAGGGGTCGAGTTACAGCTCTTGGCTCTGTTCGTTTGTGCTGTTAACCAGTCTTTATTGCACTATTTTGTAGACACACAATGTCAAGTCGGTAAGTGGTATTTGAAAGACAGGCAAAACTTGCACTTTACGTTTTGCCCACTGTGGGCAAAACATCATGAAACAAAGATTCTCCCTGTTTAAAATAATTATGAATTGTTTGAAATCGTGACAACAGCCCACAAGAAGCTATAACACAATATTGCGTTCACTAGTTGTGAACTTCTTTAAGTCTTGAGAGAGTTCATATTTGAACGAAACATTGTGTACGTCTAACAATAAAAATATATCTGTTTCCATGAGACATTTTTATTTATCTTTGAATCACCAACTGTGCTTTTCTGCTCACCGAGGTAGAGGCCCATGAAGAAGTCAGCGAAGGCGAGGTTGGTGACCAGGAACCTAGGCACGTCCATCTTGGCTCTGGCGAAGACCAACACCACCACCACGGTGCCGTTACCCAAGAGTGCCAGCAGGAACACTATCCACACCCCACACCGTAGTGTCCACCAGTCGAAGAGGTCTTCACATGGCATGAAGGGGCCTGCCAACATCCACATTATAACAATAACGTAAGAAGAGTAATTTTATTAATTAGCTTGCATACTTCCAGCGGATCTGGGGTACTTCCATGGGGTCTGGAGTACTTCCATGGGGTCTGGAGTATTTCCAGCAGATCTGGAGTGCTTTCAGCTGATCTGGAGTACTTTCAGCAGATCTGGATTACTTCCAGCAGATCTGGAGTGTTTCCAGCAGATTTGGAGTACTTCCAGAAAATCTGGAGTACTTTATGCAGTTCTGGAGTACTTCCAGCAGATCTAAAGTTTCCTTACACTAAACCCCCATGTGTGCTATAATAAAAAAAGCTAGTTCAGTATATAAATAATAATATAAATAATAGCTAGATTCACTTGATAACGATCCAGGACGGACGCAAGCCAAGACACACATGACTCTACTAACACCAGCTGACAATACTGACCTGGCTCGGGGGAGCAGATGACCTGGTGGCTGGGTAGGGGCGGGGTAGTGGTGGTGGTGGAGGTGGTAGTGAGGTCCCCAGAGGCAGCAGTGGTCAGGTCAGTGTTGGCTGCAGGGAATTCAGCAGCCAAGTTAGCCCAAATGGCCGCAAAGTTTGTGTTCAAGCCTGCTACAACCAACCCAAAAGCAAGACAGAAAAGGAAAAAACAACAATTACTACTTACAAGCCCGAGGCCTCAGCCCAGCTTTTGCAGATCAAGTGTCATGGAAAAAAATGACTTATGAATGCATAATTAATGACAAATTAGCAGTCTGGAGTTTTCAGCAGATTAATTCGAGTCAGCGAGACTGAGTTAACATGAGTCGTTGTCACATACTAACCCACAAAGAACGATAAGGCAAAAGTATTGTTACACTAATAAGGACTAGCGCTAAAAATATTATATAAGAAAAATAACGTAAATTTCTTCCACAGATTGAGGCTCTCTTCAACAAATTGCTTGCAAGATTATTCATATATTGTTATTATATTCATGGGAAAGTGCAGAACCCATAAGGGTTATGCATCCCCTGGGAAGGGATGAGATTTTCTCAGATTTGATCCGACAAGAGAGGGGGTAGCTCCAACTATTTTGCTAGACACAAGAGCCATGACACTACTGCTGACGAGGGCCTCATTCTAATGCCTAAATATGTAGTAGTCATTTTAAGTGATGCTATATTGTCTCTACTTGGGTTGGTTTGTGTGATATAAAAATGTGTTTGGCGAGACTCACCAATGTCTGGCCACACGCTCGACACATTCCAGATGGTTGGGTCGAGGCCCTGGAGGTCCTTCACGTCGAAGAACACACTCTCATTGATGGTCGTCGACTCCGTGTGGTACTGAAACCTGTGAACATATCAGATGAAGCCACGGATAATGTATCACATACTAAATGAGGTGCTAAAAGGAACAAAGAGAAAACTTCACTTTTATATAAATTTGATGTAAAAGAAGTAAACCCATCCCCCCAACACCTCAAAAGTATAACCTCGCTTTAATCCCTCTTACAGGCAAAATGCTTAAGGGGCACATGAGTTCCCTTGTCCATAATTACTACCACATTTGCTTTGTCTGTTTTGCTTTGTGTGTTCCAGAGGTCTGAGCTTCACTCAGACCTCTGGAACACACAATCGTTCTTAAAGATTTGTTAAGTTATATAACGAATTCAGGAAAGATCCTGGACTTCACTTTACGAAACAGACAAAGGAAATGCGATAGTAATTATGGACGAGGTAGATTATAGTGGGAAATTGAACATGGTATTAGATGACAGGGCTACTTACGTATCTTTTAAAGAGTCACAGCCCAACCAGTAGGAGAGGGTGGAGTGTATGTACCTGAGGAAGGGACAGCAGTGGTAGGCGTAGGAAAGGGTGAGAGATCTAATCTTGGGGAAGCTCTCTGGGCCATGAAAGACTCTGAGATGGCGGTTGTTGTGAACCTTGATGGAGACTACACTCTGCAGGCCTCTGGCAGGTAACTCAGGGAAGCTGTTGTTACCAAGGTTACTGAGAGAAAGGAAACACACACACACACACACATATATATATATATATATATAATAAAAAATATATAAAATAATATATATATATATATATATATATATATATATATAAATATATATATATATATATAAACTTTTAAATAAATGAAAATTAGATGATTATTACCATTATTATTACTTTTTAAGTATTATTATTAGTAATATTACAATTCTACATTATTTGCATATAGTGTTCTACTAGTTATATCTAGTGTTATATTTTATTAATTAATATTACTCTAAGAGAGTAAAAGCTTTATTTTATATAATAGAATAGAATTACACTAATTCAACAGTACTATAATTGCTCTATACTGTGTTATATCAGCTCTATGACAGTGTTGAATTATAACTCACATATCTTCGAGGCCATGAAGGTGTACGAACGCGTCTTTGTTGATACTAGTGATGAGGTTGTCCTCCAGTTGCCTGTGTAATATGAGAACTTGTTCTTAATAATCATGGTCAAGCTTCAGTGTAATATGAGAGCCTGCTCTTAATAATCATGGTCAAACTTCAGTGTTATATGAGAGCCTGTTCTTAATAATCATGGTCAAACTTCAGTGTAATATGAGAGCCTGCTCTTAATAGTTAGGGTCAAACTTCAGTGTAATATGAGAGCCTGCTCTTAATAGTTAGGGTCAAACAGATGAAGGTTTAACTTACAAGACCTGAAGACTTTTGAGACCATAGAATGTATTGTTGTGGATGGTGGTGATACAGTTTCCCTGCAGCAGGAGGTCTTGAAGACTCGACATGTTGCTAAATATGCCTTCAGGAAGGCTGCTGATGTTATTGTTGCTTAGATCCCTGTGGGCAGACGGTTGGTAAAAACTTACATGTAATCTGTAATTACACAGAATGTTACACCTAACCAATGTGTTTAGATAAATATTGCAAGTTTTATTAACTTATGTGTGACCTGACACATGAAAAATATTTGAAAATTTTTCACTTTATAGATTAGGTCAATGTTGCAATTATTGTTAAATATGCAACAAAACTTGTAGGTGTTTATAAGCAGCGCCAATTTAAGCAAATCTAAGGTAATAAACGAAGAAAATGTCTTACTCATAAAGCATCTAATATGACTGTCTGATGTATTGTTCTAATTAGACAGAATTAAAGGTAGATAGAGTGCAGTTAGACCTTAGCAGATACTGTCGATGTGGTCACTAGAGTCTTCCATTGATTGTCTCTTTTTTGTAAACATGGGAATATATGATTCTTTTCCTCCACTGTCTTCGTTATTTCCTGCACTACCTGCCTCTGCACTCGGCAGACATCCTGTTCAGCGACCAGAAATACAGATGGTCTGGTGAATAGTATTATTGCGGCCTGTGGCACAGGTGATGCTAAGACTATACCGCAGGCCTCAATAATACTATACACCAGAGACTCTGTATTTCTGGTCGCTGGGCAGGATGTCTGCCGAGTGTAGAAGCAGGAAGTGCAGGAAATGACAAAGACGGTGGAGGAAAAGAAATGACTTATAGTACATGACCAACTCTCTGCTTTGCCCTCCTAAAATCTCCATTCCTCTTTCCCTCATCCCACTGTTCACTACTGCTTGTATATTGAGAGTTTAAAGTATATACAAAAGTAATATCCTTACAGTAGACGGAGCTGTTGACAGCGGGTAAGGTCTGGCATGGTACTGATCTGGTTCCTCTGAAGGTTCCTGAAACACAAAACATAGTCACAACTCTCTAATATTTACACAGGCCTGGTCACAAACCGGGAAGCGGGGGCGTTGACCCCCAGAACCTTCTCCAGGTGTTCATATCCTCGGCCGATAGTTCATGGCGTTGATTCTCTAGAGAATAACACCTCTCTCTGTCCTTTAAACAGCCGACCGTGTTGCATGAGGTACAACATCATACACTGGTGTTTAAATGTTGTTGATGATGTAAGTTTGAATATAAAAATAATCAAATGAATGAGCTGAGAGCAATGCCAAGTTCTACATTTTACTGAATAGTAAATGTACACTTTCAGTATGTATGTAAATATATCTCCAGGCCAGAGCTTAGAGTCCTTCATTGTTTACTACTAATAATAATGATAATAATAATAATGATATAATAATAATAATAATAATAATAATAATAATAATAATAATAATAATAATAATAATAATAATAATAATAATAATAATAATAATACTATTTATAATAATAAATAAAATAATAGCAATAATTATTTTTATAATAGCAATAATAATAGTAATAAATAAAATAATAATAATAATAATAATAATAATAATAATAATAATAATAATAATAATAATAATAATAATAAAAATAATAATAATAGTAGTAATAATAATAATAATGATAATAATAATAATAATAATAATAATAATAATAATAATAATAATAATAATAATAATAATAATAATAATAATAATAATAATAGTAGTAATAATAATAATAATAATAATAATAATAATAATAATAATAATAATAATAATAATAATAATAATAATAATAATAATAATACCATCTCGCATCAAGCTTTCTCTTCTCTACACTATTTCAACGTCTCTGTACCTTACTCTGTTATTCTCGTCTTTCACAGTTCTTCCTTCCCGTTTCTACCCTTCCCTCTGCACTTTCCCGTTACCATTACTCATCACAGGGAAGATCTAAACCCACATGGGTCGTACACCATTTGTAGAGCGAGAGGTAAAAATCGGCCCTGGACTCCGAGACACGGGAGGATGGAAGCTCAGTATTAATTGATCTTTAAGAGGGATCGGAGAAGCGCTAAACCCGTATGGAGGGTGCTTACAGGCTGTATAATTTGGGCGTGGCCGTACACAGGTCGTGAGGAACGGAGGAGAGAGATGCACGGTCGATCCTCAGCCATTTGAGGCTGAACGTGTCGTTCAGGTCAGGGAAGGTGTCCAGCAGCCTCACCTCCTTCAGGATGCTGGTGGGAGATAAGTGCTTGTTATTACAAAGTGGGAGATAAGTGCTTGTTATTGCAAAGTGGGAGATAAGTGCTTGTTATTACAAAGTGGGAGATAAGTGCTTGTTGGCTCAAAGTGGAAGATGAGTGCTTGTTATTATAGAGTGGGAGATAAGTGCTTGTTATTACAAAGTGGGAGATAAGTGCTTGTTATTGCAAAGTGGGAGATAAGCGCTTGTTATTACAAAGTGGGAGATAAGTGCTTGTTATTACAAAGTGGGAGATAAGTGCTTGTTATTACAAAGTGGGAGATAAGTGCTTGTTGGCTCAAAGTGGAAGATGAGTGCTTGTTATTACAAAGTGGGAGATAAGTGCTTGTTATTACAAAGTGGGAGATAAGTGCTTGTTATTACAAAGTGGGAGATAAGAGCTTGTTATTACAAAGTGGGAGATAAGTGCTTGTTATTACAAAGTGGGAGATAAGTGCTTGTTATTACAACGTGGGAGATAAGTGCTTGTTATTACAAAGTGGGAGATAAGTGCTTGTTATTACAAAGTGGGAGATAAGAGCTTGTTATTACAAAGTGGGAGATAAGTGCTTGTTATTACAAAGTGGGAGATAAGTGCTTGTTATTACAAAGTGGGAGATAAGTGATTGTTATTACAAAGTGGCAGATAAGTGCTTGTTATTACAAAGTGGGAGATAAGTGCTTGTTATTACAAAGTGGGAGATAAGTGCTTGTTATTACAAAGTGGGAGATAAGGGCTTGTTATTACAAAGTGGGAGATAAGTGCTTGTTATTACAAAGTGGGAGATAAGTGCTTGTTATTACAAAGTGGGAGATAAGTGCTTGTTATTACAAAGTGGGAGATAAGTGCTTGTTATTACAAAGTGGGAGATAAGTGCTTGTTATTACAAAGTGGGAGATAAGTGCTTGTTATTACAAAGTGGGAGATAAGTGCTTGTTATTACAAAGTGGGAGATAAGTGCTTGTTATTACAAAGTGGGAGATAAGTGCTTGTTATTACAAAGTGGGAGATAAGTGCTTGTTATTACAAAGTGGGAGATAAGTGCTTGTTATTACAAAGTGGGAGATAAGTGCTTGTTATTACAAAGTGGGAGATAAGTGCTTGTTATTACAAAGTGGGAGATAAGTGCTTGTTATTACAAAGTGGGAGATAAGTGCTTGTTATTACAAAGTGGGAGATAAGTGCTTGTTATTACAAAGTGGGAGATAAGTGCTTGTTATTACAAAGTGGGAGATAAGTGCTTGTTATTACAAAGTGGGAGATAAGTGCTTGTTATTACAAAGTGGGAGATAAGTGCTTGTTATTACAAAGTGGGAGATAAGTGCTTGTTATTACAAAGTGGGAGATAAGTGCTTGTTATTACAAAGTTGGAGATAAGTGCTTGTTATTACAAAGTGGGAGATAAGTGCTTGTTATTACAAAGTGGGAGATAAGTGCTTGTTATTACAAAGTGGGAAATAAGTGCTTGTTATTACAAAGTGGGAGATAAGTGCTTGTTATTACAAAGTGGGAGATAAGTGCTTGTTATTACAAAGTGGGAGATAAGTGGTTGTTATTACAAAGTGGGAGATAAGTGCTTGTTATTACAAAGTGGGAGATAAGTGCTTGTTATTACAAAGTGGGAGATAAGTGCTTGTTATTACAAAGTGGGAGATAAGTGCTTGTTATTACAAAGTGGGAGATAAGTGTTTGTTATTACAAAGTGGGAGATAAGTGCTTGTTATTACAAAGTGGGAGATAAGTGCTTGTTATTACAAAGTGGGAAATAAGTGCTTGTTATTACAAAGTGGGAGATAAGTGCTTGTTATTACAAAGTGGGAGATAAGTGCTTGTTATTACAAAGTGGGAGATAAGTGCTTGTTATTACAAAGTGTGAAATAAGTGCTTGTTATTACAAAGTGGGAGATAAGTGCTTGTTATTACAAAGTGGGAGATAAGTGCTTGTTATTACAAAGTGGGAGATAAGTGCTTGTTATTACAAAGTGGGAGATAAGTGCTTGTTATTACAAAATGGGAGATAAGTGCTTGTTATTACAAAGTGGGAGATAAGTGCTTGTTATTACAAAGTGGGAGATAAGTGCTTGTTATTACAAAGTGGGAGATAAGTGCTTATTATTACAAAGTGGGAGATAAGTGCTTGTTATTACAAAGTGGGAGATAAGTGCTTGTTATTACAAAGTGGGAGATAAGTGCTTGTTATTACAAAGTGGGAGATAAGTGCTTGTTATTACAAAGTGGGAGATAATTTCTTATTAATTAACAACTCAACAGCAATACAGATTTTTATCAATTTATTTTAGGATAAAACGAAAACGTATTGCTTTTATTGACAGTAAATCAGTGTTTATATATTGTAGTGAAAAACACTTTAATTTATACAAAAAATCAATAAAAGGAAAGCGTTGCTTTACTAATAAAATTCCCTGAAGTAAAGAGAATATGATTTATTGATTACAAAAGATTCTTGTGAGATACAGAATGTGTCAATGAGAATAATGTAAAGAACACGAGAATTGTAAATCACATAGCTATGGCCAGAACAATTTTCACCTCTACTTAAGAGGTGAAAATTTAGAAAACATTTCGGTCCCTCATGAACCATCATCATGAAGGAATTGTGACTTCATAATGGTCCAGAAGAGACCGAAGCTTCTTCTACATTTTCCTCTCCTACGTTCGGGCTGTTTGGGAATTCTAAACATCAGTTATTTCAGATACTAAAATAACAACTGATATGGTATAATAGAAGTTTTGAAATTCCAGATTCGCATCAGTAATTTAATATTTTTTACGGAAATGTAATTTTAGATAAAAACATTAGGCGGTATATGCATGTGTATTGCAGGGAAGGTGAATATAGGAGCATATTCGTGAATCACATACAGGCTGGTGAGGGCTGGGAGGTTGGAGAAGGCTCTGTGATGTATGTTCAGCAGTGGGTTGGCTTGTAGTTTCACTTCCTCGAGTCTAGTCAATCCCCTGAGAGCATTCTCACCCACGTACGTCAGTCTGTTACCACCCAGGAACCTGCAGCAAAACCACCAGTGTTAAATGTATCTGGGTACGTGCTCTAATTCCAGTTATTTACAAGGTAGCAGCGTCAGTTTGTGTGTGATTTCGTGTAAAAGGTCTCCTCTCTACAGATGTAGTTATGGTCAGTACTCTTAGATGAGAGTGACTGACGTAGTTACGTTCATCTTTGTTTTTTTAATGGGGTAACTGAAGTATTTATGTTAAGCACTTACAGTTGTCGCAGGTTGACGCAGTGTGTCACTGAGGTAGGCACCTCCGTCAGCAAGTTGTTCTTCAGATTACTGAGAAGACAGAGTAAGACAAGGTAAGTTGCCCTTCATCATGCACTCAAATCCTCCCCCAACTTTACACACTGTATGTGTCATTATCGCGCGTTACAATGATCCATACCCAACACTACATCCGTCGTCATCGTAAATTCCATGTGTGTCCACTCTTCACACTTCATTTGTCATTATTATACAATGTAATCTCTCTCACTCTAAATAGAATACCTACATTGTACACTTCCTTGCTGACTTTGTAATGGTGAAATTGACTCCTCCAATAAATATAACTAACCTCAATCTTATCAGACCTATTAGCACAAGCTAGTCAGGTTCAACTCACACCCACTCATATATTTATCTAGCCTATTTTTCAAACTACACAACGTTTTAGCTTCTATAACGGTACTTGGGAGTTTGTTCCACTCATCCTATATCTTTCCTGAATTTGATTTTTTCCTACTTAAAACCATTGCTGCGATATATATATATATATATATATATATATATATATATATATATATATATATATATATATATATATATATATATATATATATATATATATATATATATATATATATATATATATATATATATATGTATATATATATATATATATATATATATATATATATATATATATATATATATATATATATATATATATATATATATATATATATATATATATATATATATATATATGTATATATATATATATCTTGTAGCTACACAACTAACATTATATGTTACTTACAGAGTCTCCAGGTTACGTAGTCTGGCCAAGGCTCGGGGTTCGATAGTTGAGAGTCTGTTGTTTTGAAGAGATCTGATGGGAAAAAAACTTATGATAGTGACCAGTGATGATTAACATTTAGTGGTGACCTTTACACAAAAAAAGTAGTGGTGACCACTGCGTGGTGAGTTACTTCCAGTGGTGAGCATTACACAGTGATTTCTCTAACACCACTGTCTTTGCCACTAAGAAAACATAACCCATAAAAAATGAGTCATCTTGGTCAGAAAATTCTGCATTAGATCCAGGACCACTGTTCTAAACCCACAAAAAAACTTCATTAGATCTACTAATTCATTCCCAAATCCCCCAAAACAATCCATTTAAGACGTCAGCTAATCTAAATAGCAACGTTCCAATTTTACCAAATCTGCTTTATAGGTTTAACTTCTATAATGTTGCATTTCGTACTTGTTCTATTAATTACTATTTCTTGATTACTTGTAAATGTGTATTAATCATTTGAAACTATGTGCAACGATTAAATATATTCCCTATCTGCCAGTTATACACACCGAGGGATGTATATTTCCCAGTGTATATACCCTGAGAGTCTACTTTAATCCT